>NW_011494826.1:4568901-4620880 GCF_000754665.1 Bison bison bison | reverse complement strand
CCACAGAAAAAGAGATCAGATTTGTGGTAAAAATTATCAGATTTGTGGTAGGAGTGGTAGAAGGGGGAATTGGATGAAGGTAATCAAAAGGTACAAATAAGTACTAAAGATGTTCAACATGACAGATACGGTGAATACTGCCATATGTTATATATGAAAATTAAGAGAGTAAATCCTGAAAACTCTCATCACAAGGAAAGAAAGTTTTTCTATTTATTTCGTTTTGTGTCTATATGAGATGATGGATGTTCAGTAAACTTACTGTGGTGATCACTTCATGCTGTATGTAAGTCAAATTATGGGGGTAAGGGGATGACAAATTATTCCCTGTTAAACACCACTGGTCTACATATAGGAGTTATAATTGAATGTATTTTATACAAATACATTTATACAAGATGTATTTTTATTTATTTACTTTTGTTTTTCTTTAAAACTTAATTTACTTCTAAATTGTCACTTAAAAAAACATAAACCACCTAAAACTTAATACCATGTTATGTTTCAATTATATCTCAATTAAAAAAAAAAAATCAAACAGAAACATTCCAAGTTAAACAAAGCTTACTTTTCTTTCTTTTACCTTTAAATCTATTTCCCAATGGTTGATGCACCTCAGACTCATATTCGGAGATGGAAACAGTGGTCTCTAAGAACATGGCACCGTTCTCCTTGGTGGATTCCACAAAGTCCGCAGTATCCTGGACCAGGTTCATGACAGAGACTTTCGAATCTCCCATTGGACTTGTGGGAGTAAAGGAACTCTGATCTGATGCTCTCTCACCCCCATGTGCCATTGGCAGGGTGGTTTCCATGTGTGTTTCCATTTCAGGCAGCTTCAGACTCACATCTGCAGCCTCTGTCAAAGCTTTGCCCTCTTCCATGCCTTCCATCCCGATATCGGGTGCTTGGGTTGTCTGAGATATTTCCATTCTCACCTGTGTCTCTGTATTGTCTCCAAGCTTTGGGGTCTTTATCTGGCTTACACTCTCTAATTTGGTGTCATCCCACTCATCACTTATGACAGGAGCAGCTGCAACAGCTGTGCTGACACTCGTCGTGACTTCCGGGGCTCCCAGCAGGCTGTCAGTTTCTGGTTCAACACTCAGGATGGACTCAGAGGTTGGGAGCCAGTGCTTAGTGGCGGCAGTAGCTTGGGTATTATCAGCTGTCATCTGGGAAGGCTCAGTGCCTGCTGTGAGCTTAGACCCAGGAAAAGAAGTGGTCTTATGTTCTGGGTTTGCTTCAAATTTCTCAGTCCTTGGACTGGTGGTTAGCATTTCTTTAGTATTCACAAGGGATAAAGGTGAATGCCCCAGACTAAGTCCTTCCGGGCTTTCAGTTGCAAACAACTGATCGTCCACATAGCTCAGAAAACCTTGTGTTGCTTCAGTGGTTCCTTCCACAGTGGGCTGAATGATGGTACCACGGGAGGGGTCCTCCCTCTCATCAATATTCACAGAAGCAGTTGGCGTGACAGGGTTGGTTAACGTGGCCTTGGAAGGTCGGCTTTCGGGAGACATTCTCTCTGGCTGGCTAGAACCGAATACTTCTTCCCCTGCTGGGACCTCTGGCTCAGTAGCAGTGTAAATGTTAGAACCATCAGCCTGCATGAGCCCAGCTCCTACAGGAGAGGTTTCTTTGTTACTAGGGAATACTTTATTTAAAGACATTGTTGATGGTCCTGCTAACACTATCATTGGATCTCCAGAGACTGGAGTGTTTGAAGTAACAGAGTCATTTTCTAGGTCATCTGTGTTTAGCCTCTCAGACTGTCCTTTTTCTGCATGAAGAAGTACTATCTCCCTCCTTTCCAAGTTGGGGAAAGCCAGACACTGTGCGGCAAAGTTGAGAAGTAGAAGGCTACAGAAAGCCAGACAAATGTGTAACACAATTGGTCTGCTCATAGTGGAAGAGAAATGTGCACATAAATTGGTAGAGTTGACAATTCCAGTAATTGAGTCCTGCAGAAAAATAAAGCATATCAAACCATCATATAAATATATGTTGTAAATAAGCCCCTTTAAATTAAACCATAAGTAAAATAATTTCCTTGACTTCTGTTTAGAGATAGTACATAGGAGAAGAATGTTCTATTTCTTTGTACCTTTGAGACTTGGATAACCCAGTTCATTTTTCCCTATTGAATTTTCAGCTGATTTAACTTGCAGCTCTCTAGCAAACGGTACACACAGTTCAAGTACTAAGTTCATTGTTTTTAAAATATCTATTTGAAATAAACTACCCTTGAAATCACATTTGCAATATTCTTCCGAATTCTTCTATTAATCATGGAGTCAAATGACGGTAGAAATAGCAACACGTCCAGGGAAATAAAAAGGAAACCTTAACATTTATTAATACTACATTCACAGAACCTTTTAAGTATGTTTTAAAACTTATTAAATATCATCATAAAATACTGAATACCAGTTTCATTCAAGAGTTTTTAAAGTATATAAATGACTCACAATTAAAATTTATCTTTAAAATACTTAAAGCATTTGTTTTCTCTGCAACAACTATAAAAATTATAGGCAAAATCTTCATGTCTCAAAAAAATTAGAAAAAGTAAAATAGTTAATGTAAACAAGTGCATATTTTGGGGGGAAAAAAAGCTCTTTCAGAGAACAAAAACACATTTTAAATTATCGTTTACCGAATACACATTTATTGTAAGATTAAGATTTATTAAAAAAAATACACTGTCATTACAACTAAAATTATATTGAAACTGCTAGTTTCCCCCCAACCTTAAGGGTTTTAGGACTTTTAATCTATCCCATCATCAGAAAGTTCTTAGATACTGCAGTTTTTCTAGAAAATTAAACAGGAATGAAAATTCTAAGTCCAAAAATAAAAACCTTATCTTTATAAAAGTTATACTTTTCCTTTCTCCTATGTCTAATCATTAAACTCTCAGGGTTAATTAAGCTTATGATGTGCACACACAAAATATAAAGATGTATATTTTCATAGGGTCTTCTCCCCTTAAGAAGTGTGACCCTTCCACATGTTAATCCAGTTAGTCTTCCAGGCCTCTTTGAGACAGAGAAAAGGTCAAGTACTAAGGGCAAGATTTAGATAGCTGAAGAGAAAAAGAAGGTTGAATTTATCTACACGAGGAAAGAGGAATCCATGGATTCGGAGCTGAGGCCTCTTGCTGAACTACCAGCACCCACTTGAATGAATTATCTTGGAAGCAACTCCTCCAGCCCCAGTCAAGCCTTCAGATGACTTCAGCCTCAGCTGCCATCTTGACTGCAGCTTCTTGAAAGACCTGGAGTCAAAACCACTCAACTAAGTTATTGCCAAGTTCCTAGTACACAGATCTGGGATGAGACCATAAATATTTATTGCCACCAATAATTTTTTACCTGAAAAAATTACTTTGGGAGAATATAGGAATGGAAAGATGCCATGAGATGCCATGTGCAAAAAAGGAACAGCATATCAGGGACCATAAATTTAGAAGCAAAAGAAAACTGAATCCAGAGATGACTAGAAGAAATGTAAGCCACCCACCCAAGAATCTTCAGATAGTGAGTGAAGTTTCAGTGAAAGTCACTCAGTTGTGTCCAACTCTTTGTGACCCCATGGACTATACAGTCCATGGGATTTTCCAGGCCAGATACTGGAGTGGATAGCCATTCCCTTCTCCAGGGGTTCTATTCAACCCAGGGGTCGAACCCAGGTCTCCTGCACTGCAGGCAGATTCTTTACCATCTGAGCGACCAGGGACACCCTCAGATAGTGAAGGGGATGCTAAATTTCCTCATTTGTGGGATGAGGGGTTGAAGCATTTATATTTAATATTAAATTACATACAGGTAGCATACATTGTTTAAACACATTGTTTTAAAAGGAAAGAATCCAGGAACGATATTTTTAAAAGAGGGAATAGTATGTGAATATTCTGGGAATTAGTTATCCCCATACTTCAGATGAGCCATAATGCAGCCCAGTTCACAGCCAGGTAACAGAATTGGTAGCAGTATTTGGCTTGTGGCTTCTATTTTCCTTCCTTAAAACAAAAACATATGACAGCTGTATAACAAGAGTGCTCACAGCTGATGACACTACACCTTTGACTTCTGAACATACAGGCTGAACTATAAATTAGATAGTCAAAGATACATAAGAGCTATAGAACTCTCTGCTTCATTTTTGACCTGTCCAGAGATCTGCTCTTTCCTAAACAAATATTTTTCCAGTTCAATGAAATATTACCTCAGGAGACTGAGGATGTGGCCTAAAAGCTGGGTCTCCATGGCACAGCTTATGGGACCTTACTTAGTTCCCTGACTAGGGATCGAACCTGTACCCTCTGCAATCAACAGAAGCATGGAATCCTAACCACTGGACCACCAGGGAATTCCCAGCAGCAGAGTTTAGAAGGACATAGACTGGCGTGAAAAAAATGAATCATAGCTTTATTGTTGATAAAACATGCCATGTGATACTAGACGAATACCCTCAGTCTCTCCTTTGACAGAATAAGGAGTTAAAAAAAAAAATCTTTGAAATCCCTCTATCTCCATGATTCCATTTTCTTATTTTATCTATAAAACACACAAGAAAAATGCAAATGTTTTCATATTCCCACAACTCTGTCATCAAGCAAGCAGGGCACCCAAATGATTGTATGAATGCCTCACATTTTATTCATATGTTCTGGAATCATGTGGACTGAGAGGAGAATTTTATGAACAAATAAGATTTGGAGGGTGGTAGGGATAAACAAAAAAGATGTAATATCATCTCTATTGCCTTTCTAAAACAGATTTTCCCTTCAAGGTTTCATTTTCATCTAGACCTTAAACTTTACAATTTTTGTGTGAAGGGAATTCTGCCATGGCTCTAAAAGACCTTCCTTCTGTAATTAAGTGTCAGCCACCTGCTTTCTAAATTCAATTACGACAGGAAAAAGTGGGGTGAACTGCACGCCTATTCTATGCCTGTGTATTGCAGCCATATGCTCCTTCTCCCTACTATTCAAAGTGACGCCTGAACTTTAAGAGAGGCAGAAAAGACAGCCTGTTGGAACGGCAGTAGGGAACACATCTGCAACTCAGATAAACTGGTAGATGACCTTCAAGTTCCAGATCTTTCTCTGTCTTTCCAAACACAGCACAGGTTCACATAGCCACTCCCATGAGTTTGGAGTCCTTCACTGGGAGCTGCGTGATGGTAGAGAATAAATAAGGAAAGACTAACTCTTGTCAATTCAGTGACAATATTTCCAAACCTAAGTAACCATGTGTAATCACAAGGCTATAAGGCCTTTTCTTTTTTCCCTCGACATTGTCTCCTTTCCCTGGCAAAGTGCCTGGCACAGAGGAAACGCTTAGTAAATACTGGCTGAACAAACAAATCAATGTCTATAGCCCGCTTTGCTGAAGGAGAGAGAGATTTCACTGCTTATTAGAAATTATGTCTTAATTACCTTAAATTAACTCAAATATCAGAATATTTAACAAATAAAACAAAACATTTCTCTAACTTTTCCTTTTACACTGTGACTTTGGAGGCTCCTTTCTTTTCACTCTATCCATCAGTGCAAATTAATTCAGATACATGAACTCTAACCCAGTTGCTCACTGATAGTGGATATTAGCTTCTAATAGCTTAAAAAGCATCCTTTTCTGAGCCAGTCATAGCACTTTATCTGTCATTCACTATCAAGGTATCCTAATGGCTTGGCAGTCCTCTGAACAATTTACTGCGTTTCTGCCACCAGTGAGCAGATAAGCTGTTCTGTCAAGCATTATCTTCGACAATCTTAAATAGATACAGTCCAGAATCTCTTTGTCAAGTCTAGGCATATTCAAGTTTCAAAGACAAATGAAAGACAACATAAAAAAATACAGCCTTAGCCATCTTGTTAGACTTACTAATCAGGTGTTTTCAAACACTTGGTCAATATTTTTCCAACTAAACAGTATGCGGCTGTTGTTCAGTGTGTTACCAAAACGCAGACACAAAAGGGAACTGGCGTGTTCAATCATTTCATCAGTGACAAAGCTAATTTTTTCAAAGAAAATTGAGTTTCATGTATAATATATAAGGAACATGAGCATTGCCCTAAGGGTACTCAAGAAACAGGAGGCCTGTAGAGTATGCCAAAAAAAAAAAAACTGGTGACAATCTGCCTGATATTTTCCTTTTGCAGGATAAACATAAACAGCTGGTGTGGGGTTTTGGGGAAAAAACTGCCCTTGATTTCCATCATCTACTGGCTGTTACTTGGGTGCTACTTCAAACACACTCAGTTCAGTCGCTCAGTCATGTCCGACTCTTTGCGACCCCATGAATCGCAGCACGCCAGGCCTCCCTGTCCATCACCAACTCCCGGAGTTCACTCAGACTCACGTCCATCGAGTCAGTGATGCCATCCAGCCATCTCATCCTCTGTCGTCCCCTTCTCCTGCCCCCCAATCCCTCCCACCATCATAGTCTTTTCCAATGAGTCAACTCTTCACATGAGGTGGCCAAAGTATCTTCATCTAAACTGTGGTGTCATCTTGAAATCTTCTCTCCTATACATTCTAGATTCACAATTTCTGCAGGTCCTTCCCTCATAATATCTCTTGGAATTGTCCCTTCTTAGGAACATTGGATTGTCATTATTTTACCTGCCTCTTAATTTATTATCCTGATCAGATTCTCTCCTCTCCAATCCATTTTATACAATCTAGATGGTTTAGTCTTAAGGAAAGAAATGACAATAATAAATCAAAAATGGCATGGCTACCATTCAGGGATGCCAAGTGTTTTATAAATTATTTAATCCTTTACAACAACCTAATGATACAGGCATTGTCATTATCCTTCTCTCTCTCTCTCTTTTTTTTTTTTTTGGTGAGAAAACTACCAGCTTACAGAGGTTAATTAACTTACCTGTGTAATCATGTCTGTTAGTCATCAAGTTTCCTATCTTTGCGACTACAACTCTACCTTCCCAAAACACATCAGTTAATGTCCCCAAACATGTAACTGCCAACCTCCATATCTATAGCACAACTTCATATCATTAGTGCCCAGTAGAAACCCATTGCCAGTTGGATATATTGCCCTCTTATGTGCCTTACTCATTTCAGCTTCCTAAGTTTTGCTCATGGCACTGCACTAGCCAGAAAGCTCTCTCCTTCTTCCCTGCCCCTGGTATCCAATCCATGGTCCATCAGGTCATGTCCTATTTACTGACTGTTATCACAAAACTGCCTGGTCCATTCTCTTCCTGCCCATCTCCTAGCTTCTCCAGTATAAATCATCACATCTGTAAGTCTCATCACCTAAAATAAGGTTACCTTCTTTGCATGAAAGCACTAGTCTTTCAGCTTCCTTTGCCATATAATTGCTAATAATGGTAGACACATAGGAGAGGTATTCAATTTTTAGTGGTGTGAAGTGAATATAAATAACCATTTGAAAGTGAAAGTCTCTCAGTCATATCCGACTCTTTGGGACCCCACGGACTACACAGTCCCTGGAATTCTCCAGGCCAGAATACTGGAGTAGGTAGCCTTTCCCTTCTCCCAGGGATCTTCCCAACCCAGGGATCAAACCCATGTCTCCCGCATTGCAGGTGGATTCTTTACCAGCTGAGCCACAAGGGAAGTCCAAGAATACAGGAGTGGGTAGCCTATCCCTTCTCCAGTGAATCTTCCCAACCCAGGGATCGAACTGGGGTCTCCTGCATTGCAGGCAGATTCTTTACCAACTGAGCTATCAGAAATAACCATTTAAGAATATGAAAAAGAAGGTTCAGAATCTCTTTTACACTGTAAGATTTTCAATAACATTTTATGGCTTATGTTTTGTCCATCACCTAGTCAATTTTGGCTACTTATTCAATGTGTGATTTTAATAATAGTAGTAATTTGTGTATTCTCATTCCTCCTGTACTTCAGGTTTTTTCAGAGTTTATTTCATTAAAAAGAGACAGAGAGATCACAGAGGAACAAGTTTCAGAGCTTCAGGTCAACTTGCTTCCCAATTACCCCTTCACCTTTCAAAATCCAATTAAGTAACAGTAATTCTTTGATTGATAATGGAAGAAGAAAACTCTTTCCCTTCTTTGTCTTAATATCTCCATTTTGTGTTTTTCCTGCTCCTTAATGATTATTTGTCATTGTCTTACTTTCCTTTAATTGTTAAGGTTCTCATGGCCAACACTATCCTGTTGGTCTGAAGTGGAGCTTATCAAGACTCTGACCCTATTAACCCAGCTGTGGCACACAGCATTAAGGTAGCCCATCTCTGATTTACTGTGCTTTGGATGACTGTTACTGGCCTGATTTATTGGCTTTAAGATGATCTGACCCTACTCATCCTTCACTATAAATTAAGTGCCTGGGATGACAGATGATCCTTTCAGTAGCATGTTCAACCACAGTGGAAGGAGAGAGAACAGAGTAACCACAAAGTAACCCACAGGAGGAAAGAGGCATCCTGCTGACAGCGAAGAGGTAAGTAGGCTGGGGTCAAGATGGTTACTCGGGCAACTGCCAGCAAAGTGCTTTACCATCCCTGCAGACCACAACTAAGTTCTACACATCAAGCCCACAAGCTTTATTCTCTACAATTTAGCAGTATAGACAAAGGAAGATACCGCTGTGTATCACTCTAGAGCATCACCCTATTCCTGGTAAAAGAAGTTGGACTTGAAGATTTAAAAGTTGGCTTCAACTTCCAGCTCTACCTTGGGGAAATCACTGAAACTCAGTTTCCTCTTTGCAAAATGGAGATAATAATGTTCATTCTGTTTTCTACAAGGATGTAAGAGGGACCAAATCAGTGATAACAGACATAAAAATGGTTTGAAAAAAATGTTTACGTATCAAGCAATTTAAGACATACTGTTGTTGTTCAGTCGCTCAGTCATGTCTGACTCTTTGAAACCCCATGGACTGCACAACACTAGGCTTCCCTGTCCTTCACCATCTCCCAGAGTTTGCTCAAACTCCTGTCCATTGAGTCGGTGATGTCATCCAGTCATCTCATCCTCTGACGTCCCTGTCTCCTCCTGCCTTCAATCTTTGTAGTACTACCATGCACTCCCCTCAAAATACAGAAATGTGAGCAGTCTGAAAGATCCATAACACTCTTTTCCCCTCAAGCTATTTCCATGGAGCTTCCCCTTTCAACTTTTCATGTAGACAAAGTGACCTGGGAATTGTCTGATGTCTGCAGAATTCCATCCTAATCAATCTTGATCAACAAGCTCCTGTCCATCCATTATATACAGTTCCTTTCAACAAACCAATGTGACACTTCATTTCTGTTCTTTGTAGTTCACAAACCTCATTTGCTTAAAAAGATCTCTAAATACTAGCTGGCAGGAGAAAGTAATCCCCAGGTAGACATTTCAAGGAATAAACATAATATCTAACATTTCAAGCTGAAACTTGATTCAGATACTTTTCTTATAATCACCAAGTAAACACTACGTGAAAAAACAGGACTGACTACACATTTTAATTAGAGAATAAGCTTTCATTTTACAGAGATCAAACTCAGATTATTCTCTCTGAATAGCCAGCTTCCCTAAGTGAAACTAAACAGAATTCAAGGTGAAAAACAAAATACAATTCCTTACACAAGTTTTCAGGCAAACACCTGCTGAATAAATAGTGAAGACGACCTTTAGTTGATGAGCAGAAATTTTCCATAACAGGTAAGCCCATCCTCCACATTTTGATCCTATACTTATGCTTAGCATCAAACTACTTCTGTAAAACCAAAGTATAACATTTAAAGATCTAGCAAGAAATGCCGAATATAATGTTAAGAACCTCCCGTGAAAACAAAGACATCCACATCTTCTTAATTGGCTCTGTTACTGTAGCTACCTTAGACTTGCTGAGTCTTGGGAGTTTTGTGAATAAACACAATCAATATCAAGTATGTTGCATAAGTGCTTGGTTCATTAATATGACAAATATAACAACTGTACCTTATGCATAAGAGTAAGTCAGGCTGCCCTTAAATTTCTATTGTGTGTAAATGTTCTGATACTGTAAAATCTCACCCAATTTTGAGTTTCTTCCAATAGATGCTACAGTGGGATTCTGCTGGCAAGTAAGCAGAAAGTGGGTCAGCGACTGACTCTGTAGGTGTTTAAACAAGACTCCTTGGAGCCCAGTATCACTTGTGATAAAGAAAATTCACAAAGGAGGGGAGACATGCAAATTATGGCCACACATTTTGCTCCCTACGGAAAAAAAATCCTTCAGAGTTTTTTGGATGGTCTTGTGAGCCACTCCCCCATTCCCTGAAGTTGCAAACTAAAACTTCCATAGAATAAAGGCAGACTCTTTAATCAGCCTTTAAATCCTCTCCTCCACAGCAGCTCTACACTAAAATGAGGAGCCAAGATCCTGGCCGATCCTTGGCATCAGCTTGGGAAGGCAAAGATTTCTTTGAGAACTCCAAACTCTTGTGGGTCCTCTATTTTGAGCGCCTGGCAGATTTTTAGCCAGCCAGATTTTTCGCTCTACATGTTCGGAATGTACACAAGTCGGGTTCTGTCAGTGACCCGGACGCACAGGAGGCATCTGGGCACCTCCATGTAGCACCTTACAATCATTCTGGAGTCTAACCCGCAGGCCCTCTTTCCAATCAAGTGACCTTTCCAAGGAGCATCCTCTTACCGTGTCCTGGGGGACCGGCAAGGAGGTTCTGTGACATCCCTGCGCTAAACACTCAACTGTTTGTTCTCTGCAAAGTAACACATTTCGGTGACCACCGCAGCCCCCACTCGCTCCTAGGCTCCTGACCACTGACTAGCATCGGGGACATTGCAATCAAAGCTTTCAAAGGAGCAGATCTTAGTCTTCGGGAACTTCTCTACCACCGCTGTGAGACGGAGAGGGGAGGGAGAGAAGAAAGAGAAAGCCCACACAAAAGCAGCCAGCCCTGCAAGCTCCGGCAGCACAAAGGCCCGCTCGCTGGTGCGGAGCCGTGAGGCTGGGCTGGAGCGGGGAATTAGGCTAGTCCTCGGAGGCCTGAGCGCCGCGCCCCACGCTCTCGGAGCTGCCCCCGCGCACCCCGAGCCGGGGCACCGCGTTCTGGCGGCGGCGCGGGGCGCACGCTTCGCGCGCCCGGGGCTGCCGAGCTCCCCCGACCGCACAGCTCCCGGGGCGGCCCCGTGCCGCCGGGGACTCCGGCTCCGTCTCTGCCGGCCGCCCCGTCTGCAGCAGCTGCCGCCCGAGTGGCGGAAGCCGAGGCCGGCCTCACCTGTGGACCCTCAGCAGAGGAGCGCGCAGAAGAGAGCGGCGGCGCCCGCGCTCGGCATCCCCGCGGCGGCCCCTGCAGCAGCGGCGGCTCCCTCCGCTGTCTGGAACGCCAGGGGGAGGGCGCTTCGCTTTGTTGCTTATTCATGAGGCCGCGACTAAAGCTGGGGATTGGGCGGCAAGAAGATGCGCCCGCCCCGGCTCGGCGGGCACAGACAACCCGAGCCGTCGCCCCACGCCCCTCCGCGCCCACTTCCCCGCCTCCGTTCGGGCGCTGTGGGCCGAGCCGCGGGGGCGGGTCTTACCCGCGTCCGGGCTCACGAGACCCCTTTGAGACACCCAGCCCTTCTGCCTCTCTTCGCTCTCTCGGCTTCCGCGACAGTTCTTCCTTATTCCCTGGAAAGAAGAGACCAGGGCACTGTTTTCTCTAAAAGAGCCCGAATTTCTCTGGTCCTTGGTTGGGGCGAGGGGCGCAAGTCCGAGGCCGCAGGTTGTTCTTGGTGGAAACTACGGTTTTAGTCTCTTAGCCGTGCCCATAAGTAGGAACCAGTATAGTAGCCCCACACAAAGTGTTTTCCTTTCTCAGTCAGATAAGTAGTAACAAGAAGAACGGTTTATTGAGCCCGTGCTTCTGCCAGGCGCAATGCTAGGAGCTTCACTATTTGCAGTTGTTTAGTCGCTAAGTCGTGTCTCTTTGTGACACCATGAACTGTAGACCACCAGGTTCCTCTGTCCATGGAATTCTCCAGGAAAGAATTAACTGCAGTGGGTTGCCATTTCCTTCTCCAGGGGATCTTCCCGACCCAGGGAACCAACCTGCGTCTCCTTCATTGGCAGGCAGATTCTTTACCGCTGAGCCGCAAGGGAAATGGCTTTTATTAATAATCTCCTCAGGAACCCTAAAAGATAGATATTAGTAAACCCCACTTAACAAAGGAGGGAGTTGAGGCTGAAGGCCTTGCCCAAGGTTTTATGGCTAACGTGGGCCCTGGGAATTCATGACTTACCTTCTTGAGTTCCTAAAGGATTCAATTTCCTTTACCTGATATTTCTAATATTGGCTAGAAGGAGGTGTCAGGAATCTAAAAGCCATTCTGGAAGAACCCTCACAGCACTTTATGTTTGCAATCCACATGAATCATCTCTTCTACTTATTAACTCTCTGCTTTATAATAGCTTGGTTCATTTTGTAGTTATTTGTAAACATCCTGAAGTCAGAGCAAGGTCTTGCACCTTTGACCTCCATATCTAACACTGCACATCTCTGCACTGTCTTCCCTATTCCACCTCTCTTTAAAATATTTTGTTTGTATTTCCAGAAAGGTAGTCAAAGAGTTCTTGAACGTGATTGAATTGAATCTGTAAGATCTGTTTTTGATATGTATTCAGTGTAATACAATATAATATATTGTACCGTGTGACCAGGCCTTCTACCTGGATTCAAGACCCACCAGGTGGATAAGCTACACATGCAGCCTGACCAGGAAGTGTTTTAACATTTTGTTTTTATGTCAGCTGTCTGAAATTCAGACCACATCTCATAAAAATAATGTTATATGATGAGATTCTCAGCTGGACCACAAAATTGATTCTATTTACCCAAATGCAGTTAAATTAATAGTACTAATTAAAAAAAAAAAATCAATCAGGTGGACCAAAGGATCAAGGAGAATAGGAGAAGCAAGCAGGAGAAAGGGATTCCAGCTCCCCATGCAGGGAGAGCCAGCCCTACACACAAACTTGAAATATTCAGTTTCTCTGACATCTTCCTGGCTCCCTTTCTGCATCCCTCTCAAGGATGCTAGTGTTTTTCTAAAACACCTGTGATTTTCTTAAGTCCCAGCTACAGAACTCCACTTCCCAGGCTGCCTTATTCTCAAAGTTTTCCATTCTCCAAAATTACCCTTCTCCCATAGTAGAATTCCTATTCGCCTTTTCCTTGATACAAATTATTTCAGCTTACTTTACAGTGATCTTATTGGAACCCATTTATACTCCTCCTTTAGCCTCCCCTCAATGGTTCGTATTGCTTTAAACAACTCTGATGAATGCAATTTATCTCAACAGTTGCTGTGGGTACATGGCAGTGATAATAAGATCCTTTCTTCCACTCCAGCACACACACAAACTATAAATCAGGGAAACTTACATTCTAATCAGTAAATCCACATACAGTGAATATTATTAGTCTTTTACTAGTAAAGCAAGAAATTGTATGTGTACATTAAAAGAGTTTGGCAATACCCAAACACCAATCAAGGTAACAAGAAAGGAAGCTCAGGAAGACAATTTTGGGGTTGCCAGACTTAGTAAATTAAAATAGAGAATCTCTATTTTATATTTGGAACATACTTATGCTAAAACAATTTGTTTATCCAAAATTCAAATTTAACTGTATTTTATCTGATCATCTTTGCTGTATTAGGTCATCACCTGGTTCTGATTGATTAAAAAAACCTCTGTATCAGAGAGGATCTGGTCACATGAAGAACTGGATAACCAACCCCAAGAGCCAGAAGTGGACAATATCCATGTAAATACCACCCAGAAGTGAGTCTTTGCAATAGAATCTGAGCATTGTGGTGTCCTTGGTAAGATTATCAGTAAATTGAGTAGAAATGCTCCACAGTACAGCACCTAATTTTCTTTACCAAGTACCAAGTACTTTATCTGACAGCTTGATCCCTCATGTATGTTGCCTATAAGGCACTGCTGAAATGAGTGTATGTGAGCTGGAGTGTGTGTGTCTGTAACCAAGGTAACATCATCAAGGGAAGTACCACTTAAGGGTTCGCATTAAGGGCTCTTGAAAACCAGCTGCAAGACTTCCTCAGATTCTGCACCGCTGTTTGATGAGGATGTTTTTTGTTTGTTTATTTTTGTTTTGTTTTCATTTGAAATTACACCAGCGACAACCATGTGAGGCAACAGAACAAAATGAAATGAAAGAGGCACATAAAAAAAAAATTCTTCTTAGAAGTCTGTGTTTCCCTGGAATCTCCTCAAAACATTTCCCTCAACTTTCTGCAAGTTCTTATTTTTCAGTGATTTTCCCTTCCTTTATTTTTGACCCCTTTAAAACTCCTTCCTTGGATTTTGTTGTTCTTATAAGTCTCCCAAGGCAGCCAACAAAGAGATCCAGCCACAGAAGAAGGACAGGAGCTGCTAGAGTCACAGTCATTTGCATATTGGATATTTTCCTTCTCACTGTAAAAGCCTGTCTTTTCTTCCTGGTCTTCCTAAGTGTTTATTAACACGAGTTTTGCAGCATCTTGCAGTGTTCTTCTCCCCAGGTCCTCCCTGACTCAAATTCTCTGTCAAGGGCTTTCTGTTTGCTTTTAATTTCTTAAGTTGAAATTCCTAGGAATAGACTTCCATATGCTAAGTATAATCAACTCACTCTGGGTATTCAATATTTGATGGTTGTGGTGATGATGTAGTAAATAAGGATAATGACATTAGAATAACATTAATATGACGTTAGAATAACGTTAGAATGACGTTATAATAACATTAGAATGACGTCAGAACAAGCTGTTGAAATTCTGATACATGTTTTCATTGCATTCAAAACCTTCAAACACTTGACAGGATCTATTTCAGTACTAATGAGCTTAGAAATTAGTATTTCAGTACTAATGTACTAAATTATGTGTTTAATATGAAGTTTATTGGGAGGACAAGTCAGTAGAATAAATCCAATAAAATGATTTTCTTTAAGCAAAGTTTTGGAGTGGCAATTTTTTTTTAAGTATAGTTGATTTACAATGTTGTGTTAGTTCTGGTATACAGCAAAGTGATTCAGTTTTACACATATATATATTCATATTCTTTTCCATCATTGTTTACTGAAAGATATTCAATGTGTTATACAGTAAGACTTTGTTGTCTGTCTACTTTATATATAGTAGTATCTGCTAATCTCAAATTCCTAATTTATCCCTCTCCCACCCCCTTTCCCCTTTGGTAACCATAAGTTTGTTTTCTATGTCTAGGAGTCTGTTTCTATAACAGCAAATTTTTGTACACTGTAGTTGCTGTTAACTGTCAACACGAAGTCTGTAATATTTACCTACCTTTATTGTTTGACTCTTACTATGCAAACACACAGATGAATCCTCTTGTTTCTCTGCTTTGCCCTAAGAGACCTATTATAATTGTTGAAGCAGAGTATTATATGCTTTATTGTCCCTTCTTTTTAAAATCTGTTATTTTCTATATTCCCTTATTAAGTGTTAGATTTCTTTAGGCCTTGAACTTTCTGATTCTGTTCTAACAAATGGAATTTTGACTGTTGCCTTGAAAAAGCAAGATAAGAGAGGAAAGAGCTACTGATGTAGGTACAAAAGCAAAATGTTCACCAGTACAGCTCTTTAAAAAGAAACTTTTTAGATAAAGTCATGGGTGAAAACATTTATAAGAAATAAATCTTCCTTTTTTCAGCCATAAATAATGTCCTTGTGAGACTGTCAGTAAAAAAAATAAAAAATAAGAGATTTGAACATCAAAGATCTAATGTCTTCTGTGGAATATACCCTTTAATCCTAAGTGAGTTGGTCCTTATGAATAACTCTATTCAAAAATGACATCTATAACTCTAGAAAAGATAAGAATTGCCTTTTATAAGGTCGAAGAGTTTAACTCCATCTTTTTTTTTTTTTACGTACCTAACGATAGCTAAATCAATGACTTTAATAGATTCATTATATTAAATAATGAGCATGAGATATTTATTATTGACATAGGTGTGCATGTATGTGTGCTGTGTACTTAGTCGCTCAATCGTGTCCTACTCTTTGCCACCCCATGGACTGTAGACCACCAGGCTGCTCTGTCCATGGAGATTCTGCAGGCAAGAATACTGGACTGGGTTGCCATGCCCTCCTCCAGGGGATCTTCCCAACCCAGAATTGAACCCAAGTCTCCCACACTGCAGGCAGATTCTTTACTGTCTGAGCCACTAGGGAAGCCGTATAGGTGTACACACCTACTGCCTATGTTGCAAAGAAAAATGTACTCCTTTATGCCTCTAGCATGGATAGAATTTTTAAAAATGGCTTTACCAGGAATGGCAAAACTCAGGCCCAAGGAACAACTCTTGTCAAAGAAAGTTCTTCGAGATGGAAGTAGATTAGCTAAAAAGATTATATATTCTCTTTTGTTCCAGGTTTCTAAAAAAGGATAAATTTTATTTTGGCTGGGATGTTGGTTTCTGGTTAAACACCATTAACTCAACAAGGAAATTACAGGGATAGGTTTAAGTGTGGGAAAACTACCAAATATATTGACTATGGCTCATTATATTGTTGTTCATTATCTGGTTTCCAACAAATGTTATCTCACATTTTAAAAATGTGAGTTGGGCATTAACATCAGACTCAGGATACATTATATCAGTCTGTAGCACACGGACAGCAAAAGCAGAGAACAGGATATGATGAAGGGGTTATCAATACCATTACAATGAAGACAGTCTTGAGACTCTTAATCAGAATAGTACCAACAATTTGAACATTTTGAACATTGACTTACTAAGGTTTAAATATGGCATGGATGTAAGCGCAAAAAGAAAAAAGATTTTCCTTCAGTATAGCACTCAACCTCCTGATAAATTCCTTGTCCGTATACATGTTAGTTAATTCTTCTGGCTACACTGTCTAAGAAACAGCATAATTGAGTCCAGGTTTCACAGTCATTAAGCAATGAGAAGCACATCATTTAATGTAGGCTATGCATTTATCTTGGCATTGAGTTTAGCTCTATGGTTAATCAATCAACATGTGTTTTTGTTTTGTGAAAAGAATGTGGTTCTTGTAAAGATATCTAAGTCAAACTTAACTTTCCTCACAGATGTTCGTTTTAGCTGAGAGGAAAAGGTTATACACACAAAAACATTATGAATAATACATAATATAAGATTTCCTCATATGCTTCTTCAATAATCTAAAACTGGCACTCATTTTATTATCTTTTTTCATGATACCACTACAGAGAGGAACTAGCTGATAAAACCTATGTGGAAGTCTATGCAGAAAGGCCATGCCCTGATATAGTAAGTACATGTGCTATATAAAACCATCTTCCCCTCTCCCCACTAAAATCCTAAGTTCTGAATTAAGACAGTGTGTTTTATATAGTCTCACATCTCCCGCAACACCTACGGCAGTGCCTTGCCTTAACACCGCAGCTGTTCAAAAAGTATTTGTTGACTATTTAATTATGGCCATAAGCCTATTACCAAAATAAGCACGGTAATGCTAATCATTTTACAATTATGAAGCACAAACTAAAACTACTAACCGAAAAGGAAGTTTGACCAGTTTCAGAATGAAATATACTAATCCCAAGCAAATTAGGAAGATATATCCCAATGGAGGGCTTGCCAGGTAGCGCTAGTGGTAAAGAATCCGCCTGTAGAGGATGTAAGAGATGCAGGTTTGATCCCTGGATCGGGAAGATCTGCTAGAGGAGGAAATGGCAGCCCACTCCAGTATTCTGGCCTGGAAAATTCCATGGACAGAGGAGCCTGGCGAGCTACAGTCCATGGGGTCACAAAGAGTTGCACAAATGACTGAGTGATTGGGCACACACACCACATTTCAGACTTTGAGACTCAGGAATTAATTATTTTTTATATCTTATAAGAAGGAATTGTTCCTTGCTTGTATACGTCCTATCTGAAACCAGGGGACTAGGCCAATTGATACATCAAGTCACCTTCCTACACAAGTCTGCAATCCTTTTCATTGGTAAAGTTCACATTCATTCAGAGAGAAATGGCATATAAAAACAAGATACACCCTGAGAATAAGATTAAAAAAAAAAAAAACTGCTTCAAGCTGAATTCAGAACTCATATTCTATCCAGGCCCAAATCCCTTGAAATAGCCAGAGCAATAGGTTTTGTTTTCATTTGTTCTTTGTCATGACCTACAATATAAAATGGACATAAAGGATGCATTTTACAGAATCAGTTCAAAGCAATTCCTCCATAACTGGTGTATAAAAATAGCCAAAGGGAAAAAATTTCCTTCAGAATCAGAGTGATTGAAAATATATTTCACACAGAAAAAATTATTTACTTTTGGATTGGTCTAAATCTAACGTGTGAGCCATCACCACAAAAGAAGAAATAAATTGGTCCCCAAAAGATTCCTAGTAAGGATACGTAGGATGATCACTTGATGTTCTTCCTTTTCTCTTTTTGCTTTTAGGAGCTTTCTATAAGGGCCTAGTGACATGCCTTGTTTTCCTTCCATTTCTCTCTTTGTAAAAGGCATTTTAAGGCGCTTATCATTGCCAACTAACGTTCATTTTACGACACTGTTCTCAGCAGTCATCTTCCATGGACAAGCACTTCTCACTCAGATCATATTCTGCTTAGCTTATCAAAAACATAAGACTTCTTTTTTTCCCTGTCAGACTTCATTTTTCCTGTAAATTCTATTTCTGTGATCTTTTTTTTTTTAATCACACCTCTGCTTGATTCCTAGATTCCACAGTGCTGTTCTGTAATTTACTGTCTTCTCCAGTGTGTATATTGTTCCTAGTTTTGAAGAGGTAAATCTGGGCACTTTGGCCCAATCCTTTTTGATCTCATAGTCTTTTTTTCTCATTTTCCCAAGATCAAATGATTATTTCCAAAGCAGTAATATGGAAATCAATATTCTGTCCCATAATTCTTTGCAACTGGGACTATAGAAATGTCACTGTCCCTGCCCCACATCTTCAAATGAACATTCTCAGGTTACAACAGTAAGTCTTCCCAAAGGGGAACTTCTGGAAAAACAAGCTATTTCCTTGGCTCATATTTCCCCCTTTTTGTAGGATGCCCAGCCATCTATCCAAGAATATACTGGGGAGTAGAAAGGCATCCACCAAGAAGCCCACAGTGGCTGACAGCCATAAGATTAGAGACAGGCACAAAGGTACAGATCAACATACTGGCAAAAAATCAGTGACAGCTTGGGAGCAACTCTTCATTTCATTCATGGTGGAAACACAAAACATCCTAGGATTCCCTCTTCCTGATAGATAGTTGCTATGGAGTCACCAAGTCCATAGTACTTGGATTCTCTGCCAGTGAGCTATACCATAGACCTCAGAGTGATCACGTGGAAGGGATGTGTGATGAGAGTAGCAGCAGAAGCAGCCATCACCTTTTAAACTATCTCCCCAATAATTTGGTCAAAGGAAGATCACACTTCTTTCTGTACATTTCCAGATCTTAATTCCTTAGCCTTGTCACACTCTTGGTAATGCTGTGAAACTTTACCATGGACCCCTGAACACAGTCTTGGAGTTAAGCCTGTGAACAACCCACGCTTCCCAGGGATGATTGCAATATGCTGAGCATAATAAATGAGACTAGGAAGCTGACAGAATTCCCACCCCAAAATATTTCATCCTATTGTTGAAGAAAGCGGCTCATACCCTACCAGGAGGAGTACCTTCATGTACATCAGTGGCTGGGACGGTAAGACCAGGCCCAGGAGCACCTGACTGGCTGGGTCGGCCATGAGGGCACCCGCGGCCAGATGGACAGACAGAGCCACCAGAAAACCAAACCTGTCCCAAATCATGTGTCAGGGCTTTCAGCTTCACTGCCCCACCTCCCAGTCATTGTTAGAGTATTGACTTCCAGTATGCTGCCATGTTTGAGGCAGCCGGAGGACAAGAGTCAGATTCCATGTGGCACAACGCCCTATTCACTCATGAGCAGTTGACAGACCCACTACTTTGCCCTAGACACAATCTCAGCAGTTGGCTTCACCTCCTCTACCTGGGAGGAGGAAATGTGGCAGACAAGAAGGCATCATAGGCAGATGATTTAAAAAAAAAGATATGGGAGAAATAAAAACACTAGAATATAGAAACATTCTCCCCATCACAAAGAAAGAAACAAATGCAAAGAGGACTACCTCCACCCTTTTCCTCCTTCTCCATTCCTTCCTCCAAGCCCAGGAGCTGGACTTCCAACCACAGAAATGGAAGAAGGAGGCACTTGAGTTAGGGGATTGAGCATGAACTCTGAGGTTGCTGCTTTCCTTCTTGTCGCCTTCTTCAGGAGCAACCTTGAGGGCAGACACTGAGGAGGTGCAGCTTAGGTCTGGGGTGATATACCTGAGACCTGCCCTTTCTACAGGAAAGCTCAGTGGGGTTGGCCAACTGTGGGATTTTCCTTTAAAACACATTGGGACAGTCACACTGGTTGTTAAAATAAAGCATTTATCAGTTGGTGAAAAGCCATGGTCCCAAGCTGTTACTCCAAGCCTTCCACTTTGCTTCAACTCCTTCACCAACTCCCCATCATCCCAGACTAAAATGTTGGGGAGCAGGTAATGCCTGGCACAGACAGGGTCACTTCTGATCAGTGAGTATCATGCTCACACCATTTGAATTATTTTTAATAGCTTCTCTGGTTAAAGCAGAACAGTGACATCTTTAGAGAGGGAATATGAGAAAGATCTTCCCCCTCCAAAAGCACATTTTCAGGCTAAATAGTCCACAGTGGCATCTTTGTTTCAAAGTGGCTCTTCCTACTTTGGGTTCTGCCTGTGCCTTGTAGAAGGAAGTAGAACTTACTGCATAATTTTTTTAATTTAATTTTAAATTGAAGGATAATTGCTTTACAGAATTTCGTTGTTTTCTGTCAAACATCAACATGAATCAGCCATAGGTATACATATGTCCCCTCCCTCTTGAACCTCCCTCTCTTCTTCCTCCCCATCCCACCCCTCTAGCTTGATACAGAGCTCCTGTTTGGGTTCCCTGAGTCATACAGCAAATTCCCATTGGCTATCTATTTTACACACGGTAATGTCCATGATAGGGCTTCCCTGGTGGCTCAGACCGTAAAGCGTCTGCCTGCAATGCGGGAGACCCAGGTTCGATTCCTGGGTCGGGAAGGTCCCCTGGAGAAGGAAATGGCAATCCACTCCAGCACTCTTGCCTGGAAAATCTCATGGATGGAGGAACTTGATAGGCTACAGTCCATGGGGTCGCAAAGAGTTGGACACGACTGAGCGACTTCACTTTCACTTTCAATGTCCATGATACTCTCTGCATACATCTCACCATCTCTTCCCTTCTCCCCCATGTCTGTAAGTCTGTTCTCTATATCTATTTCTCCATTGCTGCCCTGCAAATAAATTCATTGGTACCATCTTTCTAGATTCCGTATATATGCGTTAGTATATGAAATTTATCTTTCTCTTTTCTGACTTATTTCACTCTGTATAATAGGCTCTAGGTTCATCCACCTCACTAGAACTGACTCAAATGTGTCCCTTTTATGACTGAGTAGTATTCCATTGCAGAGAAAGCAATGGCACCCCACTCCAGCACTCTTGCCTGGAAAATCCCGTGGACGGAGGAGCCTGGTGGGCCGCAGTCCATAGGGTCGCCAAGAGTTGGGCACAACTGAGCGACTTCACTTTCACTTTTCACTTTCACGCATTGGAGAAGGAAATGGCAACCCACTCCAGTGTTCTTGCCTGGAGAATCCCAGGGACGGGGGAACCTGGTGGGCTGCCGTCTATGGGGTTGCGCAGAGTCGGACACAACTGAAGCGACTTAGCAACAGCAGCAGCAGCAGTATTCCATTGTATATATGTACCACAGCTGCTTTATCCGTTCATCTCTCGATGGACATCTAGGTTGCTTCCATGTTCTAGTTATTGTAAATAGTGCTGCAATGAACGCTGAGATACATGTGTCTTTTTCGATTTTTGTTTCCTCAGGGTATATGCCTAGGAGTGGGATTGCTGGGCCACATGGTGGTTTTATTTCTAGTTTTTAAAGGAATTTCCGTACCATTTTCCATAGTGGCCATATCAATTTGCATTCCCACCAGTGCAAGAGGGTTCCCTTTCCTCCACACACTCTCCAGCATTTATTGTTTGTAGACTTTTTGATGATGGCCATTCTGACCAGTGAGAGGTGATATCTCTTTGTAGTTTTGATCTGCATTTCTCTAATAATGAGAGATGTTGAGCATCTTTTCATGTGTTTGTTAGCCATCTGTTTGTCTTCTTTGGAGAAATGTCTGTTTCGGTCTTTTCCTCACTTTTTGATGGGGTTGTTTGTTTTTCTGGTATTGACTTGTATAAGCTGCTTGTATATTTTGGAAATTAATCCTTTGTCAGTTGTTTCATTTGCTATTATTTTTCTCCCATTCAGACGGTTATCTTTTCACTTTGTTTATAGTTTTCTTTGCTGTGCAAAAGCTTTTAAGTTTACTTAGGTCCCACTTATTTATTTTTATTTTTATCTCCATTACTCTGGGAGGTGGGTCATAGAGGATTTGCTTTGATTTATGTCATCGAGTGTTCTGCCTGTGTTTAATGTGTTTTCCTCTAAGAGTTTTATAGTTTCTGGTCTTACATTTAGGTCTTTAACCCATTTGAGTTTATCTTTGTGTATGGTGTTAGGAAGTGTTCTAATTTCTTTCTTTTACATGTAGCTGTCCAATTTTCCCAGCACCACTTATTGAAGAGGCTATATTTTCTCCCATAAGATATTCTTGCCTCCTTTGTCAAAAATAAGGTGCCCATAGGTACGTGGGTTTATTTCTGGGCTTTCTGTCTTGTTCCATTGGTCTCCATTTCTGTTTTTGTTGCAGTACCATACTGTCTTGATGACTGCAGCTTTGTAGTATAATCTGAAGTCTAGAAGGTTGATTTCTCCAGCTCCATTCTTCTTTCTCAAGACTGCTTTGGCTATTCAGGCTCTTTTGTGTTTCCATATGAATTGTGAAATTTTTTGTTCTAGCTCTGTGAAAAATGCCATTGGGATTTTTGATAGGGATCTCATTGAATCTGTAGTTTTCATTTATTAGTATAGTCATTTTCACAATATTGATCTTCCTACCCAGGAACATAGAATATCTCTCCCATCTGTTTATGCCATCTTTAATTTCTTTAATTTTGTAATTTTCTGTATACGGTTCTTTTGTCTCCTTAGGCAGGTTTATTCCTAGCTATTTTATAATTTTTGTTGCAATAGTGAATGGAATTGATTCCTTTATTTCTCTTTCTAATTTTTATTGTTAGTATATAGGAATGCAAGTGATTTCTGTGTATTGATTTTGTATCCCATGACTTTGCTAAATTCACTGATTAGCTTTAGTAATTTTCTGATAGTATCTCTAGGGTTTTCAATGTATAGCTTCATGTCATCTGCAAACAATGAGAGCTTTACTTCTTTTCCAATCTGGATTCCTTTTATTTCTTTTTCTTCTCTGATTGCCGTACTAGACTTCCAAAACTATGTTGAGTAATAGTGGTGAGAGTGGACACCCTTGTCTTCTTTCTGATCTCAGAGGGAATGCTTTCAGTTTTTCACCACTGAGAATAATGTTTGCTGGGGGTTTATCATATATGGCCTTTACTAGGTTGAGGTAGATTCTTTCTATGCCCATTTTTTTGAAGAGTTTTAATCATAATTGGGTGCTGAGTTTTGTCAAAGGGTATTTCTGCATCTATTGAGGATATCATAGGGTTTTTATCTTTTTAATTTGTTAATATGATGTATCACATTGATTGATTTGCATATATTACAGAATCCTTGCATCCCTGGAATAAACCCAACTTGATTATGGTATATGAGCTTTTTAATGTATTGTTGAACTCTGTTTGCTAGAATTTTGTTTAAGATTTTTGCATCTATGTTCATCAGTGATATTGGCCTGTAGCTTTCTTTTTCTGTATTGTCTTTGTCTGGTTTTGGTGTCAGGGTGATGGTGGCCTCATAGAGAGAGTTTGGAAGTGTTCCTTCCTCTGCAATCTTTTGAAAGAGTTTCAGAAGG
The DNA here is from genome assembly GCF_000754665.1 of Bison bison bison. NCBI lineage: Eukaryota > Metazoa > Chordata > Mammalia > Artiodactyla > Bovidae > Bison > Bison bison. Next base: position 4,596,836 of record NW_011494826.1, on the reverse strand, counting down.
ATAGGTGTTAGCTCTTCACTAAATGTTTGATATAATTCACCTGTGAAGTCATCTGGTCCTGGACTTTTGTTTTTTGGGAGATTTTTAATCACAGTTTCGATTTCAGTGCTTGTAATTGGGTTGTTCATGATTGCTGCATAGGTTACCTAGAGATTCTTGGCCTTCTAGCCTAAGAGAGCAAACAAGTGTTCTAGAACCTAAGTAGAAGTAATGTTCAGGAACCAAGAGGTGCATTAAGCTTCAAATTAGGATAATAATAGTTTTGCTAGCCTAGGATTGTTGGATTAAATGAGATAGTGTGGAGTACTTAGCACAGTGACCTTAATGCCCATTATATCTTCAATAAATACTATTATTTGAAACAGAGTGCAGACCCAGTTGCTGAGACATTGATTTTTAGATATAAAAGGAGCTATTTCTTGAGTTGATGGCTAATGGATTTTCTTTTTCTTTTGAGGACTTTTCTGAGAGCAGAAGTAAACCTATTGACATTCTGCTATTTAAATTTCAAGTTTTGATGGACAGAATTATTTTCTGGGCATAGATCTTTTAAGTAATAAGTTTGATATAATTCTGTAGCATTTTTTTGGAATTTCACCAAAGAAATTTAATCAATAAAGTTATCAAATTTAACTAAGGAGTTTGGATTATGTCCACCAGGATCTTCCCATTAACATAAAAATTTCCCCAAACAGAAATATTCTTAAATAGGGAGAAAATATTGTTTAATTTGCTGAGATTATGCTATCATCTAAAATGATTTTGCATTTTATGAAAATGCACTTTACAACCAATTACATTGCTTACATAGCTGAAAATAGGTTGGAACTGTAATGGCCTATTGCATGCATGCATGCTCAGTTGCTTTAGTCATGCGACCTTTGTGACCCTGTGGACTGTAACCCGCCAGGCTCCTCTGCCTATGGATTTTCCAAGCAAGAATACTGGAGTGGGTCGCCATGCCCTCCTCCAGGGGATCTTCCCAGCCCCAGTGTGTCTCCTGCACTACAGGCGGATTCTTTACTGCTGAGCCAACAGGGAAGCCCATCTGGCCTATTACAGATATTCAATATATTTATCTAATTTAGGGATCTTAGAACACTTAATAGTTTTGGAGGTATGTTTCTGCTCCAAATTCCGTATTTATCAAATGAGACACTGAAACTGCAAAAAGCTGCCTGATGCCTGGGAAAAGCCCATCCTGGCCTCTGGATCTGTAGCCTGGCCCTCTTCCTCTCCTACACAGTCTATCTTCAGTGACATGAACTGTTTCAAAATGTGATAAACTTATTTGTCTTAATCGAAGATTTAGCTTACAGCGAAGCATCATAATCTATGTTGACACACCTCTGAGCCTGGGCTCCTCTTCTTGCCTCTGACTTGCACACTTATGTCACCTTTCTCCTTTGGCTGACTATGGATGCATGTTCTTCTTCAGGACTCACCTGGAGCATTGCCTCCAGGAAACTGTCCCTGGTTACCCAGGCTGGGCTGAGTGCCCTTCTTCAGGCCCCATCAAACCTGGACCCAGCTGTGTCATAGCACTCAGGTTCAGTATAGCTACTTCTTAGGTACCCAGTCTCTGCACTGGTGCTGAATGCTCTGCTCCTATTCTGGCCTCTTATCACTTTCCAGCTTGCATCCTCCCCTTATCCTGCATCATGCCCCTTCCTGTATTCCCCCTAAGTTTGTACCACTCCCCAACCTGTATCCCTGTCAGCTTTTATCCTCCTAGCCTATATCCCTCCCAACTTCCATACCCTCAACATATTCCCCATAAAGCAATATGACTCTCCAACAAGTCCATATCCCCAGCCCATATCCCTCCCAGCTTGCATCCCTTCCTATCTCAATGGACCCTAGTTTGCATCTTTACCCACCAGACTGTGTATTCCCACCTTATCCCTCCAGCCTCTATCCCTCTGTGAAAGGAAAAATTCTAAAACAGCTTCCCAGATTCCCAGCCCTTGATATGCACACACCTTTTCCCATGTATTCAATCCAACTCTAATTTAGGTGCTGCTGTGAAGGGATTTTGCAAATGTAATTGAGGTCTCAAATTGACATTAAAATAGATTATCTGCATGCATGCTCAGTCATTTCTGACTGTTTTCAAACCCATGGACTGTAGCCCACCAGACTCCTCTGTTCTTGGAATTTTCCAGACAAGAATATTGGAGTGGGTTGCCATTTCCTTCCTCAGGGGATCTTCCAGACCCAGGGATCAAACCTGTCTCCTGCATTGGCAGGTGGATTCTTTACCACCTGGGAAGCCCTGATCTAATCACATGAACCCTTTAAATCTGGGTCTAGAGGTTGGAGACAGAGAAATGAGGGAGATGTGAAGCATGAGAAGGTACAGGGAGGGAGGCATGATGGGAAGGATTGACAGATGTCCTCTAGTTGCTAAGAGTGGCCTCTACCAACAGCCCACAAGAATAGGGGAGCCTCTGTTCTATAACCACAAGGAACTGAATTCTTCCAACAGCTGTGTGAAACCTGGAAGAGGACCCTGAGCTGTAAAAAGGAATACAGCCCAGCTGACACCTTAGATTTTAAACTTGTCATACCCTGAATGGAAAATTCAGCCATACCATGACTTGGACGTCTAATAAATGGATGCTGTTTTAAGCCACTAGATTTGTGATAATTTGTTACACAACCGTAGAAAACTAACACAACCCCACTCAGCCTGTATCTCCCCAGTGTGTATCCCCCTCAGTCTATATCCCCCACCAGGATGTATCTCCCCAGCTGGAATCATTCTGCAGCCTGTTTTGCACCCCCGCAACACCGTTTTCCCTGGCCTGTGTTCCTCCCAGCTTGTACTATTCCCCAGATGAGTGCTCCCTGCCCACATATACATATTCTGTCACGTGCAACGACCTCATCAGTGCACACACACATTCCCGTATCCCTAACACCAGCACCGATCCACATGCCCAGCACAGCACCCTAAGTGACTCGGCCCAAGGGACACACTGGTCGAATTCACAGTCTACATTACCAGATGGAAATTTGTCTCCCTTCCAAGTCCAGTGAGCAGGGCTGGGCATCCCAGAAGGAAAACTGGTGTCTCTCCTCCTTTGCTCCCTTCAGCTTCAAGCCAATCAGCAGCAGCCAGTCAGCCCTCCAGGTAGCCAAAGGCATTCCCTTTCCAAAGGAAATAAACTGGCCTCAAACCTATTGGCCAAAATCCTTTCCTCTCTCCTCTCTAAGGATCTGAAATCCCTTTCCTTCAGGAGTATTGCTGACATCCTTTCTTCCTCTGAATTTCCCACCTCTGTTCCAGGGCCAAGCCTTGTTTCCTCTTCTTTTGAACTTTTTTTTTCCCCACCAGTGCTATCCCACAACTTACACTTGCAACATAGTGCTTTCTCAGTCATGTATTCCTCCATATTATATCCTTGTACCTAAACTGAAATTCTCTCTGAGGTGTTTGGGATGAGTGGCATCATAAGTAGCTAATTGTTGTTGTTTAGTTGCCAAGTCGCGTCCAGCTCTTTTTGACCCCATGGACTGTAGCCCAACAGACTCCTCTGTCCATGGAATTTCCCAGGCAAGAATACTGAGTGTAATGTCATTTCCTTCTCCAAGGTATGTTCCCAGCCCAGGGATCGAACCAGCATTTTCCTGCATTGGCAAGATTCTTTACCAGTGAGCCACCTGGGAAGCCCAAGTAGCTAATACCTATCTTCAAAAAGCAAACTTTAGGTGAAGAAGATGGAATATCAGACTAGAAGGATAAATAATTTTACATATAATAACCCTATGAGGTATAGTTATTACCTTTATATCACAGGCAAGGAAATTGAGGCTCAGAGAGGTTAAGTAAGTTGTCAAAGGTCACACAGCAAGCAAGCAGCAGAACTGAGATACCAACTCAGGCAGTCTGGCTCCAGAGTCCATCCTCTTGCCTGCTCCACTGAACACTTAATATATGTCAGGATCCCTGTGCCAAGCAGACTATGTGTATGATCTACGTGACAAAGGAGAAGGAGAGAAAGCAGAGACAACTGTGTGCTGAAGTGATAGGGAAATTTCCCATAGAGCAGTGCGGCTTGAGCTAGCATGACAGGAAACTTAGGACTCAAGGTTACAAGGGTAGGGTATTCAAGTCAGGGGAATGGGATCAGCTGGGCCTAGGAGTGAGAACATACATTTTCTGGTACCTTAATTTGCATAAGAGAGTCATAGGAAATAAAGTGAAGATCAGATTGCTTAAATAAATAAGTAAAGCTGGAGACCAGTCTTAACTACTGGACCCTAGGGAAGTCCTCTGTGTCATATTCTTATTCCCTGCCCCCCCTCAAAAAAAGTTAAAATAATGTGTTACATTAAGTGTCATCAGCAAAATGCTTGCGTGCGTGCTGAGTTGATTCAGTTGTGTCTGACTCATTGCAACCCTAGGGACTGTAGCCTGCCAGGCTCCTCTGTCCATGGGATTCTCCAGGCAAGAATACTGGAATGAGTTGCCATGCCCACCTTCCAGGGATCTTCCCAACCCAGGGATCGAACCCACATCTCTTACGTTTCCTGCACTGGCAGGCAGGTTCTTTACCACTACTGCCTCATCAGCAATATTCCTTTTAGCAAACTCTCAAAACATGGAAGAGACACACAGCTGTTAGTTCCCTTTCTATTTCCTCAGTGGGCAACAAGAAGGAAGCAGCGGAGGTAATAGGATTTTCCATCAGGCATCTGGGCCGGGCCCAGAACCAGGGACACCAAGAGAAGGCAAGGCCTGGAGAATAAGGCTGGGTCCCAGGGTGCCGGGCACACACCTTCACAGCTGGTGAACAGCTTGCTGGGATCAACCTGCAGGGCTTGTTCACACATGTTCACAGGAAGGTGAATGGAGTCAGCAGTGAGCCCCAGCGGAGGTACCAAACACCTGGAGATGACATGGAAAAGGAAGGGAGTTTAAACAGGAAGTATGTGTATAGAGGGAGGGAAGGGGAATGAGGAGGGATTTTGGAATAGAGTGGGGTTTACAAAGTGCTAAAGGCAAGTGCTTTCAATTAAAAAAAAAAAAAAAAAAGAGCCAAAATCGGAAAATCTTTGTCCTGCGACCAAGATTCAGGGACAGCCTCCCCTGAGGAAACTGGTGAGAAAAGGACCAGGGTTTGGTGACAAAACAAAGACCCAGTTATCAAAACTGGGATAGAAAATGGGAACTAGGTTGGAGCGGGGTGACAAGATCAGAGCAGGAGCAACAGCTGTGACCCGGTGCTGAGTCACTGTGACCTGATGCTGAGTCAGTGGAAGACAGACCTGATTGGACCCAGGCTTGAGGGCACAGATGGAAGTCCGGAGCCCTCGCTGTGAGCTGGAACGGACTGTGAGAGCAGGAACCTGAGTACTGAAAGGGAAAGGGCAAACGTTCGATGGAATCTTGCAGGCAGGTTCTCCCAGGCAATAGCAGATGACAAATTCTTTTCACCCTTTTTGCTTCTCACTCATCTGGGGGGAGCCTGTTAAAAATGCTAGTGGCCAGCGCTCCTTAGACTTAACGAATTAGAATCTTTATTGGTAGGGACAAGTCATCTGGCTCGAGGGAATCCGATACACACTAACATTGGAAACGGAGAGGTTTAGATTCTAGATTTTAGAAGGATAGTCTCCCTTACCTTGATTCTGCATTTTTGTATTTGTCTCCTCCCTCACCGTCTAAAGAAAGTAACTTGCCTCTAATAACCACATGCAGTTCAGACTGAGGTAGGTTCAGATAGATTCTTTTTGATGTGGCAAAATATATATAAGATAAAACATACCATTTTAAACATTTTTTAAGTGTAAAATTCAATGATATCAAATTATGTTGTGCAATCGTCACCACTATTTATTTTCTTTTTCATCACTGCTAACAGAAATTCTGCACCTTTTAACCAATGATTCTCTATTTCACCTGCCCCCAACTCAACTGTGGTGACCTCTAATCCACTTTCTGCCTCCACAGTTTTGCCTATCCTAGATATTTCATGTAAATGGAATCCTACAGTATTTGTGTCTGGCTTCTTTTGCTTGGCATAATGTTCTCAAGGTCCATCCAGTTGTTATCATCTGATATATGATAACATATATCAGAACTTCATTTCTTTCTATGGTTGAACAATATCCCATTGTAGGTATATCATGTTTTATTTACCCATTCATCTGTTTATGGGCACTTGGGTTCTCTCCACTTTTTGGCTATTGTGAATAATTCTTCAATCAGCATTGGCATGTAGGTATCTGACTGAATGACTCTTTTCAGTAGTTTGAGTATATTCCGAGGAGTGGAATTGCTGGGTTATATGGTGATATGCTAGGTTATATGTGTTTAATTTTTTGTTCTTGTTCAATCATTCAGTCGTGTCTGACTCTGCAACCCCACAGACTGCAGCACGCCAGGTTTCCCTGTCCTTCACCATCTCCCAGAGCTTGCTCAAACTTACGTCCATTGAGTTTTTAGGGAACTGCTAAACTGTTTTCCACAGAGGCTGCACCAGTTTACATTTCCATCAGCAATGTACTATGGTTCCACTTTCTCCACATCTTAAATAACATTTGTTTTCTAGTTTTTAAACTATCATTATCTTAATAGGTGTGAAGTTGTACCTCTTTGTAGTTTTAATTTGCATTTCTACAGTGACTAATGATGTTGACATCTTTTCACATGTTTACTAGCTATTTGCATACCTTCTCAGGGGAAATGTCTATTTAACTCCTTTGCCCATTTTTAAACTGGGTTGTTTGTCATTTTGTTGTCGAGTTGTAGGAGTTGTTTACATACTCTGGATTTTAAACCCTTATGAGACATATGATTTGCAAATATTTTCTCAAATTATGTAGGTTGTCTTTCACTTTCTGGATGCCTTTTGATGGACAAGAGTTGTCAATGTTAATGATGTCCAGTGTATCTACTTTTTTTAATTGTTGCTTATGTTTTGGTGTCAAATTAAGAATTCAGTGCCAAATCCAAGGTCATCAAGGTTTACTCTGTTTTCTTCTGAGTTTTATAGGTTTTCCCTTATATTTAGGTTATTGATCCATTTTTCATTAATTTTTATATATGGTATGAGGTAGGGTGGTTCAACCTCATTCTTTTGCATGTAGAAATCCCACTGACCCACAACTGTTTATTGAAGAGATTATCCTTTCCCTATTGAATAGACTTGCTGCCTTTGTCAAAGATTAATTGGTCATATTATTACTGTTTAATGGGTATAGAGTTTCAGATTTGCAAGATGAAAAGAGTTCTAAAGATGGATGGTGGCAATAATTGCTCAACAATGTGAATATACTTAATGTCACTAAACTGAATACTTAAAAATGGTTAAGATAGATTTTATATCACATATATTTTACTACAGTTTTTAACAATAAATTGACCATAGATGAATGGGTTTATTTCTGAATTCTCAATTTTGTCCCATTAGTCTATATGTCCATGGGGTCGCAAAGAGTCGGACACAACTAAGCGACTGAACTGACTGACTGACTGAGTCTATACGTCTATCCTTATGCCAACAGCACACTGTTTCGATTACTGTCGCTTTTAATAAGCTTTGAAATTGGAACGTGTGATTACTGCAATTTTGTTCTTCTTTTTCAGAATTGTTTTGGCCTTTTGGATCCCTTGCAATTGCATATGAATGTAAGGACCATCTCTTCCATTTCTGCAAACACTTTTGGACTTTTGATAGGGATTGTGTTGAATCTGTAAATAGCGGTATTACCATCTTAACAATATTAAGTTTTCTAATCCATGAATACAGAATGTCTTTCCATTTATTTCAGTCTTCTTTCTTCTTTCTTTCAGAAATGTTTTGTAGTTTTCAGCTAGGGTAGGTTCTTAAACTATAACGTTTTTCTTCCCTTGCTTAGTATGACACACTTTAGATCAAATAAGAAAGGAGTAAAACTTACAGGAAGGCAATCAATATTTCCTTCATTTCGTTGGCACCCACCTATGAGAAAAAAAGACTTATAGATCACTCAGTATTAAATGAGCATTTATTGACAATTCTTTCTATTTTGAGCCCTGAACTAGGTGCTGGTTTCCATAAGTTTAAAATAGTATGAGTATCAGGTTGAAATCCAAACAGTGATGCTATAATGGGAAATACTACAAAGCAGCCTTGGACAGAAAGCTGAGGGAACAGAAGCAAAGCAGAACTAAGGTCTGTAAGGAGTGTCAGAAAGAGGCTTTGAAGGTGAAGTGAAATTTTGGCAGCCAGAAAAGGGGAATAAAGACAACATTTGAGGGTGAGGATGTGAACCACAGCATGGGGAAGGCAAGTCCAGGAAATGCTGAGGATAGCTGCTCATTTGAACAACTGTTAAAAAAAATATTAAGGCGCATTGTGTGTGCTGGGTTGCTACAGTCATGTCCAACTCTGTGTGACCATATATATGGACTGCAGCCCACCAGGCTCCTCTGTCCATCGGATTCTCCAGGCAAGAATAGTGCCCTCCTCCAGAGGGTCTTCCTAACCCAGGGACTGAACCTGTGTCTCTTACATCTGCCTGGATTGGCAGGCAGGTTCTTTACCACTGGCACCACCTGGGAAGCCCCTAATAGGGCACATTATCTGTTAATATATTCCTTTCAAAAAAGATGATGCATTTTATTGTATTTTATTTTTGGCCATGTATCACAGTATATGGGATCTTAGTTCCCTGTCCAGAGCCCCCTGCAGTGAAATGGCAGAGACTTAACCACTGGACAGCCAGGGACGTCTCAAGATGATGCATTTCAAAAGTGAGGGATAGAATAAAGGCTGCACAGTAAATAACGGTGTTTTCATCAATGTTAATTTCTTGATTTTGATACTTGTACTATGGTTAGGAGAGACAGTGTTTTACACTGAAGTATTTAGGGGAAGGCGGCACCTGTTAGCACAAGTTACTTTCAAAGGGTTCAGAGAAAATAATACGTTTGTATATAGACAGAGAGAAAATAATAAAGTAAAAATGGTAAAATGCCAACAAGTGGAGAATCAGAGTGAAGGGTGTAGAAGAGCTTTTGTACTGTTCTTGCAACTTTCTTATAATTCTGAAATTAATTAAAAAAAAATCTCCCCCCAAAAGTAATGATATCTCTTCTCTACAAACAATACAAATGGAGTTGGGGAAAAAAAGAACAAGTTCTGTTTAAAATGTTTTTATACACAGAGAAAAATATCTGAAAAGACACCAAACTACCTGTCAGTGAGTACTTCTAATGAGTAGAAGTAGGTTGAGAAAGGGAGTATTTAAATTTACTTTATACATTTTTGTATTGCAACTATTTTATTAAGAGCATGTATTAATTTTGTAGTTAAAACTAAAACCACAGAAGACATTTTAAAAGACCTGGGGGTAATAATTAATGACTGAGGAACACCTTTGCATTGTATGATAATAGGAAAGGGTGGTAAGAAAAGATATTTTTTAATAAAGAAAAATACATATCTTACATACATCAAAACATATATAAAAATCAGTAAATAGATGTGAACAGATAAACAATTGTTGGTACTTAATGAGAGTGGTTTTTATGTCCCTGAGAAGCTTTTCTTCAGAAACTCAGAAGTCAAAAATCTTACCATGTTGTTCTCCCTGTTTAATGCTCCATTGGTAAGGAAAATCAAAGAAACTCTCTTAGTAATTTAAGCAAAAAACCTACATCTTCACCTTAAATACCGCCTACATTTGCAGAAGCCAAGGTTGTTTTTGTTCATTTGACAACTTCTGTGGGATGACAAAAATAAAATAAAATAAAATTACAGCCTGTTGTATTTTTCTAAGCCCACCCAAATGATCAAACTGAATTAAACACTCCCTAGAATCACACACTTAAAAAAAGAGAGAAGTTCCATTTAGTATATGTATAGATGTAAAGGGAAATATAAAAATGACATCAATAAGCCATTACCCAATATCCTGCTTCTGGCCCCAGAATAGAAGGACTACCAACTCACGCTTTCCCCAGGGTTAGAAGTGGCTCAAAACAGAAGTGATGTTGATAAAGCGTCCTAAACCAAGGCCATGGATATGCTTCATCTCTTCAGTTCAAGAGAGGATCAAAGGAGTTAGGTTAAGTCTTAGGGCATCAGCCTATGAGAAATATCGAATGGCAAGCTCAGAAGGCTCAGATCATCGGGGCTCAGTCTATTTTCTCCCAATTCCTCCCACTGCTGAATACCATTGTTATGGTCCCTCAGCCTCAAGGGTATAGGCTTATCTATTACTGTCCTGGGTTGTTAACTCCCAAGACTCGGCAGAGGAGAGGGCTGGCTTGACTAATCTGTCCTACTTGTGATTCTTTTATTAAATGAGGACATTCTTCTGGTTGGATTCTTTTGTATCCAAGGACAACATATTTCAACTCTTGATACATTTTAAACTAAAATATGCTCAGTATATAAACTCTGGATGTGAATATGACATAGCTTTCTTCTTTAGTAAAAGAAAAAGTTACAGAAGATCCCCAATCACAGGTTGAAAACTACCTCACTTTTTAAAATTCTAAATCCCAAATTTAATGACTGCGAATTTACCTTTTTAAAGATATTTACCTTACAGCTTGAATATTCATCTATTTATTCAAAATTATTTATTATCACTGTGATAGTCAATAAAACATATTTCCTCCCTTAAAAATCATATACACTAATAAGCTTTTTTTTTTTTTACTTTTAAAAAGAGACCAATAAGAAATCACCTAAATATATCATCTTCAGTTCAGTTCAGTTCAGTTCAGTCGTTCAGTATTGTCCGACTCTTTGCGACCCCATGGACTGCAGCACTCCAGGCTTCCCTGTCCATCACCAACTCCCAGGGGTTACTCAAACTCATGTCCATTGAGTCGGTGATGCCATCCAACCATCTCATCCTCTGTCATCCCCTTCTCCTCCTGCCTTCAATCTTTCCCAGTATCAGGGTCTTTTCAAATGAGTCAGTTCTTCACATCAAGTGGCCAAAGTATTGGAGTTTCAGCATCAGCGTCAGCCCTTCCAATGAATATTCAGGACTGATTTCCTTTAGGATGGACTGGTTGGATCTCCTTACAGTCCAAGGGACTCTCAAGAGTCTTCTCCAACACCACAGTTCAAAAGCATCAATTCTTCAGTGCTCAGCTTTCTTCACAGTCCAACTCTCACATCCATACGTGACCACTGGAAAACCATAGCCTTGACTACGCGGACTCTTTGTTGGCAAAGTAATGTCTCTGCTTTTTAATATGCTGTCTAGGTTGGTCGTAACTTTTCTTCCAAGGAGAAAATGTCTTTTTACCAGTTAGATAATATATTGTTTTGGGCAAGTTTGCTTAGTGACACACACGCACATGCGTGCGCACGCTCACACACACACGGACACACACACACACAATAATAGAATCTTGCTCATGAAGAATTGTATTGGTGATACTAAATTCAAATTCATTTTGCACTACACTGTATGTAGGTATCTAGCCATTTTATATTTTATTCTCCCAAGATCACTTTATTTTGACAGCATTTGTCTTAAGGTATATTCTGATCCAGAATAAATATTGGATAAATAGTGTCCTCACTGACATATTACAAAGCAACAGAAACCAGTTCTGAGCAATAGCATTGAAAGGAAGCTCATGTGTTTTCCTTCCTCAGGTTAGGTCTTAATAGAATTTCAAAAGTACTATTTAAAAAATTGTAGCCATTGAGATAACCATCTAACCACTCTCAAAAAGCTGGATCTCTGTATTCTTTCCTTTCAAAAATGTATCTGAGGTGGATCAGAAAGTAGGTGTATGACACCATAAGTGTACCAGAAAAAAATGGGTAAATTTTTTTATAGTCTCACATTATGGAGATATTGTCTAGATATTATAGTTATTCCAGAAGCCATAAAATGGTAAAATAGTTCACATAAAAATTACAATTCTTAAAGGTAAAAATTACTTTAATAGAGTTGAAAGAAAAACTGAGAAAAATATTTGCAGCAAACATGACATAAAAGGACTGATTTGTTTAATAAACAAAGAGCTCTTATAAAGGCAGTGACGAAATCAAGGAGGGACTGGGAGACTGACAGGCTATTTCCATTCCTGTTCTCTACTCTTTGATAAGGACAATTGACTTTTCTCAGTCTTATGTAAAGTACTGTGCAATCACAATTGCAAGCAAGGTCCTTAGCTTCAATCTTTCCAACAAAGTTTCTTGCTTTTGAGCTCTTCCTATATAGAAATTCTGGTGTTGCCACTAGTAAGATATCATCTCAGTAAAATAATCAGCAAAAACATAAATAGGCAATATAAAATAACCACATATGGTTTTCAATAGCAATCATTATTATAGGAAATTATATTAAAATTATGCAATACCATTTTTCATCTATTAATTAAGCAAATAATAAAAAGATGATACCTTGTGCTTGAGAATGTGAGAAAAATGGGCATTCTTATTTACAACTGGTGGGAGTGTAAATTGGTACAACTTTGGAGGATACATAAAGGATATATCTATCTATATAGATAGATACTGAAATGGAACTAGCAATTCCACTTCTAGAAATTTATCCCATAGATATACTTGTCCATGTTCACAAACATTCAGGGATGTTCATTAGCTTTTGATAATAGTGGAAAGCTAAAAATAACTGAAATGTCAACAATAGGTCTCTGAAAAAAAAATATACTATAGCTATTAAAAAGAGAGAGGTGAGAGTATATTACAGACTTAATTAGATTTCCAAGTTATATTATGTGAAAAATAAGTTTTAGAACCAGTGATCACATTTGTGTAAAATAATGTGTATATATCTATACATATGTGGGAGGAAAGAGCACATTTTACATATTTCTGTACATATGAATATTTTCCAAGAAAAAGATGTTAATAAAAGATGTGGTATGGACCTAACAGAAGCAGAAAATATTAAGAAGAGGTGGCAAGAATACACAGAAGAACTGTACAAAAAAATCTTCACAACCCAGATAATCATGATCGTGTGATCACTCACACTCACCTAGAGCCAGACATCCTGGAATGTGAAGTCAAGAGGGCCTTAGGAAGCATCACTATGAACAAAGCTAGTAGAGGTGATGGAATTCCAGTTGAGCTATTTCAAATCCTAAAAGATGAGGCTGTGAAAGTGCTGCACTCAATATGCCAGCAAATTTGGAAAACAAATCAGTGGCCACAGGACTGGAAAAGGTCAGTTTTCATTCCAATCACAAAGAAAGGCAATGCCAAAGAATGCTCAAACTACCGCACAATTGCACTCATCTCACAGGCTAGTAAAGTAATGCTCAAAATTCTTCAAGGCAGGCTTCAGCAGTACATGAACCGTGAACTTCCAGATGTTCAAGCTGGTTTTAGAAAAGGCAGAGGAACCAGAGATCAAATTGCCAACATCTGCTGGATCATCAAAAAAGCAAGAGAGTTTCAGAAAAACATCTATTTCTGCTTTGTTAACTATGCCAAAGCCTTTGACTGTGTGGATCACAATAAACTGTGGAAAATTCTGAAGGAGATGGGGGTACCAGACCACCTGACCTGCCTCTTGAGAAACCTATATGCAGGTCAGGAAGCAACAGTTAGAATTGGACAAGGAACAACAGATTGGTTCCAAATAGGAAAAGGAGTACGTCAAGGCTGTATATTGTCACCCTGCTTATTTAACTTATATGCAGAGTACATCATGAGAAACGCTGGGCTGGAGGAAGCACAAGCTGGAATCAAGATTGCTGGAAGAAATATCACTAACCTCAGATATGCAGATGACACCACCCTTATGGCAGAAAGTGAAGAAGAACTAAAGAGCCTCTTGATGAAAGTGAAAGAGGAAAGTGAAAAAGTTGGCTTAAAGCTCAACATTCAGAAAACTAAGATCATGACATCCTGTCCCATCACTTCATGACAAATAGATGGGGAAACAGTGGAAACAGTGGCTAACTTTATTTGTTTAGGCTCCAAAATCACTGGAGATGGTGATTGCAGCCATGAAATTAAAAGACACTTACTCCTTGGAAGGAAAGTTATGACCAACCTAGATAGCGTATTAAAAAGCAGAGACATTACTTTGCCAACAAAGGTCCGTGAAGTCAAGGCTATGGTTTTTCCAGTAGTCGCGTACGGATGTGAGAGTTGGACTATAAAGAAAGCTGAGCACTGAATAATTAATGCTTTTGAACTGTGGTGTTGGAGAAGACTCTTGAGAGTCCCTTGGATTGCAAGGAGATCCAACCAGTCCATCCTAAAGGAGATCAGTCCTGAGTGTTCATTGGAAGGACTAATGTTGAAGCTGAAGCTCCAATACTTCGGCCACCTGATGCAAAGAGCTGACTCATTTGAAAAGACCCTGATGCTGGGAAAGATTGAAGGCAGGAGGAAAAGGCGACGACAGTGGATGAAATGATTGGATGGCATCACCGACTCAATGGACATGGGTTTGGGTAGACTCCGGCAGTTGGTGATTGACAAGGGAAGCCTGGTGTGCTGCAGTTCATGGGGTTGCAAAAAGTCAGACACGACTGAGCAACTGAACTGAACTGAAAAGATGTTTTTATCCTTTGGACTTAAAAAAAGATGATTGAATATTGTCAAAAACTACAAAGCATCTTTGAATTTTTCCATGAAAATAAAATTACACATTTGGAAAAAAAAAAGTTGTTTAGTGTTTAAGGCAAAACATCTGCCAAGTGTATTTAGTTTGACATTTTTTCGTGTCTTGTTTACCAAACTAGAAACAAACTTCAAATCAGTTAACTGATATAATTAGAAAGAACTGCTACCTTAGAATGATATGCTTACTGATATATTTGCACTGTGGAATACATTGATCTGTAAATGCAAAAAAAGACTACAGCCAGGAAAAGAAGTATGTAGAGTTAAGCAGCATGATACCCATTGAGATAACCCAGTTCTCCTTAGTTATCTTGCCCATTACCTTCTTTCATATGCAAGAGGGAATAGTAATCCAAACATCAAAAGTATTTATCTCTGGGAAGTCTAAAACTAGGTGGTCCTGACAGATTGTGTTCACCATACTAAGAAATCTAGAATTTGTCCTAATGGTAACTATTAAGCAGTTTTAAGTAAGAAGACGGCATGATCAGGATTGGGTTTTACAAAGATCTCTTGGGCAGCACTGTGAGAAATGTGAAGGAGAAGGATGATATTTAAGGTAGAAAATTGCAGTAACATAGGAAAGGGATGATGAGTACTTTTGGTTTTTAAAGAACATATCAAGTTACAAATGAAGACACTGGTCCTCTGGTTGGGCCCTGAGGCCCTGGGAGGAACTCTGGAGGACAGTGCTGAGGCAGTTTATGGAAGCCTTTGGCAGTGATGGTCAGGCCTTTGGAGGCAAAGACAAGGAGTGGTACCTGTTATACCAGGTGGCCCACTTAGCCAAGGCTATGGAGGTTACTTCCCTGAAGGACATTTCTTCTCTTTGCCCATTTTAAGAGTCTGAGGTTTTTTTCACTCCTTCCCAGGGAAATCCCTCAAGGTCCTGAAAGTCTTGTCCATTCTGAAACAGACCCAAGGAAGTATATGACTGAGGTTGAAGGAATTTGTGACCACTGGTTGATCTGGCAGTCCAAATGCCCAAGAAAGTGAAACTATCATCCATGGTGCCACCATTCTGACCAAACCACCTTAATTCTGTGAGATTAACTGTAGAAGCAACTGTAGGGAAAAACAAAATCAATAAGCGCTTTATTCTTGCCAGGATATTCTCTTTGCAAGGTGACAGGGCACTGAGTCTCATTAGGGGCACATCTTATTCTTATTTCTAAAACAACTTACACTATCTCTCTGCTCTTGTGCCTAAGACACTGCTGCTAATGACTGATGTGGACCACTGCTGTAACTCTGCTAAGAGTTATACTTCTACTTGGGCAGCTTTGCTAAAGCCATCTTTGATGCCACCTCCAAGTCCTGCAGCTATCAGACCCCTGAACTCTGCAATGAGATTGGATTTACCAAATTTAACTCTCAGGGATTTAGTGATCATATAGACTCAAGTGACAGTGAAAAGAACCCAGAGACTCCTTCTGCGGCTACCATGTTCAGTTCTTGTAGTACAAGCAAAAGTAAAGGGTGAGAAAGATAATGAAGATCTGAACTAAGCTGAGCTACTAGTGCAGTAGTAGTAGCAAGGAGAGAGAAAGGGTAACAGACTGAGATATACAAGAAAGAGAAATCATAGGCCTTCAGGACCGACTGGGTGTGGGGAGTAAGAGGGTGTGAGATGTTGAAAATGATTACTTTGGGTTTCCAGTTTAGAGGAGGTCTAGAAAGGAGGTCTTTCAAAACGATAAGAAAAGCAGGCTACGGAGCCACTTCTCAAGAGATTACAAATAGTTAAGTTTGGGACATACAGAGTTTAAGATGGTTGAAAGACATACACCAAGATCAATATGTAGTTGGATAATACAGCTTTTAAACTCAGGCAATAAATAGTACTGGGCTGAAGGTACAGATTGTTGGAGAGTGGGTAGGTGGGTAGGCATGATTATAAGATGGTAAATGAAGCTGTTGAGGAGAAAGAGATGACTCAGGGAGAGTGTGTAGAACTGAGAAGAGAAGTGAGCAAAAGATAACAATTCTCGAGACAAATGGTAGAGAATTTGCATTAAGGGGTAGATAGAATAACAGAAGTCTCCAAAGAAATACACATAAAATATGTTATAAATATTATATATGTGTATATATATAATGTATATATTATACATAATATATTATGTTATATATTATATATAGGGCATATGTTATATAACATAGAGCATAACATATATAGGGCATTATTATAGAAGCTAAAAGAAGAGAAAGCTTCAAGAATTGTTAGTTATGCCTATGATTTATTCGAAGCCAAAATTTTGAAGTACTAGGACCCCAAATTTTTTGTTTTGTATGCCACCGGCTTGTGGGATCTTAGTTCCCTGACCAGGGACTGACCCAGGCCCTTGGCAGTGAATGTGCCAAGTCCTAACCACCAGACAGCTAGGGAATTCCCTAGGGCCCTTGATTCTAATGTTTCTGTGGAAAGAACTCTTGGCTTTATAATAATCCACTTTTTGATGCAGTTCCCAAGAATATGTTCTAGGGAAAACAGGAGCCTATATAGACTTGCTTTTTTTTTAATTGATAAATTCTCTCTGTTAATTGATAAACAGATAAATTCCACATTTATATTTGTGCATTCTATATATGTTAATATAGATTATATATGGAGGGAATTATTAAGTCTTAAAACTATTAACAGAATTTTGAATACATAATTCTAAAATCAATTCAAAAAAAAAAAAAAACAGTTTGAAAACTTGAAGAGAAGTGATGTATGTTAAAAATTGAGATGTGTCCATTGGATTTACCAACTAAAATCACTGATGTGTTAAGCAAGAGCAATTCTGGTCAAGTGGCAAAATCTATACTGCAATGAAGTAAGGAAGGGAAAACAAGGCATATGGTTGTTGCTAGAGAAGACAATCCAGTGGTCACGTATGGATGTGAGAGTTGGACTGTGAAGAAGGCTGAGTGCCGAAGAATTGATGCTTTTGAACTGTGGTGTTGGAGAAGACTCTTGAGAGTCCCTTGGACTGCAAGGAGATCCAACCAGTCCATTCTGAAGGAGATCAGCCCTGGGATTTCTTTGGAAGGAATGATACTAAAGCTGAAACTCAGGTACTTTGGCCACCTCATGCAAAGAGTTGATTCATTGGAAAAGACCCTGATGCTGGGAGGGATTGGGGGCAGGAGGAGAAGGGGACGACAGAGGATGAGATGGCTGGATGGCATCACTGACTCGATGGACGTGAGTCTGAGTGAACTCCAGGAGTTGGTGATGGACAGGGAGGCCTGGCGTGCTGTGAATCATGGGGTCGAAAAGAGTCGGACACGACTAAGTGACTGAACTGAACTGAGAGAAGACAATAGGTTGAGAGAGGATTTTCTTTTGGGGAAAGATGCTGCTAAGACAAAGACTAGGCTTCCCAGGTGGTGCTAGTGGTAAAGAATCCACCTGCCAATGCAGGGGACTCAAGAGATGCGGGTTTGACCCCTGGGTCAGGAAGATCCCTTGGAAGAGGAAATGGCAAACCACTCCAGTATTCTTGCCCGGGAAGTTCCATGGACAGAGGAGCCCGGTGGGTTACAGTGCTTGGGATGGCAAAGAGTTGGACACAACTGAGCACACATGCATGTGAACTGCTGAGAAAGAGAAGGAGGCAGATAAGTGAAGAAGCGTGCCAGCAAAGAGGAGTGGGGGATGAGGTCCAGAGCCCAACTGGAGGGATTAACTTTGGATAAAAGAAGGGCTGTCACGGCCTCTTTCCCATGATAAGCAGAAAGTCATGCAAATGTATTTCTATGAGACATCCACCACCCACCAAAACTTTTTGATACAAAGCTTCTTGGTTCTGGAGCTCCAAATCAGATGGAGAGTAGGCATCTGCAATGCTGTAAGAGGTAACAAGCAAACTCTCTCACTGCTGCCAAGTCGCTTCAGTCGTGTCCGACTCTGTGCGACCCCATGGACTGCAGCCTACCAGGCTTCTCCATCCATGGGATTCTCCAGGCAAGAACACTGGAGTGGGTCGCCATTTCCTTCTCCAAAACTCTCTCCCTGGGTCATCCCATTTCACAACTTTGACAACTACCACATCTCACATGTTCAGCAATGTCAAAAGTAGTGTGAAAACCAAGTCCTTAGTGTTCCTTAGTTGAGGTATAATTTACTCAGTAAGTATCATAAAATATTTATTAAGGTAAATATCATCAAATGCACCAGTTTTAAATATACAAGTAAATGATTTTTAATAAATTTATCAAATTATGCAAGTGTCATTGTTACCAAATCAAACCTGGGTCTGCTCGCCCATGCACAGTAAAGCCAGTCTACTAATACCAGACTGTGGGAGCAAGTGAAGTGGAAATCACTCCATCATGTCCAACTCTTTGTGAGCCCATGGACTATACAATACATGGAGTTCTCCAGGCCAGAATACTTGAGTGGGTAGCCTTTCCTTTCTCCAGAGTGGTGAAGGAAAGTACATTGTGTATTGCAAGGCCAATCAAAGAGTATGGACAGCTAGCAATCAAAAGACCTAAACTCTCCAGTGGATTTTAGGAAAGGGTTTTTAAAGGCAAAGTGAGGGACAAAGTGGGAGGACGCATGATCAACTTGTGCACAATTCTCTGATTGGTTAATGATGAGGTAACAGGGTGATGTGTCACAGGGATTAATATCATCAGTCCTCAGGCTCCAGCCAGTCTGGGGTGTACCTGTTCTTCAAGCAGTTGGCTTCTTCCCTCTGGTGGGGGTTTTAGTATCTGTAAAACAACTCAGAAATGTGTTAGACACTATCTATGTCCTTCAGGGAGGGACTAAAGATTCTCTGACTCTACCATTTGGCTGTTCTATTTGTTCAAATTGTTACCAGTTCTTCTTACCCAATTGCTATCGATTATTATTATAAGTTCACATTCTTCTGGTCATTAATTCTTGACCCAGCATTTTGTGACTGAGGGCAGGCCTGGAAAACTTAAATTTTTCTACAAACAAGAGGCAAGCAGAGGCTAAGGCCCATTTTCAGCTAATTCAGCTGGGGATTACACCAGCGCTATGCAACTACAGATCTATTTTTCATGCCTATAGATTTGCCTTTTGGGACATTTTATATAAATCATACAATATGGTTTGGGTGGTCTTTTTGGCTGGCTTCTTTCATTCAGTATAACTGACTTTTAGGCTTATCCCTGTTGTAGCATGAACCAGCAGTTCACTCCTTTTTTATTGCTGAGTAGTATTCCTTTGTATGGCCACACAACATTTTGCTTAACTATTCACCAGTTGGATATTTGCTACATTGCTTTTGCTTCCTCCTTTGACCCTGAGTGACAGAACCTAGACTGACAATTTTCTCTTAGTTCTTTCAATATGCCTGTTTACAATTTTAGAGAGTGTGAAGCTAGGCGTTGCCAACTTTTTGGTGAAGGATAAAGTAAGCTGGGGGGAAGTGGTGAAGATAAAGATATTGTGATCAGACTCAGTCACCACATCAGTGTCTTACAAATTGTGACAGGATGTATCCCTGCCACAATCGCAGGAGGATAACTCACATACTCTGAAATGGTGGCCACTGCAATATACCAGGACAAAACAATAATGGCAATGACAACAATAGCCACCACAATAAAACCTACCAGGAAATAATGGGAAGAATGATGCTATCTGGGTGGCGGGGTGGTGAGGGTGGAGACCCAATGAGAAAAATGACATTAGTTATGCCAAAATAGGAATAAAAATGTTGTCCTAATATAAACATTGTCCTATATGCACTGATGTCCATGGATGATAAGTGACCCTCTCAGAACATACCTTGAAAGCTGTATGTACAGCCTAAATGGTTGAAGGCAAGGTTATCATAAAATGAATATGTATATATCCCAATAAGTGATTCAATCATTTTGTATTTTTCACTTTTCTTTTTTAACTTTTACTTTTTAATACACAAAAGTATAAAAAGCCCTCGAGTAGCTATCATCCATATACAACAACCAGCAAACCATGGCCAATCTGCCCCATCTACAAATTAATTCTACCCCCGACACACACAAATTAATTCTGCCCTCCCATATTATTTTGCAGCAAATCTCAGGTATCATTTAATTTTATCCATAAATATTTCATCATGCAACTTCACAAGAGAATTTTTTGTAATAACATAGCCACAATACCATGATCACATCTAAAATGCTATAATTTCTTAACATTAATTTTCCAGTCATTGTTCCTGTAATTCAAATTTGTAACTTAAAGCAACCAGCCCAGATGACAAAAGAACCTCTGTCAGATGAAGACTTGGAGAAGAGGGGCTCCATGAACGTCTTGATAGAATACACGAGGTAACATTTCCTCATATTGCCAAGTGATCTTGTCAGGCTGGGGTTTTAAAGGACAGAAGGGAATGTAAAAATAAGCTTGGAAAACATATGCCATATGGACATTAGAGGATTACTCTCCTCTTTTGGATATGAAATGACTAATTAACTATTTGCAGCTAAAACGTGTGGGATCTTTTTCAGAAAATGGAATATATCTTTCCCTCACTAAGCATATTGATTAGAGACATAATCTAGACTGTCTGGGAATAGTTTTTCTGGAGCAGAATAAATCACACCCTTATAATAAAACACACCCTTTGATGTACTGTTTAATTTTAGATATGTCTTGACACATTTATTTAAATATTTTGGCGCTGGCTTTTTTTCCCTTTAGGCATGCCTGATGTCCACATTTATAATTTAGCTCTCATTTTTTTTCTCAAAAGGTTGTGTGAGGCAATAGGATAATCAATCCCAAGTTTTGTCATATATGAGCAGTATGACCTTATAAAGTTACTTAACCTCTCTGAGCAAGAATTTTTTTCCCATTTGTTGGCCATTAAGGATTTGTGATGATTAAATGAAATGAAGAATCTAGCATTATGTCTGCATGAAGAAATCATAGCTATCATTAACAAAGACAATTTTTCTATAATAAAAGTGTATAATCTATCAAAAGTTCCCCCAATGACAGTTTTTCTTTAGCTGTATTATTTCTTGCTGTTGCTTCAACAAAACCATACTGTTACTATACACGATCAGATAGCTAAGAAATACTTTACATTGTCTTGAATGTAAAAAAGGGCTTACAGTAATAGAATTGTAACTGATAGACACTCTTAAATCATTCTATTTTGAATCTACTTTTTTAAAATCAGTTCAGTCCAACCATCTTTATCTATTCTATCCTCTCAGAATAAAATACCAAACTTTTCTGTTTGAAACTGCTGCTGCTGCTGCTGCTAAGTCACTTCAGTCGTGTGCGATGCTTTGCAACCCCATAGACGGCAGCCCACCAGGCTCGCCCGTCCCTGGGATTCTCCAGGCAAGAACACTGGAGTGGGTTGCCATTTCCTTCTCCAATGCATGAAAGTGAAAAGTCAAAGTGAAGTTGCTCAGTTGTGTCTGACTCTTAGCGACCCCATGGACTGCAGCGTACCAGGCTCCTCCGCCCATGGGATTTTCCAGGCAAGAATACTGGAGTGGGTTGCCATTGCCTTCTCCTAACAGACAAAAATAATCAGAAAAGACAAAAAAAAAAAGTCTCATACTCTCATTTTAGAGACAATGCCCCCCAAATTTCAAGTCCTTAAGTTCTATTCCAAGCCTGACTCTGGCCTGAAGTATGCCTGGGGGAAAACCAGAAAACTTTCATTTTTTTTCCATCCATTTGTAGGCATAGAATGAAAATCATTTATAGTAGAATATTAATGAAATAGGTTGCTAGTTCAGCAAACATACTTTTATGCTCAATGTATGGTTTATTAAAATCTGTGTTAAATACTTAAGCCAATTGTCTCTGCCTCTATAGGTTTAAATATGCTTTGGGCAACTGATTTTGTGATTGATGGTTTAGGATCTTGCCATACCTCATAGTTAGCAGTAAATCTTCATTATGTAGTTCCTCAGAAATGAAAAGTATGATAAATCAGCCCAAATGTGTTCTGACCTTAACACAGTTCCTGGTGCTATTCTCTAGTGAATTGCCTCCCTTTAGTAAAAGGGGACACACCACCATAATTCCAGCCTATTATAAGCTCTGATTCATTACTTGAAGTTTTATTACAATGTGTCATGAGTGTTCATGATATGTGGCATGAAATATTCTTTGAGAGGTCAGCTTCAAAAGTGCTACTGTGGTCAATCATGTAGATGGATAGCTGCATGCTGCGTCTAGAGCAGCTGTCTATGTCCTTTGCTAACCAGCTACAAGGTGAGCTGGCTGGCAGCAGTTCAGCTGGCTACTTTCCATGCTACTGTTGCCTGTGTGCTCAGTGGCTCAGTTGTGTCTGACTCTTTGTTAACCCATAGACTGTAGCCCACCAGGCTCCTCTGTCCATGGGATTTCCCAGGCAAGAATACTGGAATGGGTTACCATCTCCTTCTCCAGGGGATCTTCCAGACTCGGGATCAAAGCCAAGCCTTCTGCATTGGCAGGCAGATTCTTTACCACTGAGTCACCTAGGAAGCCCCAATGCCACTGTTATCCATTCAAAAAGTGAATGAGGGCCAGGCCTGCTCCATAGTCAATTCTATACCTGGTGCTCGTCTCTAACCCCCTGCTATCTGGGTGGAGGCACAGTAAATAAGAGGTCACTTTACAGTAATAAGTGTTAGTCACTTATCAAATATTTATCCAGAACCTCCTATATGCCAGGCTCTCTGTTAGGTCACTAGAGCCACAATAGTAACCTAAGCAGACAAAAATATTGTAATGTGCTGTAATGTGCATAGGATGTCATGAAGGCCCAGATAAGAGGATCTAAATATACTAATAAACTAGGGGTCAGGGAAAGTTTTTCAGGGGAGGTGATACCTCAGCAGAGTTTGGAAAGATTAAAAAGATGCCAGGTGAGGAAGACATTCCAGGTGCGTTATGAGAGGTATGAAGCAGCAGGGAAACTGGCAGGTTGGTATATAGCTGCTGCCTTATCTGAAAAACAGCAGAAGTCAATCAGAGACTTCATGGTGGTCCAGTGGCTAAGACTCTGCACTCTCAATGCAGGGAGCCTGAGTTCAATCCCTGGTCGGGGAACTAGATCCCACATGCTGCAACTAAAGATCCAGTATGGCACAATGAAGACTGAGGATCCCACATGCCACAGTGATGCTCCAGCACAGCCAAATAAATAAATCAATGATTTCAAAGAAAGAAAAAAGAAAAACGTGAAGCAAAAAGTGTCATGACTGCATTCACATGTGAGAGTGCTCATTCTGCCTGCAATACAGAAAATGGACTGTGGAGAGGATGAAGAGGTCAATTAAGCAGCTAGTGTCATAACCTTGATTGCAAAGTAGGAGTGGAGCAGATTAGGTTTATACTAAACTTACTGCAGGACTCTGCAACTGATTAGGATAGGAAAAGACGACAGGTGACTAGGACACAGGTTTCTGGCTATAAATGCAGTGACTTGAGATATTGGTGCTGGTGAATACTCTGGCTCATCAACTAAAAATTGAAGCGCTTTTCTAATGAACTCAAGAAGCCTAAAGGTTAGGCCACCTTACCAGCCGCTCTAGACCCAAAACTGGCCTCCGAGTTAAAGCCGGTGAGTTATTCCTGGAGACAGAAAAGATCATTAGCTTTGAGGAGGGCTTTGATGATGAAGAATGAACAGTTTGGTAACATGGGTTCAAGAATTAGTTATTGTTTTTATTTTGGTGACATAACCTGCAGAAGTAGTTGAAAAAGAGGTTAAAAATGAAGCTACATTATGAGATCTGTGATTATGATCACATCTTGTACTTTAGAAAAGATTAATTAGTAAACACTAATAAAACGGGAACTATAAAGTCTCTCTGATAATGTAACTTAATGGTTGATTAAATCAGAATATTATTTTTCTAACACAGTGCTTGAGAAAACAGCTCCAAACTATGATCAATGCCTTATTACAATTTCATTCTTAATAAATAAAGAATTACATCTTTTCCCAATGGATAACATTTTAAAGGTAATTTGTCACATACACATGATAATTCTCTAATTAACAGTCATCATTTATCTCCTGTACTGGGTGTGTTCAGTTGTGTCCAACTCTTTTGCAACCCCATGGACTGTAGCCTGTCAGGCTCCTCTGTTCATGGGATTATGTCAGCAAGAATACTGGAGTTGTTTGCCATTTCCTCCTCCTCCAAGGGATCTTCCAGACCCCTGGGGATTGAACCCGCATGTCCTGCATCTCCTGCATTGGGCAGATTTTTTTACCACTTGAGCCAGTTAGGAAGCCCCATTTCTCTTATTGACTCTTGTAATAGCTTGCAAATTGGTTTCTCATCACCAGTCTCAGCCCCCTCCATTTCACCCTAGTCTACCCCACTTCACAATAAATGAACACAAACTGATTAAATTGAACACAAACTTGACATTGTCTTTCCTGTACATATTTTGAACAGTGACTAATAACTGTAGCATAAAGTCAAAACTCCCCAGAATATTAGTGAAGGGCTTAATGATTTGGGCCCATCACTTCTTGTCAATTGACAGCATAAGATCCTATATGCTGCAGACCGTGGCCAAAGGGGGGGAAAAGTGATTCTTGTAGCATTTTCCCTTTTCTTTTAAAAACTACATGTATTAGCAAATGTATTTTCAGTATCTTGTATATCCCAACCAGTCATGAGTTTTCTATTCATCACTGGAACCATCTGAGGAGGTAATTTTCATCACAGATGGACATTAAAGTCTTATATTAGGTTGGAGTTCAGACTTGAAAAACTTTTATATCACTTCAGATACTAAGATTGTACAGTTCTATGATAAAACATAATTCTTTGAAATAATATAAAACTGCGTTATAATCTAACCATATAGTTTTGGCCTGGAGTCAGATAATCTGGGTTCAAATTCCTGCTCTATTACTAACCAGTTGA
Source organism: Bison bison bison (assembly GCF_000754665.1). Lineage (NCBI taxonomy): Eukaryota > Metazoa > Chordata > Mammalia > Artiodactyla > Bovidae > Bison > Bison bison. Next base: position 4,571,403 of record NW_011494826.1, on the reverse strand, counting down.
AAGGCCTTGGGCACATGATTTAATATCTTTTGGCTTCAGTATCCTCATTTGTAAGATGGAGAAAGTTATTGTGGAGAAGGGCACGGCAACTCACTTCAGTATTCTTTCCTGGAGAATCCTGTGGACAGAGGAGTCGGTGGACTACATACCATGGGATCACAAATAGTTGGACACGACTGAAGCACACTGAGCACATAAAGCTATTGTGAGAAATCAATGGGATTACATTCAACAAATAGAGCTAGCAAATAGAACTCAACAAATATTAGCTCTAGGTATATGTAGGGGAGTGAAAGAGGTTATTAAAAGAGACAGTATACAATAAGAAGTCCGAGGGCAGGGCTATGGAAGAGAACACTTAGCTGTTGGGCAAAATGTTGTCAAACCCCAAATGCGTTGCACAGTATTCCCCCCAAATTCTTTTCCACTGGAAAACTTAAAATGTGATATTATTTGGAATTAGAATCTTTGTGGATAAAATCAAGTTAAAATGACATCATACTGGTTTAGGATCAGGGCCCTAATCCAACTGACTAGAGGGAAATTTGGACTCAGAGAACTACAAGAAGGAAAATGTGAAAACACTGGGAAGAGAATGTTGCATGAAGACAGAGACGCAAGAAGACCAGGTGACAAAAGAGACAGAGATTCGAGTGATGCATCTACCAGCGAAGGAAGACCAAGGGCTGCCAGCACCCACCAGAAGGTAGAAAGAGGCCAGAGAGCCTTCATAGAGAGCACGACCTTTCTGACACCTTAGTCTCAAACGTCTAGCCTCTACAACTATAAGAGGATACATGTGTATTGTTTAACCTTTATTCTTGGTTGTGCCACAGGGTATGTGGGGTCTTACTTCCCTGACCAGGGATAGAACCTATGCCCTCTGCAGTGGAAGTGTGGCATCCTAACCACTGGACTGCCAGGGAAGTCTCCATTTCTATTGTTTCAAGCCACTCAATTTGTTGTACTTGCATCCCTAGAAAATGTTATAATGGCATCCCTAGAAAACTAATACAGTTGGTGAGCAGTCAGGGAAAACAGAACGTCAGTTGATCTTCTCAAATACCTTGAGAAGTGGCAGAACAGTTTACAAGATAAGAAAATGGATGATCAAAAGTATTAGACTCTTGACAGAAACAGAACTTAAATCCAAGAGAAGAGTCCTGTTCAAACACTCTTGACTCTAGTGAGCAAAATGCTTTATTCTTTCTCTTTTTGAAATTTCCTTCCTCATCGCAACTCCAACTACATCCTCTTACCTCCAGCAACTCACTTTCAGGAAGACCACTGATTAGTGAATTCTACTGTCACACTGTACAAGCTTATACACTGTATGTAGCTTTCACTCTTACAGAAAGAACGTATCCCTCAGTAGGGAGGCTCAGGCATCTACAGTAAGAAAGACACACTGGGGAAAAACAGAAAACAGATCATTTCTCTTTCTATAGTCAGAGAGACAAGGCAGCAACCTACATCACTGACTCCAGTTTTCATGGGCAATTTCAGCAGAAAGAACAGAGCTGTGACATGACAAAGTTCTAAGTAGTCCATATCATACTTTCTATTGTGTATTCATATTGGCACAGAGGCTTCCCAGGTGGCGCTAGTGGTAAAGAATCCGCAGGTCAATGCAGGAGACATAATAGACCCCGGTCTGATCCCTCGGTCAGGAAGATCCCCTGGAGAAAGAAACGGCAACCCACTCCAGCATTCTTTCCTGGAGAACCCCATGGACAGAGGAGCCTGGGAGGGGGCTACAGTTCATAATGCTGCAAAGAGTCGAACACGACTGAAGCTACTTAGCATGCACGGGCACTGAAAGATAGTTCACTAACTTTTCTCAGTTTTAAACAAGACCCTTGCTTCAGTGTTCCTTCCATTAAACCCCCTTGATAGTATTGTAGATGCTATTGTTTTTTAAGATTAAAATGAACTTTCAGCCGAATGACTACAAAATAAAAATCTGTCTTTACTTGTTCTTCTCTAAGGGATAAGTAGCACAAGGTTTGAAATCAGAAAGTCTTCGGGTCCAATCCTGGCTTTAGATGGGGCACTGGGGACATTCGGTTCGAACAGGCAAGGAAGTAACCAACTTTCTGTGTTTCTTGCGAAGAATAAATGATAGGCAAAACACGTGGCACAGCAATTTTGTCCCAAGACGGCACGAATCAAAGCTTCTGGGGTCGTATCTTCTCTAAGAGAGCTCGGTAGTGGATACGTTCTGACACCTAAGCCACAAAAGCGCTCCTAAGACCCTTACCCCAAGGGGCGGTCCGGAGGGAAGGACCCGGGGTTGGCTCCGCCCCAGCTAGGGGCGTCCGGCGCGCCTGATCGTCTCGGCCCTCGGTGTTTTCCACCCTCGACCCAACCTGTATCCAGAACAGCGGCCGCGTGCACTCGTAGCTCCCTAGTGCCCAGGACGCGGCGCCTGCGAGGGTTCAGGACCGACGTGGAGTGAGGCACAGCCAGGGACAGCCCGGGCCCCGTGCGCCGCGCCCACGC
>NW_011494826.1:4549283-4568768 GCF_000754665.1 Bison bison bison | reverse complement strand
ACGGCGGTCGTGATAGATCTGGGAGAGGCTTTTACCAAGTGAGTGACTGCGTCCGGAAGGGAGGGCGGGTAGCCGAGCCCCAGGCCCAGCCCGGGTCCTCATCGCAGTCTCTAGGGCGGCTGTTTAGGCCTCCACTTCGCCCCCGGGAGCTCCGCAAATGCCGGCCCCTGTTACCTGCACCGTGGGCGATGCAAATCCCGGGGATCCGTTGGGCGGTCTGGTTCTGATTCCTAGAGAGGCCCAAGAGGCTTCGAGAGAATGGCCTTCACTGCCGCCCCTGTCGTCACCCCCAAACTGAACGGACCCTTTGGGGTCACCTATGCAGGGGATGACAGCGATGACTTAGGCCACGCTTATCCTAATTTTATCTCCTTAGAAAGGTGGTAGCCGAACTGTAATGCTTGATGACGGCCTTCATTATTAAACATTTATTGAACGGAGATGCTATTGGTGCTGGAAATTCAAATGTATCTTGCTTCCCAAGAGTGGGACGTCGAATTAGGAAGACTGAATACGTAACGATCCGAAACCCTGTGGACATTAGAGATCCTCTGTTGCCCACCTGCCCCCCCCCGCCCCCACAGCTTTTAGATTACGAAATTTACCATGTTTTAAAAGGCAACTTGTAAACTCTAGATTAGTGATTCTCAACCTTTTGGATGACATAAATCCTATTGATGACCTAAAGAAAGCCAAAAATACACAAACCTTAAAATACTTGCACACAATTTCAAGACTTGGTGGCCCATCGCAGTGGTCTGTGGACTCCAGATTTAGAACCCTTGCACTGGGCTCAAGAAAAAAGGAAAGTGACAGCCAGAATTGCATATATATAATGGAAACTGTTTGAAAAAATTTTGTATATCCCTGAATAGTGCCTGACATACAGTGTGTGTTTAATAACTATTTGTTGAACAAGTGGTCAGAAGAGCCTGTTTAAGAAATTGGAGGAAAGTCCCTGGCGGTCCAGTGGTTAGTTCTTGGTGCTTTCACTGCCAAGGGCCTGGGTTGAATCTCTGGTTGGGAAACTAAGATCCCATAAGCTACCAAGCATGGCCAAAAAAACCGAAAAGAATTGGACATCAGGTGCTCCATAATTGGATAAACATAGTTCTTGGTTCATGATATTCTCTTACTGTTCTATGCAAGATCTTCCCATATATGCACTGTTAAATTTATTTTAAAGGTTTGTTTTAATAGCATAGTAAGTACCTTGAGGTTGACACCCAAAGATAATTACTTTAGGTATATTGAGGAAATGAGAAGTGGAATGCTAGTATATAGGAGGATGGTTGTTGACAAAGACAACAGGAAAGTGATGAGATGGGTTTATGCATCCAGCCAGTGGGTTACATCCTGGAGTTTGAGGAGCACTGAAACAGGTAAACCTGGGGGTGTAGCTAAAAGAAGATAGAGAAAGCTATTTGGGAATAGGAGGAGATGAGTACTGAAAACCAGACAGGACAAAAAGAGATAATATTGAGATTGAACTTACATGGTAATCGTTTTTAACAGCATTTTTAGCAAAGTTTTGTTTTATGGGAAACAGAAATGGAAATACTTAAATAATCAAGAAAGGAAAATTTTTTTTTTTAAAAGGATGAAGTATTTTATGCAATTTAAAAGATGATGGCAGTGAAAACTAATAGTTTAGGCAGAAGCTTATTTTATGAATTCATGTTATATGAACAGTGTGATTATAATTATGTCAGATATGCATAGTTTTTTTTTTTATGCATAGTTTTAAAAATAGACCAAAGGAAACTTCAGTATGGAAACTAAATAATATTCGAATGATGGAATTATGCGTAACATGAACTATAGGAATGAAATCAGAAACTGGAGTACAGACTCATGGCTGTAGAGATGTGTTACCTAAAATTCAAATAAAAGCTGAATAGTTAATGCTACCGTAAAATAATACACTGGTTTATTTCACTAGTACTAATTCAAAGTGATTTTATTTTTTTTACCTTTAGTTTACTTATGAATGGGCTTCCCTGATAGCTCAGTTGGTAAAGAATCTGCCTGCAATGCAGGAGGCCCCGGTTCGATTCCTCGATGGGGAAGGTCCGCTGGAGAAGGGATAGGCTACCTGCTCCAGTATTCTAGGTCTTCCCGTGTGGCTCAACTGGTAAAGAATCCACCTGCAATACAGGAGACCTGCGTTTGACCCCTGAGTTGGGAAAGTCCCCTGGAGAAGGGAAAAGCTACCCACTCCAGTATTCTGGCCAAGAGAATTCCATGGACGTCCATGGGGTTGCAAAGAGTAGGACACGACAATAGGTGATATTAACTTTTCCTTAGTTTTTTTTCCCCTTTGAATACATCAGAGATGTTTCTAGATGTTTTTGTGACCACTGCTTTGAAAAAAATACACAAAACCTTGTTTCTGTGACAAATATATAGAAAGAATGTTATAATAGTTGAATGTATATCAATTTTCTATTTTATTTGCAGATGTGGATTTGCTGGAGAAACTGGTCCAAGATGTATAATTCCCAGTGTGATAAAAAAAGCTGGCATGCCTAAGGTATTTTTTTTAAACAAATTAGCAAAATAAATGCTGTTCTGTATAATATTTTTAAATATAACTTTAAGTAAGATTGATTAGAACAGTGCTAAATGTATAGCTTAGAGTATAACCCAAGAAAACTTTTTTGATTATTTAGGTTTAATTTTGCATATCGCAAAATTTACCTACTTTAAGCATGCAGTTCAGTGATTTTTGGTAAATATATCAAGTTATGCAGCCATTACCACAGTTCAGTTTTAGAACATTTTTATCATTCTAATAAGATTTCTAATGCGTGTTTATAGTTGATCATCACTTCTACACCACCATGGATGTTGTTTCTGTCTCTACAGATTTGCTTTTTCTATACAACTTGGATATAAATGTAATTCTATAACATTAAGAGAAAGTTTTTAAACTTAGTAAAATAATTGCATGAGCCTTGTAATGTAATTATAGAATCATTTTATTCTTACCCTGTTCAAAAATATGAGCCAGATTCTCATTTCTTTATCTGTAATTCAAAGGACCTGTGAAAAACACATTTTTTAAAAGAAACTTTCTTGCCAGAGTTAATTTTGCAGATTAGGAATTGTGGAACAATAGAAAGAATAATTTTGCATGCCATAAAATTTGCTTGTTAAAATCGAATACAGATATTTCTACCGTAACTCACTATTTGCATTCCTGAAAAACCTCTCCTTGATTGCAAACAAAGACAGGTTTTGGGAAAAATTGGGTTGGAGCAGATAACTTAAAACCCATGTAACTTTGTAATCTGAGCCCTAGCAAAAACAAAAATTAATACCTCAGGAAAAAATTGGAATAACTTTAAGATACAACTGAGCTGAAGGCTCTCTTGGGGATATTTAAAGTAAAATGAATAGTTGAAACTGTTGGTTGCTGGGTACTGAGACACTGAAGGTACAGAAGTGAGCTCTGAGCCGCTTGAGCTATTGTTAAGGTGGGACCAGAAAGAAATGCAGCCCAGTAAAAGGTCTTGAAAGGCTTCACTCTGGTATGGTAGCCCCTGGTACACTGGATCATTTAAACTTTTTTTTTTTGGATCATTTAAACTTTTTAAAAATAAATCTGCAAGAATGCCCATTTCTGTGACCACTGAGTTGATGACTTCCTTTACCTTGATGAAGGTTATAACTCTCCTATTATCATTTTAGCTCCTCTTGCCTAATATGAACTGTACAACCTTCCTTATTATATAGACATTATTCCCTTATTTAACAAATATGAGCATATTTGTTTTCATAAAAGTGCAAGTTGAAGCAGGATGCAGTGAATGGAGCCCTGGTGATGTATTAGTGGTGACTTAGCAGCAGCAGCAGCAGCACCCTGGTTTGGTAGTGTTTGCTTTAGTGGTAATGGTGCATGTTTTTATTTTACCACACATATTTATGAGCTGATTTACTTTGGGACTGTCCCTATATCAACTAAAAGAGACTGTCAAGTGAAGTGCTACTACAGGAGGACAAATGTCAGTGTTTTGGGACTAATTTAACAGAAACTGAACCAAGTCTGGAGTATTTGATGAAGCCTTTGATGCTTTTTAGTTGATGGTGCTTTTTGCTGATGATGCCAAAATAATGTCAGATGAAAAATGTAATGAGCACTGGTCTTTACTCACTGTGCGTACAGTCTTATTCTGTAAACCAAAATGTTTTGTCATCTTGGACATGCCGGTTCTTAAAGATTTCTAATTTAAGTGATTAATCTATTTTTAATATTTACATCTATTCTAAATACAAATTGCTTTTGATTTGTTATCAGAAAATCCATTTGTAAAGTAAATAAACATGTTTAATTTGAGATTATTTTATTACTGTAAATTAATAAATCATTTTAATTTTTTATAGCCTATCAGAGTTGTACAATATAACATCAATACAGAAGAACTATATTCCTACCTAAAGGAATTCATCCATATACTATATTTCAGGTAAAATGCAATTGTGTTTTCCTTGCCCCCCTTCCCCCAGCTTTTCCTAGTGCCCATAATAGTGATATTTAGTCATATTATTTCTAATGTGAAAGAAAAGGTTAATTTCCAACTGCCATTTTAACTTTTTCATATTCAATCTTTTCAAAAGCATGTTTGAAGACTAGAAAACTGGCAAGCATAAGGAAATACTATGTCCATTAGTAAAGGGGATTGGATAATTTAATTACTGTATTAATACATCCATATCGTGAAACACTGTATTGTCAAAAAAGTTTTATATCCATATGTACTGATACAGAAATGTCTTAGATATTCTGTTAATTAAAATCTTATAGAACAGCATCTATGGGATGAATATTTCTGTTAAAATATATAAATATAAATACACAGTAATGATGGAGAAGGAAATGGCAACCCACTCCAGCATTCTTGCCTCGGAAATCCCGTGGATAGAAGATCCTGGAGGGCTACAGACCATGGAGTTGCGAGGGTTGGACACGACTTAGCAACTAAACGACAACAACACACAATAATGAAAATATACAAACTGCTGTTAGTAATAGTTTCTGGTTAGAAGAGGTATAAGGTATTTTTGTACTTTCCAAGTTACAAACTTCTATAATATTTGGAGTCTTGTGAGTGTATACTACTTTTGTAGCTTAAAAAAAGAACACATCCTTTTAATTACTCAAGTTAATATTCATAATAGGGTTTAGTTTTTGTTTTCTGAGATAAATGAATTAATATATGTAAATTTCCTGACACAGTACGTGGCATATAATAAGAGATCAAAAATGTTGTCTTTCTGTGGCATATATATTGATATATATACAATGGAATACTTCTCAGCCATAAAAAAGAATGAAATTTTGCTATTTGTAGCAACATGGATGGATTTGAACTGCATAATGCCAAGTGAGGGCTTCCCTGGTGGCTCAGACAGTAAAGAATCTGCCTGCAATGCAGGAAACCTGGGTTTGATCCTTGAGTCAAGAAGATCCCCTGGAGAAAGGAATGGCTGCCCACTGCAGTATTCTTGCTTGGAGAATTCCATGGACGGAGGAGCCTGGGGGGCTCCGGTGCTTGGGGTCACATAGAGTTGGACATGACTGAGTGACTAACAAATGCAAAGTGAAGTAAGTCAGATAGAAAGACAAATGTTGTATGTTATCACTTCTTTGTGGAATCTAAAAAATACAACAAACCAGTGAATATAACTGGAGAAGGAAATGGGAACCCACTCCAGTGTTCTTGCCTGGAGAATCCCAGGAACGGGGGAGCCTGGTGGGCTGCCATCTATGGGGTCGCACAGAGTCGGACATGACTCAAGCGACTTAGCAGCAGCAGCAGCAGCAGTGAATATAACAAAAAAGAAGCAGACTGACAGACACAGAGAACAAACTAAAGGTTATTAGTGGGGCAACATAGGGGTAGGGGAGTTGGAGGCACAAACTTTTGGGTGTATGATAGGCTCAAGGCTATACTGTACAACATAGGGAATATAGCCAATATTTTGTAATAATTGCAAATGGAAAATAACCTTTAAAAATTGAATAAAGAAATTTCATAACATGAAATAGCGATAAATGTCTTTCGTGGATCATAAAATGAAGATATCTTTTTGTTATAAAGCTTCTTAAGTGAAAATGGTACAGTTTCTTTAACCTTAACAAATTGCATTATGTAAAAAAATACAAACTTTTAAAATTGTTAAAAACTATCATTTTTCAGGCATCTATTGGTGAATCCCAGAGACCGCAGAGTTGTGGTTATCGAGTCTGTATTATGTCCTTCCCACTTCAGAGAGACACTCACTCGTGTTCTTTTCAAGTATTTTGAGGTACCTGTTTTTTATGTTGTTTTTAGAAGGTACTCAAAGCTTAAACTAAAAGGTCCTCATTTTTTTTCCTTCGTTGAAAAGAGGAATTGGATGACAAAATAAACTGACCATCTGTTTTCTTTGTATGGTTATTTCATGCATAATTAGCATTTTATCTAATACTTAGATAATTGGATAATTGAAGGTTCCTATTTATTGCTCTTTCTTTTATTATTTTACTACAGGTTTTAAGTTTTGGGTTTGTTTGTTTTTTTCTCCTGAAATGAAAACTTCTTTGGTGAAGTTTATGATATTTTTCTTCCAGGTCTCTCTAGTTTTCATTTTTTAGGTATGCTGACTGTTCTAAATTTTCCAGCTCTTTCATTTTCATTTCATAGGCTTTAAATTCCTAGAAATGAATTCAAATAATGTCTCCCATAGAGTAAGTGGACAATGCCAGGAATGACTCTTAGATCTTGATATTAGTGATATTATTCATAACTATCATTTTATATGAGTTAAGTAAGATTATTTTAAAGACCAAAATTATGACATAAGATGATTACATTTCATAGTAGGCCAAAATCTTTATTGTTTAACATTTTAAAAATCTTTGCCTTGCAAATTTAAAGTTTTTTTAGCAAGAGTGTATAAAATATGTACAATATATAAGAAACTGAGCACATAAAAATGTAATTTTCATACATTCTACCGAATACAAAATATATCAAAAATCACAATTTATTTATCAGATAAGGGCAGTTAATTTTTCTAAGTTATAATTTAGTAGGACAGATACAGAGAAACAGGTTACATATCCTCCTATACTTAACTGTACATACCCTATACATACCCTATACCCTATACATACCCTCCTATACTTAAATCAGGAATTTGGTTTGCAGTAGAGAGAATGCAAAACATAGTAAGAAGTTACTTCAGCTCTTCTCTAAATAAAATAGATGATTTTCTGTATTTTTACTGGGACTTAGCATTTGAGTTTTGTTTGTTAGTGTTCTTATCTAGTATATTACCAGAATACCTGCTGTACTTAGGCAAGGGAAATTTATCCATTATTTTGTTTGCTATTTGGTTATGATGGACTTCCATATTTTGATTGAATTTGGCAGGATTTTCACTGAAAAGTGTCACTTAGAACTAAGGATTTTTGTAGTTCTTCACTTTTGTTTTTAACTATTATAACATTTAAAAAATATAATTCATATTATAAACTTTGTGAGTAAGGACAGTCAAGAATTCTTTTTCTCTGTTTCTATTTCAACCATTTTATAGCACTAAATAAAGAATTAACTGATTTACTTGAATTCACACATAATCAAAATATACTGTAATACACAAAAACATTCTTTGAGTTCTGTAAGTTGTTTCATTTTGAAATGACACTTATAAAGCATTTCTATTAACTCAGTTCTTTCTCTTTTGGAAGAAAAACTGAAAACAATAAAGGAATGGTCCAGAAACATGCATTCAAAGAAAATGCTAAATTCAAAAAATAGATATCTTTACCATCATTTGAGTTGTGTTTATGTTAGTGTTCTTATCTGGTATAGATAGAAACAGAGAAATTGGATGGGGAACACATGTACACCCATGGCTGATTTATGTCAGTGTGTGGCAAAAACCACTACAGTATTGTAAAATAATTAGCCTCCAACTGAAATAAATAAATAAATTAAAAAAGAAATCAAGAAAAAAAATTACTACAATTAAATCAATTAGTGCTTCACACAACCTGTTCACACAACCCGTGTGCACAGGCTGAGCAAAAAAAAAAAAAAAGGTAAAAACATCTCTTTATTTTTTAAATTTAGCATTTTCTTTGAATGTGTGTTTCTGGACCATCACTTTATTATTTTCGGTTTTTCTTCCAAAAGAGAAAGAACTGAGTTAATAGAAATGTTTTATAATTGTCATTTCAAAATGAAACAACTTATAGAACTCAAAGAATGTTTTTGTGTATTACAGTATATTTTGATTATGTGTGAATTCAAGTAAATCAGTTAATTCTTTATTAGGTGCTATAAACTGGTTGAGTAAGTATCATAATTATGAATTTTTTCAAATATATTTGAAATGTAAAGGAAACACGTTCAACTACTGACTTTCATTCTGGTTTTGTTGTTTTCTAGGTTCCGTCTGTCTTGCTTGCTCCAAGTCATCTAATGGCTCTTCTTACACTTGGGATAAACTCTGCCATGGTCCTAGATTGTGGATATAGGGAGAGCCTGGTGTTACCTGTATCTTTTTTGTAAACCAGCTAATTTTGCAGTTTTTACTCTAGTTTGAAATAATTAGTTAGGCTTATTACAAATTGTTTTTGTTGCATCACGCTATTTTGGATTATCATGTACAAATATGATATATGTGGGAAAAATTCACAGGATTTTGAGATTTAGATGTACTTTCTGTAGAAATTGTCATTATGGCTTGATCCCAGTATATACTCCAGAGATCAGACCTAGGATCAAAGAAGTTGGATAGGATAGTAAAGTTTTAAAATAAGTCATATGAAGAGTGATTGGAAACAAATGAGAAAGTTAAATCAAGAAGAATTAAAACTTAATGACAACATGAGAACTGCCTTCAAAAAACTGAAGGGCTCACTGTCGAAAAGTAAATTCCTTTTTTTCCTCTCAATTTCCTGAGGCTATCATGGGGACAGTATGGCATAGGGTTTGTGAGTTTGGGGTTTGGAATCAAATACATAAGTTTAAGTCTCAGCTAAGCTTTCTAGTTGTATGATGTTGGGCAAGTAGCTTACTCTCCCCTTGGCCCAGGTTTCCTCATCTGTGAAATGGGAATTAAAATAATTGCACCTCATAGGGGTATTGTGTGACTAGAGTGAGATAATAAGTGTAAAGTATTTAGTATAGAACCTGGCACATAACTTACGCAGTAAGTGCTGTAGTTTTTGTATCATATGCCATAGGGAAGAACTCCCTAGTAATTTCAGCTGTTACAAAATGAAATTACTGACTATAAACTGGTCTATTCTCAGTCATTAAATGAATTTAAGTATAGGTATAAATATTTCTTACAAGCGTTAGAGTAGATATTTGCTACATTTGAAAAGGAATTTGAAGTGCGTAAGTGCGAAACTCTTGGAATTTTGAGATCTATATGTGTGTTTGTTAGAAGAAATAATCATGGGAAGGAAATCAAGGATCATTAGCTGCTCAGGAACTGAATTAGGCAATAGCTTTTTAAAATAGAAAGTATTTCGTGTGTAAGTCTCATAACAAAAAGTATTATTATATAAGTGAGAAGCTGAAAGTTGAGATAGGTGGCTGACCCAAGTTAATAGAAGTGTACAGCAAGATACAAACCCATGTTAGTTTTCAAAGCCAGTGTTCCTACCCATAGACTTTTTGCTTTTCATAAATAATGTACTTTATAAAACATCAGGAAAAACAACATGTAAAATAAGGTAGCAAATCCATAGTACAATATTGTTCACTGTTCTCTCAGCTCTAATAGAAATACAGTGTGAGACATGTAATTTAAAATTTTTCTAAGAGCTACAAAGTTTACAAATACAAATGAAGGAGATGAAATTAGTAGTGTATTTAGTCCAGTATATTTAAAATATTATCATTTAAATATATAATTAACATAATTATAATGGAATATTTTACAGTTTTTTTTTTTTTTACTGTTTTCTAAATTTGTTGTGGAATTTATTCTTATAGTGTATCTTAGTTCAGACCAGCCGTATGTGGACAGTGGCTACTTTTTTGGACACCCAGGCTCTAACAGATGAGTTCTCTGTGTGTGTTGTTTACCATGTATTTGTATGTATATGTTTAGCTATTTTCTTTGGAGAAGAAAAAAAGACTGATTTTTCTGTAACTCCTTAAAGAATTTAGCCGGCCAAGCTGATATAGAATAATAGTGCAGAGGTGAGGGAAACACATTTTTACCTCCTCAACTAGTAATATCCTTGACTACCTTATAGATATATGAAGGAATCCCAGTACTAAATTGTTGGGGAGCACTCCCCTTAGGAGGAAAAGCTCTTCACAAGTAAGTTTCCTGGCATTTAGCACATTGCTTCACCTGTACCAAAAAAGCAGATGTTAAAGAAATAAAAAACAAACAAAAAGTAACAACAACAAAAAAAAGATGCTACTTTTTTGACAGTGATCAATAGAAGACTTGTAATGTGGACATTCATTGTTATTTATTCCATTCTTTACTTCTCTGGCTGCTCAGACGGTAAAAGCGTCTGCCTACAAAGCGGGAGACCTGGGTTCAATCCCTGGGTCAGGAAGATCCCCTGGAGAAGGAAATGGCAACCCACTCCAGTACTCGTTCCTGGAAAATCCCATGGACGGAAGAGCCTGGTAGGCTACAGTCCATGGGGTCGCAAAGAATTGGACACGACTGAGAGACTTCACTTTATTAACCTTGAGTATGTTCATCTTTTAAGGGTAAAACCACAGTTATTTAAAGCATCATGTTCTGTTATGAAGTAAAAGTATTAAGTAGAAAAAGGATATCAATTGCAATATTTTAATTACAGTAACTTTTTTTTCTTCTTCAGGGAGTTGGAAACTCAACTGTTGGAACAATGTACTGTTGACACAGGTGCTGCTAAAGAACAGAGCCTTCCCTCTGTGATGGGTAAAATCATTTTAATCTATTTAAGAGTGGTTTACATTCAACTCATTTTTCCCCCCCACACTGCATACTTACTCTCATTTTCTCACATCACTCTGATGTCCTGGCTCCAATTACAAGGTCATTATTGAGCTGTTGTTAATCACCAGATCTAGTAGTTAAATTTTAATCATTCTTTCCAGAACTTTTAACATCATGGATTATCATATACTCTCTTTTTAAAAAAAAATTTTTATTGAAGTATAGTTGATTTACAATGTTATATTAATTTCTGCTGTGTAGCAAAGTGACTCAGTTATACATATATATATATATATCTTTTTTCATATGGTTTATCACAAGATATTGAATATAGTTAACCCTAACCCTAACCCACTCCAGTACTTTTGCCTGGAAAATCCCATGGACGGAGGACCCTAGTGGGCCGCAGTCCATGGGGTCGCTAAGAGTCGGTCACGACTGAGCGACTTCACTTTCACTTTCCACTTTCATGCATTGGAGAAGGAAATGGCAAGCCACTCCAGTGTTCTTGCCTGGAGAATCCCAGGGATGGGGGAGCCTGGTGGGCTGCCGTCTATGGGGCACAGAGTCGGACACGACTGAAGCGACTTAGCAGCAGCAGCAGTACCATACAGTAGGACCTTGTTATTTATCCATTTTGTATGTACTAGTTTGCATCTGGATCATCATGTACTCCTGATACTACTTTCCTTAGCTTTCAGGACTTTTCTTCCTTTGTGGTTTTCTTTTAGTTCTCCAACTATTCCTTCCTAGTTTGCTCTGCTCTTTCTTTCCCTGCTGATATTCTTCTAGGGATCCATTTTTTGTTCCTTTTTTTCTCCTACTGGCTTTTTAAACGTGATCTCATGTGTTCCCATAACTTCAGCTACATCTATATGCTGTTGATTCTTAACTGTATCACTGAGCCTGGCCCTTCTTCTAAACTTCATGTTTTCAGCTCATTTTAGATAGAAACTACATATGCCTCTAGGCATCTCAAACTTAAGGCTTCTAAAAGTAAACACATTATCTCTTCCCCTAAATTCATTCTAACAAATCATTGTTGGATTATTTCTTTCTGAGCTCACATTTTAGAAAACTAGTGTATCAATCCTTTGAATTCTTCCTCAGAAATCTGTTTTTTGTCTTGTTTTTTTTTTTTTTCTGTCCTCCATAACACGGAACATTTGAAAACAAAGACATTGTAAACTAGGTCCTCATTGCTTCTTTCTTGGAGCCTACTCTTTGGACCCATTTAGTCTATTTCATACTCTTGCCAGGAATAACTTTCACAGAATTAATTTGATTACATTATTCTTTTGCTTGAGAATTTTTGCTGGTCCCCACAGGTTAAAATCCAAATTATTGGTTTGATACACATGTTTCTTTACAATCCAACTTTATTCTACCCTTTAACTTTAACTTAGCTTTAGCTTTAACTACTAAACTCAACCCTTTGCACCTTATTTCAGCTGTAGTAAATTTCTTACCTCTTCCAGGCTATATTCCTGGCACCGTTGTTCTTCCATAACCCCATGCCTTCATTTATACTGTTTCTTTACCTGGAATGTTTTTCTTTACCTATTTGAGTTTTTTATCTATCTCCTTGACAGAAAGGTCATTTAAATTATGAAGCCTTCCTCATTTCCCTAAGCAGAATAAATTATTCCCCTCTCTGTTACACCCTCAGCAGTATTAATTATAGTACATTTTAACTTTTTCTGTCAGTAGACTTTGAGAATCCCTGTCTTGTTTATTTTTCAAGCACCTGGACGTTGAATAAATGTTGGAAAGAGAAGGGCAGGTTGTTAGGACTTTTATCCTTACATGTATTGTTTCCTGTTGTCTTTAGATAGTTAAGATAATAGCATTCTTTATTCTGTAGATCAGTTTATTATTCATCCATTCCAGATAAACTTTGTTACCTTTTTAGTGTAGTTTAATGTAGCATCCCAAGATTTTTTTCTTTTTGGTTCATGGCATGTGGGATCTTAGTTCCCCAACCAAGGACATGAACCCATCCCCCTGCAGTGAAAGCACAGAGTCTTAACCACTGGATACCAGGGAAGTCCCCCAAGATATTTTAAATAAAAGTCTTCATTAAAATTGACCTTAATATTTCCTTAAAATTCTGAACTGTGTGTTCTTAGACACTTTCTCTTTTTTTTAAATCTTTAATTGAAGGATATTTGCTTTACAGTGCTGTCTTGGTTTCTGCCATACATCAACATGAATCAGCCATAAATATACATATTTCCCCTCTCTGTTGAACCTTTCTCCTACCCCCATCCCACCCCTCCCCTCTAGGTTGTCACAGCACCGGGTTTGAGCTCCCTGTGTCATACAGCACATTCCCACTGGCTGTCTGTTTTACATTTGGTGATGTGTATTTATCATTGCTGCTTCTCAGTTTGCCCCACCTTCTCCTTCCACTCCTGCATCTACAAGTCTGTTCTTTATGTCTGCCTCTCCGTTGCTGCCATGCAAATAAGTTCATCAGTACCCTTTTTCTAGATTCCATATGTATACACATTGATATGTGGTATTTTTCTCCTTTTGACTTACTTCACTCTGTGTAACAGGCTCTAGGTTCATCTAGCTCTCTAGAACTGACTCAAATTCATTCTTTTTTATGGCTGAGCAATATTCCGTTGTATATATGTACCACAACTTCTTTATCCATTCATCTGTTGATGGACATCTAGGTTGGACACCCTTTTCTTAACCAACTGTCTTGAAGTCTGATTCTAATCTTTCCTTCTAATATGCCCCCAAATCTTGACTCTGTCATCGTAAGCCATATATTCCCCATAGTTGAGGAATTAAATCGTATCACTGTTTGCTGAAGGATTCACTTAGAAGGGAGGCTCCCCTGATGGCTCAGACAGTAAAGAATCTGCCAGCAATGTAGAAGACTCAGGTTTCATTCTGGGTCAGGAAGCTCCCCTGGAGAAGGGAGTGGCTATCCATTCTAGTATTCTAACCTGGAGAATCATGGACAGAGGAGCCTGGCGGGCTACAGGCCATGGGATCGCAGAGAGTTAGACAAAACCGTGTGACTAACACTTTTACTTTCCACTTAGGATCAGAAATGCGAATATATTTTAAATATCTCTTATCATGGTTCTGACAAAGATTAGATCTAAGTCCTACATATATTTGGTATCCTTAAGTGACCTCTTTATTTAGTATTTAGAACCTTGTTCAAAAAAGAATGAATATACTAACTTAAAACTTACAAAGACTAATACATTAATTTAAAAAGTATAGTTGAAAAGTAAATTATATGTAAAATATTATACTTATTATTCTAAATTAGCTGAAATTTAAATATGACTTTTCAAAGCCAGAGCCAATGAATGCCTCATTTGCAGTGTTTAAATGGCTGTGATTAAACCGCTAAGATTGAGAAGCTCCTTCCCAAAGCCAGCATCTACTCCTAACTAAAATAAGCCTTTTATTTTCAAGCTTGCCTTCCATGTTGCCTAGAGAAAACTTTCTCACATTACCAAATGTCTTTGGCACATGTTGGAGTTCATTTGAATTTTCCTAGAGAGAGTTTAGCACATGTGAAATGTTACAGTTTTTAGCACTTATTCTTAAATTTGTACATTCTTTATAATCTAGTTACATTTCTCTCATCTATATATAGCCAGGTTTAAATTGATTTGGAAATCTTTATATTCTCCATGGGATAAATTTTAACATTTAACATTCAGATCAGATCAGTTGCCCAGTTGTGTCCGACTCTTTGCGACCCCATGAATCGCAGCACTCCAGGCCTCCCTGTCCATCACCAACTCCCGGAGTTCACTGAGACTCAGTTCCATCGAGTCAATGATGCCATCCAGCCATCTCATCCTCCGTCGTCCCCTTCTCCTCCTGCCCCCAATCCCTCCCAGCAATCAGAGTTCCCAGCAACTCTTCGCATGAGGTGGCCAAAGTACTGGAGTTTCAGCTTCAGCATCATTCCTTCCAAAGAAATCCCAGGGCTGATCTCCTTAGGAGTCTTCAAACTTTTTGATCACACACTGGCCTCACCAGTAAAAAAAATTTTGAATATATACCTGCAATACATACTTATATTTATACTAATTTATAAAGTTTATGTATATCATTATTACTGTATTATGAAACACACAAGAATTTGGAAAGGACCAATAAAGGACCAATGTAATACCTTTATTATAATAAAGGTAAAATAATAATTCCAAATTCATATTTACTAATGGTAAATTTTTTTGCTCCCTCTTAAAAAATTTGTGATTAAATAGTTTATTAATTTTTAAAGATTATGGCTTAACATCTTAAAGATGTGGTTTTTAATTTTAATTCTTTCAGTAACAGACAAGATATGTAGCTCCAGATGGAAGAAGTGCATGATTACCCTTACTAAATCATGGTTCCTTTTATAGCTATAAATTTCTGTCTTCCTTGACATAAATAATTTGTTCTTACAAATTAATGAGACTGTTTTTACATATTTAACAATGGATTAAAAATTCTGAGTTTCAAAGATTCTAAATTTTTGAGTCTGACTTGGAAAACTTGATTTATTGGCAACAAAATTACATAACAATGATAACATATCCAAACATTATCTTTTAAAATCTTTCTAAAAATTTGAAGAAATCTATATAATAGGTACTTTCTCACTCATTTTTTTAAAAATCACGTTTACCTTGAAGAAAAAAATTGTCTATGCATGATTCTTTTTACAAATATGCATAAAGTTAGTATGTCACTCACTGACAGTCATTCATTATCATAGGAAAGATAAGCCAACTTGAAACTTCCCTTTTTGTAAAAGAAAAGTACGTAGCTCATTTTTAAGCCTTACTATTTCTTGTAAGTACTTTAACACAAGATAACCAGCAAATCTTTTTATGGTAAAAAAGATTTCCTTGGTCAGTTCCTATCCAATGCCATTTATTCTGCTATATTTTTAAGGTCTTTTTTTTTTTAATCAAATTTATGAGTATTAGTCACATTCTTTAGTACTTTGTGTACATCTGGCTTCAACTTCTGTGCTTTGGCTTGACTTTGAATGCTGACATTTCCTCCCTTTTTAGGGAGGAACCTGATTTTTCTATTTGTCTTTTAAAAAAAATTATAGTACTTTTTAATAGTTTGCTGAAATGGAAAATGGAAATGTGAGTGCAATTTAATAGACTGTTTCTGCTTATTAAAGTTCTATAGTTGTAAATAAAATTTCTGTTTTAGGTTCAATTCCAGAAGGTATCTTGGAGGACATTAAAGGTAAACTAAGTTCCTATTTTTTTTCCTTTCATCATTAAATATTCATTTGGAGGGCATGTTTCTAAGTATTTATACAGATACAAAATGTATTAAATTTATAATGCAGTAACCTAAAACTACTTAACATATATCCTATGGAATAATGTATATAAAATTTTGGTTTTTCTTCAGATTTGTGGAAGCTTTTGGCATTATTTATTTTTTTTAATTTGGCCACACCACCAGCTTGTGGGATCTTAGTTCCCTGACCAGGGATGGAACCCAGGCCCTCGGCAGTGAGTGCACAGTTCTAAGCACTAGACTTCCTGAGAATTCCCTTTTGGTATTACTTTTAATGTACTAGTAAAGAAACTTCTCAGTGATAGAGATACAGAGTTACTAGGGAATTAGTAGTTTTCACAGTATGAATTAACAATTATACTGCTTATGGAAACTACTGATTTTATGTTTAGCTTTTTTTTTTTCTTTAGTATTTTAAATGCATTTTTATAATGTTAAAAAAATCATTTTACTGACTTCAGAAATTCTACAGTTGGGTAAATATATTAGATTCACTTTAATAAGATACATTATTAATATTCCTCCTTTGCTAGAGTATATTTTTATGATAATGTTTAAATTGAGTTTTCTGGTATCTTGATTCACTGAAAGGAAATCAGTTAAACTATAGCGTTCTTCATTATTAAGTGTCATATAAAATTAATACTCTAGAATGTTTAATAGAGAATTAGACAATAATGAATTCTAAAATTAAATGGGACCTGGAGATATTCTGGTACAGCTGGGTCCCTGAGATATTAAATGATTTATTCATTGTCACACAATAGGTAAGGTGAGAGCTAGGGCTGCAAAATAGATCTTGTTCTTCATTATATTGCTTACTTATGTGGCATAATTATCTAAACCCTCTTCAGTTATTATAAAACTTCAGTCATTTCTTCATTATTTTTGCAGAAGCTCAAATAATAGAGGAAATATCTCAAGTGAAATGAATAGTTTCTCTTCCATTCTTCCAGTCCTATTCTCCATAATGTAACAGTTGATAACTTCTTGGAATATTTCTTTCCATATAGCCTCCAACTTGTGAAAAGAAGTTTTGCATTAGCCAGGCAAACATCAGATTGGCAAAAATTTGAAAGATAGACATTTAGTGTTGGTGAGATTGGGAAAATTAATATATTGCTATTAATAAGAATTGAAAACTAACCTTTTTGGAAGGCACTCTGGCATATTTATAAAAATGGAAAGATATGCATCCTCTGCAAGAGGGAATGCGGAATGAAATTTGATGCCTTCATCATAAGGATTACCATATGGCTTTTTATTTATTTATTGGGTACCCCAGATGGGACCCATATAACTTTTAAAAAGGAGGAGATAGATGTATTGATTTGGAAGGGTATCAATAATATATGAAGGGAAAAAGCATGTTGCTGGAAAATATGTGTAGTAGGAACCCATTTATATTAAAAACAAATATGCAATATGTACACTTAACTCTCACAAACTTCCTATGTTACTTATGTAATACCTAAGTTTTTTCAATTAGTTTAAAATCCTTAAGTGTAATTTATCTGTTCTCGGGTTTTTAATTCAATGAATTTAGTTTCCTTAAAGAACACCTTCATATGCTAAGTATGTAAGATGTTGAGCATCTGCGTATTCACATTTCTTAAATAGTTAATGAAGACTTAAAGTTGTAACTTGAGCACCAGCTTACTGTAAGTCAAAGTATAGTTGACTTACAGTATCTCAGGGAATAGCAAACTGATTCAGTTATATATATTCTTTCTCTTTTCTTTTTTTTTTTTGCCACACCATGAGGTATGTGAGATCTTAGTTCCCCGACCAGGGATCAAAGCTGTGCCTCCTGCATTGGGAGCACAGAGTTTTAACCACTAGATTGCCAGGGAAGTCCCCAGTTATGCATCTTCTTTTTCAGAATCTTTTCCATTATAGGTTATTACAAGATATTGAATATAGTCCCTTGTGCTATACAGTAGGTTCTTGGCATATTTTAGATTCTTAACAAGTATATTTTGAATTAGTAAATGTAAAGAATTTTGTATAATGTTATGTCAACATGTTTTGTAAGTAACCAAATCATTAGATTTCTTGCTCTCAATGTCAGTTTTGTCCCTTCTTGAAAAAATTTTTTATTTCTTACTTATTTATGAAAATAATTTGAAGCCACTTATTATAAAAGGTACTTTGCAGCAGAAATAATATTTAAAAGAATAAATGTTCAAAGTGAAAAAAAGGTGATGTAGTGTGCAAAGAGGGAGAAAAAACCGTAAACTAAAGAGTGTTACTGTAGCTAAGGCCAAAATTTAGCTTTGTGTTCTGACCAACCAAGATTTTTTTTAATGTGGCTTTGTGGCAGGGAAATGTCTTATGATTCTGTAGTGAATGAAAGCTTTTTAGATGTGAATAAATTGTAAGCTAACTAAAGACAGAGTTAGTTTATAAAATCGGAAGGAACAGATGATTAACATGTTTACTTGAATAGAATTGTTTTAACTGGAACATTGACTCAATCACAAACCGTAATGATGTCTCCTTTTCTTTTAAGTGCGCACTTGCTTTGTTAGTGATCTGAAGCGTGGACTAAATATCCAGGCAGCAAAATTTAATATTGATGGGAATACTGAGGTAAGCTGAAAAAGAAATGTATATCCTTTTTGTAGGTTGTACTTTGTTTACTTATGCCTGTGATATTTATATTTCAGCGTCCCTCACCACCCCCAAATGTTGACTACCCATTAGATGGAGAGAAGATTTTACATGTCCTTGGATCAATCAGGTTAGACCTTAATTTTTACAAGCAAAATAATGAACTAAAATAAATTTTTGGCCTTAATATTTTTGAAGCCTTTAGTATTATTAATTTACTAAGTATGTGTTTTTCATTAAGCTTCATCATTCATCATTGGGGCTTCCCTGGTAGCTCAGATGGTAAAGCATCTGCCTGCAATGCAGGAGACCCGGGTTCAATCCCTGGGTCAGGAAGATCACCTGGAGAAAGAAATGGCAACCACTCCAGTATTTTTGTCTGGAGAATCCCATGGACAGAGGAGCCTGGTGGGCTACAGTCAATGGGGTCGCAAAAGAGTTGGACACGACTGAGTGACTAACACACTTTATCATTATTTTTATTATTCAACTTTTTAAAAGTTAAAAAAAAATTTTTTTCTGTTCTTCAGAGTAATTCAGAATTAGCCATTCTTTGAGTTGGAGGATAAAGTATGATACTTTAAAACAGGATTCATCAAACTTTAAAAAAAAATTTTATTT
>NW_011494826.1:4548219-4548910 GCF_000754665.1 Bison bison bison | reverse complement strand
CAGTAGTTGTGGTGCATCTGCTTAGTTGCTCTGCAGCATATGGGATCTTCCTGGACCAGGGATCGAACTGGTGTCTCCTACATTGGCAGGCAAGTTCTTTACCACTGAGCCACCAGGAAAGTCCTCAGACTTTTTCTATAAAGGACCAAATGCTAAATACCTTAGGCTTTGTGGGCCATATGGTCTCTTTTGCAACTACTTTGCTCTACAGTTGGAGTGCAAAATCAGCCGTGTGTGTGTGTGTGTGTGTGTGTGTGTGTGTGTGTTTTCAGTCACGTCCCATTCTGTGCGACCCTACGGACTGTAGCCCACTTGGCTCCTCCTAATGACTTTCCAGGCAAGACTACTGGAGTGGGTTGCCATTTCCTCCTCCAGGAGATCTAGGGAGTATGTAAATAAGTAAGCATGACTTGGATTCCAGTAAAACTTTAACAAAAACATACAGTGACTGGTTTTAGAAAAGGCAGAGGAACCAGAGATCCAATTGCCAACATCTGCTGGATCATGGAAAAAGCAAGAGCGTTCCAGAAAAACATCTATTTCTGCTTTATTGACTATGCCAAAGCCTTTGACTGTGTGGATCACAATAAACTGTGGAAAATTCTGAAAGAGATGGGAATACCAGACCACCTGACCTGCCTCTTGAGAAACCTGTATGCAGGTCAGGAAGCAACAGGTAGAACTGGACATG
>NW_011494826.1:4532469-4547743 GCF_000754665.1 Bison bison bison | reverse complement strand
TTACTTTGCTAACAAAGGTCCATCTAGTCAAGGCTATGGTTTTCCCAGTGGTCATGTATGGATGTGAGAGTTGGACTGTGAAGAAAGCTGAGTGCTGAAGAATTGATGCTTTTGAACTGTGGTATTGGAGAAGACTCTTGAGAGTCCCATGGACTGCAAGGAGGTCCAACCAGTCCACCCTAAAGGAGATCAGTCCTGGGTGTTCATTGGAAGGAATGATGCTAAAGCTGAAACTCCAATACTTAGGCCACCTCATGTGAAGAGCTGACTCATGGGAAAAGACCCTGATGCTGGGAGGGACTGGGGGCAGGAGGAGAAGGGGACGACAGAGGATGAGATGGCTGGATGGCATCACTGACTCGATGGACATGAGTTTGGCTAAATTCCAGGATTTGGTGATGGACAGGGAGGCCTGGCGTGCTGCGATTCATGGGGTTGCTAAGAGTCGGACACGACTGAGCGACTGAATTGACTGACTGACAGTGACTGGTTTTGACTTACAGGCCACAGTTTGCTGATTCCTGTTTTAAAATACTGTCTAGTTAGAAAGAATTCATTCTTCCAAAGGTACTAAATCTTTAGGACCAGTTAGTAATTCACCTTTTTATTATTTATTTTTCAGTCTGATGATGCAGTGTAAGTTGCCAAGAACTTACATAATCATGCTGGTAACAATGTAATTTTTGTTCATACCCAAGCTATATGAAATTTGTATTATAAAAGTTTCATCTGTAAAATATTAGATCAGAAGATGCACAGAAAAGAATTACAGAAATATGGAAGATCCTGTTAAGATTTTGAGATAATTAGAATAGAGTTTGAGATTCAAAAAGGATTTACATAAACATACAGATGTTAAATATAGTAGATTGGGGAAAAAAAAGTGAGAATGTAATACTCTTTGATAGTAACTTTTTATCATTTTACCTCTTATTTAAATTATTTTCACTAATTTACTGTTTTAAAATTTCTCCTGTTTACTGGAGCCCAGAATAAGAAATGAAGAAAATGAGTGTTTATTTTCTACCCTACTGTTTCATTGCTTAAGTGTGTGCATGCTCAGTCACCCATTTGTGTCCAACTTTTTGTGACCCCATGGACTGTAGCCCACTAGGCTCCTCTGTGAAATTTCCCAGGCAAGAATACTGGAGTGGGTTGTTATTTCCTTCTCCAGGGCATCTTCCTGACCCAGGGAGAGAACTTGTGTCTCTGCATTGGCATGTGAATTCTTTACCACTGAGCCACTCGGCAGCCCTCATTTCTTAAATACTACTTGTAAAATTATGTCTTTTCAATATCACATTAACTGACAAAGATTTGGAAAAAGAAAACTGATGCTTCGTAAGTATTCAGCTCAGCTGGTAGAAGCAACAGTGTGCAGGCTAGAGGCAGGTGGCTAACCATGAGTGACTGAGTGTTCAACACACTTAGGCCTCATTATCCTGTACTCATAAGATGGGTAGTAGGCAAGTATGTTGAATATCAGGAAGAGAATTTTATGTTTTGAAAAAGATTCAAAAAAACTTTAGTATGCATAGTGTGGTTCAAATTTTATTTTAACAGTATATGTATATTTATATATAGTTTTGTATTGCATTGGTTAGGGTTCAGTTTGATTACCAGATATCCAAACCTGAAAATACTGGCTTCAACATGATAGAATTTGTCTTTCACTTAAAAGAAGTTCAGAGGTAGATCGTCCAAAGTTGGTATAAAAATTGCCACCAGGGACCCAACTTTCCTTCCACTCATCATCTTTGGGGGCATAGCCCTTGTTCTTGGGTTCCAGGGTGGTTGCTGGAGTTAGCTACTACATGTGTTTTCCAAGCATGCAGTCCTAGGAAGGGAAAGAGAAAAGTGCCTTCTGTCCTTATAAAGGAGACTTTCTACCAGTCCCAACTACCACTTTTGCCTCCATCTCATTGTCTGGTGCTTAGCTACATTCTGCTGCAAGAGAGGCTGTTAAATATAGTATTTCAACTGGGGAGGGGCTTTGTATCCAGCTTAAAATGGAGTTTTATCTTTTTTTTAATTTTCAAATAATTATAGATTCACAGGAAGTTGGCAAAGGTAATATAGATAGGTCCTATGTAACTCCTTAAAGTTTCTCCCAATGGTTACATCTTAGATAACCATAGTATAATATTAAAACCAGTAAATCTGCATTGGTACAATGTGTATATATTGTTCTGTGATTTTATCACGTGTAGGTTTCTCATTCACCACCACCACAATCAAGGTAGAGAAATATTACATCACAACAAAGATTTTCCTTCTGCTACCAAAAACAGAGTTCTTTTAATTTGAGAATGAACAGGAAAATGAGTATTTTATTAG
The DNA here is from genome assembly GCF_000754665.1 of Bison bison bison. Taxonomy (NCBI): domain Eukaryota; kingdom Metazoa; phylum Chordata; class Mammalia; order Artiodactyla; family Bovidae; genus Bison; species Bison bison. Next base: position 4,545,406 of record NW_011494826.1, on the reverse strand, counting down.
GCAACTAATGGCACCCCACTCCAGTACTCTTGCCTGGAAAATCCCATGGATGGAGGAGCCTGGTGGGCTCCAGTCCATGGGGTCGCTGAGGGTCGGACACGACTGAGCGACTTCACTTTGACTTTTCACTTTCATGCATTGGAGAAGGAAATGGCAACCCACTCCAGTGTTCTTGCCTGGAGAATCCCAGGGACGGCGGAGCCTGATGGGCTGCTGTCATGGGGTCGCACAGAGTTGGACACGACTGAAGCGACTTAGCAGCAGCAGTAGCCATCTTTGCCACGTATTGTTTTGACCAACAAAGAAATACTTTTGGCCGGGTTGGGTAAGGTTTGTTTTTAAATCTGTTGTATCACTATTGATCTATTTGTTGAATTCCATTAACTTTTACAGACTTTCAGTCCTTTTTGTTATTAGGTTTAAGGTGGACAAAATATATGTAAATCTATACATGTGTGTGTCAGTTGCTTAGTCATGTTCAACTTTTTGCCACCCCATGGACTATGTTGCCTTCCAGGTTCCTCTGTCCATGGGATTCTCCAGGCAAGAATACTAGTGTAGGTTGCCATTCCCTTCTCCAGGAGCTGTTCCGAACCCAGGGATTGAACTGGGGTCTCCTGCATTGCAGGTAGACTCTACTGTTTGAGCCCCTAGGGAAGCCCCCAAAATCTATACATAGTGATAGTTATAGCTAGTATTTAGGGCATACCTTGTATGTGCCAGGCGCTGTTCTGTTAAGTCATTGAATCTTTATTGCAACACCTGTGAGGCAAGTACTGTTATTCTTCTCATTTACAAATGCAGACACCTTGTGTCCTAATCACTACTCTACATTCACATAGTACTGGTAACTAAAAATATATCTGTAGACCTATTGTACTGTGTTGTGTTCTGTGATGCCAACAAAACACTGTTCTTAATCTCATTAGAGATTCTGTTGTGGAGATCCTTTTTGAGCAAGATAATGAGGAGAAATCAGTTGCCACTTTAATATTGGATTCCCTTATGCAGGTATTTTTATTTTGTAAATGGTTTCTTTTTATGACTACAGTCCTTTATAAAGACTTTTTTAAAATCTGTATTTTTAATTTTAGCCATTGGTTACATTTTTTATCTTTTATGTGAAGTTTTACTGAGTTTTACTTTAGACTGAGATATGGTACCGACAGCATTTCAAACCCAGGGTAGTTTGTGCTGTAGATGTATCATGCATTCTTTTCCATGATAACAATACCAGATTTTTATTATGTACTGAGTAGTTTCTTCACATGCACGTTTGTGTAGTATTAAGGTTTTCATTCCACAGGGTATATATGTCTCTTTTTATGTAATGACTGTGGAGCCATAGAACTCCTGTAAAATACTTTGGGAGATATTATCTACTTCTCCCACTCTACCTGGGGACTTTTTTGAAAATCATAACATCAGTGAAGGACTTTAACATTCCTGATGCTTAGAGAGAACTCTTGTGGAAACAGTTTTTCCAAGAATTTTATCTTACCTCTTGACAGCTAACTCTGGATATCATGGCAATAGTACCTTCGAAAAATTAGGTTTCCACAAAAAGTAATTTCTTATTATGTTCTTTGCTCAACTCAGACATTCTACCCTGAAAATGAGAATACTCCCATATTACTACTATATGCCCTCTGGAATTTAAAATTCTACACTATTAGCTTTTAAATCTTTAAGGATTTATTTAAGTACATGGTAATGTTATCATGGTGGTATATTTGTCACATGAAAAAATCCCTTGTTAAAGAACGCTTGCTGTGACCCTTTTTTGTGATAAAAATGATCACCTAATAATCTGTATATTTTCCTAAATTCAGTCAGGCATTATTTATACAGTTAAAGTTAATTCTTTTTTTTTTTCTTCTTTCTATTAACAGTGCCCAATAGACACCAGGAAGCAGCTAGCAGAGAATTTGGTAGTCATAGGTGGCACGTCTATGTTGCCAGGTTTCCTTCACAGACTACTTGCAGAAATAAGGTATTTGGTAGAAAAACCAAAATATAAAAAAACGCTTGCCACCAAGACATTCCGAATTCATACTCCACCTGCAAAGGCTAATTGTGTAGCATGGCTGGGAGGTAAGATTTTTTTTTTTTTAATTTTGTTTGTTCTGGCCTTATCTTGCAGCTTGCAAAATCTTACTTGCCTGACCAGGAATTGAACCCAGACCCCCAGAAGTGGAAGTGAAGAGTCCTAACCACTAGACCACCAGGGAATTCCCAAGAATTTCATTTTTTAAAATAATGATTATATAGTAAATGGTTCCTGAATGACATTACTAATGGTTATAGATGATTCATTATTAGAAATTGCCTACTTAGTTAATAGAACAATTAATTAATCAATTTTCTTTGACCATTTACTTTTCCTTACATTATTGATTTTCAGAATTATGTGTCTATTTTCTCTTAGCATTTGCACTTTGATTTTTTTAAAATGAACTTCTCTCCATTAAAGTCATCCCACGTATAGAGTTTTGGCTAAGAAAACTAAGATTATTATTTATTTTGTGTACAGAGTTGAAAATATTTCCACCGTACTCTACCTGTATTTAAACATAGTAACACAGTAATTTTCACTATAATCTAGTTTAGGCCATTTAAGTTATTTTCAACACAAGAGTTATGGCTTACCCGGTTTTTCAAAATATAGGATATAGAACAGCTTAACTGGAATTAATCTGAAGACTGTGAATATGCTTTACTGAATTTTACCCATTCTCTCTTGTCATATAATGAAGTGGATATATGTGTACATAAAATTTTCCAGTAAAAGTTTTCATATCAGCTATAAATTTTTTATTTTTTTTACCACACAGGAGCTATTTTTGGAGCACTTCAAGACATACTTGGGAGCCGTTCAGTCTCAAAGGATTATTATCACCAGACAGGCCGTATACCTGATTGGTGTTCTCTTAATAATCCACCTTTAGAAATGATGTTCGATGTTGGGAAGAATCAGCCTCCTCTGATGAAGAGAGCATTTTCCACTGAGAAATGAAAGTTTGATTAAAATTCAGCTTTGCTTCAAGTATCTCATCAATTAGAAGCAAATTGTACAAAGTATATAGAATGCTGTTAGAGACGACTTTAGAAGTGAAAGCATTTCTGTAATTATTTGTCACATTAATATTTAATCATTTTGACTGGTTTCTCTTATGTAATGGTAGAATGGTAGCTGATGCTTATGAAATTAGTTGTATTTATATCAATAAAATATACTAAAGCGGTTTCATTTTGGAGATTTGTTACATAGTTAAGTTTTCAAAAAGAGGAAAAGCATCTCTCCATAATTCACATAATCTGTCTTGGGCATCAGAGACTTCATTAATTTCATTATTTTCATCAATTATTTCATCTAAAGAATAATGTTACCATTTCTAGTTATTTCAAATATTTACATGGGTCTGTGTCTGAAGATCCTTTTGTTTTGATGTTTGTGTCCAGGTTATAATAATGCTACTTTTGGACTGATAATTTTGGGTAGTAAGTTAAGCATTTGGTAAGCAAAATGTGGAAATGTTCACTTTCTTAACTTCATAGTTTATGAATTTCTAAGGAAAAGATATTTTAATGCAAAGATACTCATGCATTTTTATGCAGCTGCTGTTTAAACATGTCTTCATAATGTCTTTAATCTTTTGTGTTTTTTATTTTCTAAAAGCAGTGTTCTTTGTAATATGTACTCAGTCACTGTTTAATTTTTATTTTTGTTTTTCTTCCTTTGTTTTTAATGAACTACCTCTTACTAGAATGTTGCTGGTTTCATTCTAAGTACCTGTGAAGATAGGAAATATATATGTATTTTCATAGTCCTGAAGACTGAGTAAGAATTTATACATTTTTTAGACTATATGTCCCAAGTCTGTTTTTACTCATAGTTTGATCATTTTGTTTCTCCTTTTTCTATAGTCTGCCTAGTTTTGCTATGTGCTCTGTATATGAAGATACTAACACCAAGTAACACTTGAAAGAGTTGGTTCCTGGCATTAAGAATAGGAAAGGATTCATTTTTATCTTTGTGTGTGTGTTACTTTTTAAAATACATCTAGGTTTACTTTGTCACCGTGTACTACTATTTTAGTAGCCCCAAACTATGATTCATTCAGTATTTATTGACTCTTGGCTGTGTACCATGTATAGTTTTAGATCCTGTAAATGCTACAACAGTAAGACATGGACCTCTGCCCTTGGAAGGGTTGTAGGTTAATAGAAGTGGATGTGTACACAAGGATACAAAACAGAATGTGGTATGTGCCATCAAGGGATCCCTTGCCAGTTGCCGATGGAGTTGGTTCTGACCAGTGCACCAGGGACACTTCATAGAGGAGGCTTCTGACCTTGATCCTGAAGAATGAGGAGAATATCCATAATAGGGGATTACTGCAGCCTAAGTGAACTGATTGCTCTGCACAAAATCTTAAAGCATTTGGCGCTGAGATGAGGCATTACTAAAATAATTTACAATTAGACCACAAAGAACTTGAAAGCTAAAACTGAAAATTCAGTTTCCCAATATATTCATTCCTAAAGTGAGACTCCTGTGTCCTCTCGACTTACCATTTCCTACAGCACCTTTTTCCCCAAAGTAGTGCTCTTTCCCATAAGCACATTATCTGTAACAAGGCACTTACAATTTCACCTTGTATTTGTTTCTATTCAGGTTTTATCTTCTTTCTGGAATGTAAGCTCCATAAGAACAAAGCTCCATTTCTTAACTTTGAAATCTAAGTGTACTAGGCCAGGAATAGGTATACTACTAATTGTCCATTGTATGGATTCAGTATTAACATTATCTCATGTAGTAAACATAAAATTGTCTTTTGTAGCATTTGGATGATTTATTAGGTTTTCATTACTGAATAATATAAAACATAAGGTCTCTAGCTGAAATACAACTTTATAGATACTATAAAGTAGCAGACACCAGTGATTGAGGTTAAGAAATGGAGACCTCTGTTAAGGGTTGAATTGTGTGCATTAGAGAGATTGCAAGTTCTAGCTCCTGTGAATGTGGCCTTACTTGCAGGTGTAACCACATTAAGATGGGATTATTAGGGTGCGCTCTAATCAGATACTAGGACTGGTGTCATTATACAAAAAGGAAAATGCCATGTGAGAGAGAAATGGGAAAATGTATCAACAGATCGAGATTGGAGTTAGGCACCAACAAACCAGAGAACACAAAGGGTTGCTGCTGCCACAAGAAAGCTAAGGGAAAGAGGTGACAGATTCTTCAAGAGAGTCTTTAACATCATGACTCTCCTTGCACTTTGATTTCAAGCTTCTAGCTTTCAGAATCGGGAGCCAGTACATTTCTTTAGTCACTCAGTTTGGGGCACTTTGTTTATGGCAGCTTTAAGAAACCAATGCAGCCTTCTTAATTCACTAATTTTTAACATATTTATTGAACATCTGCCAGATACTAATTTAGGTGCTTGAGATACATTGGAGAGCAAAGACAAAAATCCTGCCTTTGTGGACCTATGTTCCAAGGATGTGAAAGTAAAGCAAATAATAAGAATTAGAAGATACTTCTATAGAAAAAAATAATGTAGGATGAGGTGAATGGGGGGCTACTTGGCAATTAGAATAGGGTGATTGAGGGCCTTATAGTGACTCAGACAAATTAGGCAAGTGTGACACAAGAAATGTATTTGGTCTCTACCTGTAGTTTTTGACACAGCTCCTAAAATCCTTGTTGATTCCTGCATGATAGGGGTGTTAGGAGCAGCTTACACAGAGCTTCTAAATCCCTTAGAATTTCCTGGGTAATAGAAGTGCCTTTTGTACTTCTCACCAAAAGGTGCCTCTTGGGGGGCTTTTGGATGACTTTAGGATGAGAGCTGGTCACCAGAAAGTCTTAAGTCAGGTTTTGAAGGAGAACTTTCAGCCCCACCCCTACCTGCCCCATCCTCTAGGGAAAGGACAGGGTTTGGAAATTGAGTCAATAACTGATCACGCCTGTGTGAAGAAGCCTCCATAAAAATCCCTATCATACATTGTTCACAGAGCTTCCAGAATGGTGAACATGTTCAGGTGCTGGGGGAGTGGCATGCCGAGGAGAGAACCCTAGTCCCTTACCTTGGCTTACCATCTCTCCCAGTTAGCTCTTCTGAGTTGTATCCTTTTCTGTGAGCCATTCTAGGAAATTAACAAACCTCAGGAGAGACCGTGGGAACCCCTGATTTATGGTGGGTTGGTCACAAATTGGGGAGGCCTGGACATGGAATCCAGATTTCATAGAACATTCACTTTAGACAAGTTGGTCCCTATCCCACTCCAGAACACTGAACACTTTTGTCCTAAATGAGCGACTTTCAGTTTAAGCTTTATCCCTCCTTTAGTCTGCTTTCCATATGCTGCTGCTGCTGCTAAGTCACTTCAGTCGTGTCTGACTCTGTGCGATCCCATAGATGGCAGCCCACCAGGCTCTCCCATCCCCGGGATTCTCCAGGCAAGAATACCGGAGTGGGTTGCCATTTCTTTCTCCAATGCATGAAAGAGAAAAGTGAAAGTGAAGTCGCTCAGTCGTGTCCGACTCTTAGTGACCCCATGGACTGCAGCCTACCAGGCTCCGTCCATGGGATTTTCCAGGCAAGAGCACTGGTGGGGTGCCATCGCCTTCTCATCATAGAATGGCCCCTGCTTCCTGACAACAGAAATCCAGAGGGCGCCCTCATTTCCTTAAGTGAAAGTGAAGTCGCTTAGTCGTGTCGGACTCTTTACGACTCCGTGGATTTTAGCCCACCAGGCTCCTCCGTCCATGGGATTCTCCAGGCAAGAATACTAGAGTGGGGTGCCATGTCCTTCTCCAGGGGATCTCCCTGACTCAGGGGATTGAACCCAGGTTTCCCGCATTGCGGGCAGACGCTTTAATCTCTGAGTCACCAGGGTCATTTCCTTAGACCCTCTCCCAAATTCCCTGACTAAAACACAAATCCTGTGGTAGATTCTAACACCCTCTTACTGAGACACCCCACAGGTCTCCCTCACTGCAAGGGGTTATAAGTCAAACTTGTTCAACTACAGGAGTTTGTTTTTTGGTCTTTGTCAGGTGAGAGGAGAGAATGGTGAGCTTGCGCCATTGTGGGGTAACTTGCTCCAAAGAGGAACAGAGAAATACGGTAAAATGGTAGCTTGCAGGGAACCTAGGTCAAAGTTCTAAGTTATGTTTTAAGATAGAGAATTAACAGCATATTTGTATGTTGAGGGGAAAAACCGAGAGAGACAAATTGGTCCTTTAGTAGGAGGAAAGCTAGCGGATAACACGCGGCGTACAGAAAATAGTAATTCAGGTTGGAACCTGGCCCTTCACCTACAGCGGCCGGTGAGAGATCCTGGAACGTGACTGGCTGTGGTGTGCACATTCTCTTCCTGATTATTTCGAAGTTCTTAGTGAAGAGGGTAAAAAAGCGGAAGTCCTACATTCCATAGTACTTAGTAATAATTGCCCTTTCGAAGTTTCACATCTCAGTTCTTTTGTGCTTTGGTTTCAAAGAGCCTCCCCTTCACCGGAATGTTAACTTGATAATATTTATCCAACTGGATGGATAGATTCCAAATAAGTCCCACGAACAGTGGAAGAAAACCTGATTGTGCCCTGGTTCTCACAACAGCATGGAACATTTCTCACTGTATATTTCTCCAGAAGACATTTCCCCTTCCCTACCCCAGGAAAGCCCTATATTGAGAAAAAACGTAAAATAAACAAGAGAGAACTTCGAAGTCCTCCGACTCTCTGCTTTTCCATGGGATTGCTTAAGTTTTAGAAAAGTTGCCAGTATTGAGGCTCCTAATTTTGTTCCTGATGCTGGGAGGGATTGGGCGCAGGAGAAGGGGACGACAGAGGATGAGATGGCTGGATGGCATCACTGACTCCATGGACGTGAGTTTGAGTGAACTCCAGGAGCTGGTGATGGACAGGGAGGCCTGGCGTGCTGCGATTCACGGGGTCGCAAAGAGTCAGACACGACTGAGCAACTGAACTGAACTGAATTTTGTTCCGATTAAATAAAAAACCGTCCTCTCTCAGCAATAATGCAGGAAGGCACAGTAACACAGAAAATCAATTTCAACTGTAAACATTAGCCGTTTCAGTTCCCTCAGTGAAGGAGGAGCTAGGAGAGGGATAGGAGAAAGGAATAGGAACGTGTGCTTTTAAGTACGCAAGCGCAATTTGAGAACTAATTTGCAAACTCGTCTTTTTCCCAGAGATTTGGTTAATATTGACAGTATCTAAAATCGGTTTAAAAACACAACCCTCGTGTGTTAAAATGCTGTAGAGAGAACTCGGAATGTTAAAGCAAAGTAAAAAACCGAAAAATGCTACGTGCGCCCAACGTGGGGCTCGAACCCACGACCCTGGGATTAAGAGTCCCATGCTCTACCGACTGAGCTAGCCGGGCACCTGGGTGAGAAGGTTGATTTTTCTGCTCTTAAAGTGTCTAACTATATTTGCTTTTGTTTTCTTATACTTCTTTATTGGCATAAAAAAAAATATGCCATGCTATGAGATGTTAACTTCCAAACTGGTTTTGAAAATTCTTTAAAACAATTCTTTAACTGTACTTATATTTAGCAATTTTTAGCGTGGGCGTATCACAAGAGCACTGAAAAGCTACGTGTCTGTCATTACAGAATCACTGAATCTTTTTTCTGAAGTGTTTTAGAATATTTACTACCCGATAAGTTGTCTTCTTTACATAAACACGTATCAAGGCTGTTCACTTTCTTTAGAATGTCACAATGGATTCCTACCATTTTGGACACAGCAAAAATACAAAGTTTTTAATGAAGTTAGTTGTACGCGGAAGAACAGTGGAGCTTAGTTATTTTCCTTTAATATGATCAAGTCACGGAAAGCTAAATTGAGGAAGAGGAAACCGGTTCAGTTAAAATTAGCCCTCTTTCTCCTAATTGCCTGACAATTCAGAGATAGGACCTTCAGAGGTTCTTATTACACATCCATCCATCACAAAAGACAGGCCGAGAGGAAAGGATTGTAGAGTTTGAGTTTTATGGTAAAGAATTAATTCTAGGAGAAAAAAACTAATTTTGATCAAATTATGACAAGCTGAGATAATGGAATAATCTACAGAAATGTATATATTCTGAGATACTAGTGCAGTTCTCTAGATAAGGAAATCTGCAGATTTCTGTGATGGGAGTGGTATCTATTCTACTGCTCAGAACAGCAAAATAAAACCTTATTGTAAACCTGGGCGTCACAAAGAATTCTTAGGAATAATAATTTCTGAAACCCTAAAACACAGTATTTACAAGTTAAACACATTGGGCATCATGTTTCCAGGGCTATTTTAATTAAAACAGAGTCATAAAGTATGGCATAAATTATGTTTAGATTCCTCAAAGTGCCCTAGGATTTAAGTAGAATATTTAGAATTCTTAAGCTTGAAATATTAATGCAATTATTCACCAACAATTTTTTTTTCTTGCAGTTGCAAAGTCTGGTGTATTGTAACTATTTTATAACTTGGCAGAATGTACTTGGGGAGTGAATTTGTATTTATTTGCATTTTCAACATAATTATTAAGTACCTACCATGTGCAAAGCACTATTCCAATAGATGGAAGTATAAACAGACTCTGATAACCTCAAAAGCCTTATCACCCTATAAGAAAGATATATGCGTAGATTACATACTGATTTTATATGCACTATTTCCAAAAGTAACTTAAAATACTTAAAACACATCCATACTCCATACTCACACCTTTTAAGTTTTATAATGAATCAGGCAAATAATCATGAACCTTAAGACCATAAACTCAATGCATTTTTCCAAGGTACAAGATAAATCAACAATCCAGCCCCCACATAAACAGTTCACCTGATAATGGGTTCAGAAAGAGCTCCAAATTCATAATTGATAATGAATATACAGTAGGCCCTAGACACTCAAATTGTGTTTATCACACACAAACAGGAAAGTTAATTAAGGGTTTCACTGGATCCTTAAACAAGTTCGGAGTACTAATTTACCTTCAAGGTGAACCCTCCTAGGACTATACTCTAGCTTTCTTCAGCATTTTCTTGGCCTCAAACTTGCATCTGTCTCCTGCATTGGTAGGCGAGTTCCTTACCACTAGTAACACCTGGGAAGAAGTCCTTTCTTGGCCTACAGTGGTCTAACTCAGGACTCTTCATGAAAAAATTGCAACTAGGATATTTCAGTGAGGGTTAGGCAAATTAAACTGCTAGTCTTCCAAGTATATCCATATCCTTTTTATCCATTTATTCACGAATAAATACTTTTAATTATAATGCTTCATTAACAGGAAGAAGCAATTGAATTTCCTTTTCCCTTTACTTTCTACGTTTAATTTTTCAGCAAGCCTACATATCTAAAATCCGTCCACATATTTCCACCCCCACTGCGGCGATTCTGCTCACTCTCCATTACTGCTTGCACACCGGACTGCAAGATTTCCAACCAGTCTCTGTATTTCTATTCTTCCCTGTATTTATCTTTCTCCACACAGAAGCAAGAGACTTCACTTAATAATCATATCATTCTGCTTAAAAAACTGCTAGTGATCTCATAGTATAATGCCAATAAAGCACGGAAGTCTCTGTGCTTCTAGTCTTTCTTCTATAGTATAATGCCAATAAAGCATAGAAGTCTTTGTGCTTCTACTCTTTCATGTATTTATCATTCTCCATATAGAAGCAAGAGACTTCATTTAATAATTATATCATTCTGCTTACAAAACTGTGATGATCTCATAGTATAAAGCCAAAAGGAAAGAGAAAAATTAGAAAATCACCATTTGGAAACCATTATCATAAGAATCATCGGATACTATAATTAGTGGGTAAAAGGTGGAGGAATAGCAGGATATTTACATAGTCTCCAGGTAGTTTTGTATAAGATATTTATAAATTACAAAGGGCAAAACTGAAACTACAGTGGAGAAATCTAAAGCAAGAGATCAAAGTTAACATCACTAGTGGAACAAATTGACACAATGTGCCTCCTAACATAAGGTTCTAATATGAATAGATGGTTACTTTTGTCGCATTCCTGACAAAAATGCATTTATCCAAATTGAATCATGAAAAACATCATACAAACCTAAACTGTGGAATATCTTATAAAGTAAATGTTTTTTGTCAATAGTGTTAATACCATGAAATTTAAAGAAATATTAAGAAAGTATTTTCCACATTAAAAGAGACTAGAGACATGACAACTGAATACAACATGTGATCTTGGATTTTCTTTGGCTGTGAAGGGCATTATTGAGGGATTTGCCAAAATCTGTAAACAAAGTCTGTAGATTAAAAAAAAAAAAAAAAAGGAATGGTACTTTTCTGATTTTCACAGTTATAGTGTGGATATTTAAAATGATGTTCTTTTGGGGAAATACACACGGAAGTATTTAGCAGTTTAAAAAATGCTGACGGCTTTCCACTTAAAATCAGATTAAAATTCGAACTATTATGAAATCTGATTCCATATCCACCTCTGATTTCATTTCCTGTCACTCTCCCCCGCTTAAGGGCATACTGACCTGACAGTTCCTATAATAAGCCAAGCTTACACTGAGATAACAATCCAAATTTCAATTTAAGTATCACCCATTCGGAAAGTCATTCCTTAAGTAACAGGTTTAAAGTTCAAACTTCCATTGTCTCTTTTTTTTACCAAAAGGTGCAACTATTTGCTTATTTACTCTCTGTTGCCTGTTTCTTCCCATTGAGTGTAAAGGATGAGGTGCTCTTTCATCGTTTCATCAGCAGGGTGTAACTTGAGTACTTGGGACATAGAGGTCAACAAATAATATTTAATCAAGCTTATCCTTAATTCTACTAGAGTTATACAAAGGGTACTAATCCTGTAAAATTCCGACCTAAGCCCAGAGGTGATACCCTTAGAATGCAAGAATGCAACTTTCTTCCTTCTTGTTAGAATAGGTGGATGATAGGGTTGCCTCAATATATTGGGTTAGAACCAGGCCGCCAATGGTGGAGGGAGACCTCTCCCTTACCGTTTTCTCTGGCCTTTGTAAGAGTATAAGAACATCTCTCCGTGTTGCTTTAAAAAAAAAAATAAGGAAGCGAAAAAGAAGGATAAAAGATAAATAATAATTCCAGGAAAAGGACTGGCGCAGCTTCTCAAGCAACCAGAAGACAGAACGAATCTACGAACCCAAAACGAAGACGAAACAACCAGGAGCCTACCTAACCCCAGTGAGATTGCTTTTGTACATGCGCGTTACTAGCCAGGTGCATTTCCCCACCCCCCACCCCCCTTTTCCCACAATCCTCTGTTCCGTGGACCAACGCTCCAGGAACGAGCTACAGAAAAGGCTATTGGTTGGAAGAATAGTCAATAAGAGAGCTTGTTACTAGTTTCTTGCTGTGGTGCTGGGGGATCGCTTTAGGCCTGAAGCCGTAAGAGTCCCAGTGATTTTAGCACTATGAGCTCAATCGGCACCGGGGTAAGTTCTTTATTTCTCTGTGTGATAGTCTAAGGATTAGCGTAGAAGGGAACGCGGACAGACCGCGGTGGGTGCGCGGACTCGGGGTCCTCTGGGACTGCCTGGGGGCAGGTGGGCCGCTTCTAGTTGTGCGGTGCCGGGAGGTCTAGGCCCGCGCCTGCGGTGACCGTGACTTGACGCTTCTCAGCTCAGGTGTAACGGGCTTGGCCGCGCAGCAGTGAGATTTGGAGCCGCTTTAGGTTGCTGAGTCACTTTCTTTAGCCACTTAGGGAAACCGAAAGTGGAAACTCTTGAGGCCTGAAATGGTGTGTGTGCACGCGCTGTGAAGGACTTGGGCAACAATTAAGCTCTTGAGCACCACTGAGGCAAGGCGGCTCGAGAGTCCAAAGTTTGTGACTCTGCTTTCCAAGAACCTCTCCCCCCCCTCCCCACCCTTGCAGTTCCTGGGGTGCTT
>NW_011494826.1:4524256-4532369 GCF_000754665.1 Bison bison bison | reverse complement strand
CCGGGGATTCTCTGCCTTAGTTTCGAGGGTACCGATGGACCTCTCTTTATGAGTCCCTGGAACCTTCTGAGAACTGATAAGGAAAATAGTCTAAAAAGCGGAATCTGAAGAATCTTTTCCATTTTTCCGTTGTCCCAGCTTTTCTTGTAGAGAAATAACAGCAGTGTGAGGTCTCAGTACCGTCAGCGTTTAAATGATTAGCTACGGACTTAACCGCTTCTTTGAACAGACTGTCCCGGATTTTGGAGTAAGATTTGTTAACTTGTTCGGCCTACTAACTTTACTTTGTTAAACGTACTGCATATATACAGTCTTCGGCTTGCTCCTTTTATGTATTTCCCCATATAGAAAACATAGTGTTTAGAAATATTTATTGATTGGTTCCACTGGAGGCATTGGGTAATGGGTTTCTCAGTTCATCTACTCCCATTGTGCATAAGATTTTGATTCTCACCATTAGGCCCAAATACTGGTTTTCCAAGTTGGATAATAGGCAGTTTACACTAAGGTTGTCATCCCGTTTTTGAATTAGTTGATGCTCAGTAATGCATGTTGTAGCAAATTGACTTTGCAACTACATTAATATTACCCTAGATAAAAGTGTTCTGAAGGGTTCTACAAACCTTTTAAAAATATTTGATAATATAAATAGGTGAGAAATTTTGAGTATTACGGTGGTAAATATCTTCGTTTAGCAGACCAACAGACCAATTACCCTAGATTAATAGTGTTCTGAAAGGTTCTACAAACCCTTTAAAAACGTTTGATAATATAAATAGGTGAGATGTTTTGGTATTAAGCTGGTAGAGTTAAAGATCTTCCTTTAACAGACCAACAAGCTGAGAAGCAGGAAGCACCACTATTGAAGACTTAATACCTGTCTTGTCCCAAGAACTCCAGATGCGAAGACCTGTCTTGACATTTCTCTCCACTTGTTTGATAGGCATTTCAAATGACACGTCCAGAGTAGATCTCTGGGTTTTCTTCTTCCGTTGCCATTTTGCATCTCCTACAATTTACATTTCAGTGAATGGTTCCATTTTAGTCGCTTAAATGAAAAAAAAAATCTATGATGCACTTCTGAGTTTTTTTTTACTGTACTCCTAAAGCCAATCCATTAGCAAGGTTTTTTTGCGTCCTCAAAGGATAACACCTTCCATGTCTTTCTCTCTGGTCTAAGACACTCCGTTTGGAATACCCTATCTCTGCTTCCACTTTTGTTTTCTCTATAATTCATTTACCAGATGAACAGCATTTAAAAAAAAAAAAATTAGAACCTCTTCCCCTCACCCCACCCAAACTCCAATGACTTTCTATTGCATTTAGAATAAAATTTAAACTTCCTACTCCAGCCTAAAATAAAAGACTTAGCATAACTTGGCCCTTATATGCCTCTAAAATAGTTTACTCTTCTGTTTACCATTTGTGGTGCTCAAGATTTCAGTGGCATTATTTCCTTTTTCTTAATTTTGCTCCTCTTATTTCTACCCCGAGGTCTTTTATGCCAGATGCCAGGACACTCCTCCATATTCTAAATGAGTAGTTACTTGTCTTTTAGGTCTGGCTCAGTTTAAATAACATAAATATAATTTCCGTAGCAATGCCTTCCCTGATCAGGTAGTCTGTGGTATTCCCTGAGACTGTAAGTTCACTTTGTCTTATTTTTCGTTGTAGAACCTTTTATCTCCAGCACCTGGATCTGTTTGAGGTCTGATTTGAAAATGAAGGACTTTAAGAATGAGTAGTCTTTGTATTTTCTCATAGTGCCTGACATATAATAGATGCTTATTAAATATCTGAATGCTAAATGATGTATCCAAGCTCCTTTAATTCATTACTGCCACAGCTATGAGAAGCTGTGGTGCTAAAGAGAAGCCAGTGTTGTTTCTACCTTGGTAATTTTTTCAGAAATGAGCCATGTTCTGTGTGGGAAAAGTTCTGACTTTACCCAGGACTTCGTTCATTGCTTGTCAGTAGCAGAAATCTAAAGTGTGTAACTTTCTCTTAGCTGCTGTTCCTGCTCTGACGTGCTTTCCCTTTCTCTTCAAAGCAAAATCTTCACTGAGATTGAACACACATTTCTGATGTGTAAGCCATTTAGGAAAAAATTGTTATTACTGCCAAAGGTGCATCCTTCTAAGCTTGTTATTGCCTTTTTCTTGTAGTATGATCTGTCAGCTTCAACATTCTCTCCGGATGGAAGAGTTTTTCAAGTTGAATATGCTATGAAGGCTGTGGAAAATAGTAGGTAAGAAACAATGTTTTACTTGAAATTAGTGTGTTTTAGCCAGATATTAAATGTCTCCTTCTCTTTGTTTTTGGTAATTAGGCTTTGTTATGTTACTTTGGCACAAATAATACATGCCCCCAAATAATCTCAATTTATTAGTCATTTCCAGATTTCTCTTTAGGCCAGCTCTTTCCATGTGACTATATTTCCAGTTGACTCCAGAATTACACACTTATTCTACCATGTCTCAAGTGTATAAAGCCAAATTCATCAACATCTTTGCTAGCCCCTTTTCCCTTTTTCAGATTCTTGACTTATATCGTTGGTTTCCTTGGCCAATAGGTTTGTAACTTTATTGTCTTTTATTTCCTTGTGTTTTCAGTGCCCTGTGCAGTTGGTCACATGATCATCTCAGCAGGGATATTTTTTATTTTTCTCTTCTGCTGCCATACTCCAAAAGGTGTAGGACCACCAAGATATTTTCCTGCTGGATTACTTCCTTCACTCTTTTTTTTTTTGGTCTTAAACAGTAATCTTTATTTTTACACAAAGCGTACAAAATGAAGCAGTTCCTTAAAGGGTGACTTGGAGCTAGAAAATCCACCCTGAGTGTGAAAGTGTTAGTGTTAGTCTCTCAGTCGTGTCCTACTCTTTGCAACCCCATGGACTGTAACCCACCAGGCTCCTCTGTCCATGGGGTTTCCCAGACAAGAATATTGCAGTGGGTTACCTACCATTTTTTTCTCCACAATCTGTCTTTTTTGTTTAGAGTAATTCACTAAAATGACCAGTATAATATCTTAGTTGAATTACTGGCTTGTTGACAAATTCTGAGTCTTATATTGAACAATTTTTATAATCAATTATGATCATTTTAAAAAATCACTTCTAGTGGTCATTTAAAAAAAATCACTTCTAATTGAATAGTCTGCCAAGACAGGTTTCATTCTTAATTTTTTTATTGAAGTATAGTTGATTTATAATGTAGTTTCAAGTGTATAGCACAGTGATTGAGTTATACATGTATCTATATAATATATATATAAATAATCGTTGTACTTTTGAATATAAAGCAGCTTTGGTATGAGATAAAAGATTTAAAAAATTTTCTTTCATGTCATTCAGATCTCTTGAAAAATTTTTTTTAGGGCTACTAAATAAGCTGTGTTGATGTTTGAGCTCAGTGTTTTGAATGTAATGAAAAGTTGCATAGTAGGAAAATGTTTTGAGAATATTAGAAAAGCCCATGTGTAGATGTAGTTTTCTCACTTTCTACTAATACCTTCAATATTCAATTATGGAATTTTCATGAGGTTATAGATAGTAACTGGTCTTTGCATGTGCTGGCGCATAGCCCTCTGTGTGTGCATACTAAGTTGCTTCAGTCGTGTCCGATTCTTTGTGATCCTGTGGACTGTAGCCCGCCAGGCTCCTCCGTCCATGGGATTTTCCAGGCAAGAATACTGGAGTGGGTGGCCATGCTGTTCTCCAGGGGGATCTTCCTGATCCAGGGATTGAACTCGAGTCTCTTAGATCTCCTGCATTCGCAGGCAATTCTTTACCACTAGTACCACCTGGGAAGCCTCATAGCCCTCAGTAGATACTGAATAAATAGATGTTCATTTTTTGTGTGCCATTTTCTTGGTGGTAGAAAGAAGATGTATAGATTTCTAATGATTTATGAAATAGTATTTTAAAATTTTTGAACAAAAATACATTGAGTCTTCTTATGGGATTTGTTAGTGAAGCTAGTTGATTTTGTGTTTAAATGTTGTATTTTTATAGATATAAGTACTTACAAACTGTTAGTATCTGATAATACAGTAGAAGTGAGGCTGTTAAGAATTTTAGGTTGAACTGTATTTGTCATTGTGTACAAGGCCTGAAAGAGTTCAAAAGAGAGTCAAATTCAAGAAAAGTTGACATTTTTTTCCCCTGTTGATGAAAGAAGATAGGCTGTTTGGCCAATGAGTTGGAGAAAGATTGAGGAAGTTTATTGTTTTTCTTTTCCTCCTTTGCGTCTTTGCATTTTCATTGGTGTAAAAAAACTGGTGGGATATGTCTTGACTAAGAAGAACTGGAGATACATTTTGAAACCATCTGTAACTGAGAAAACTGAGATTAGGCTGTGAGATCTGTGTATTTTAGCAATTTGTTTTCTATAAATTATTTCTAAATATGACTTTAAACAGTTATATTTAATTTTGGGAAGGTCATGTGAACAGTTTCATTTAAGCAAACTTAAATATAATTTTAAAAACTGGAAACATTAAAAATGAATATTTTTTTACATAAAGAAAAACTACTTGGAAAGTTCCTTTTTTAAAGGGACATATGTCACCTGGTATGATAGAATATTGGATGAGGATCAGAAGATGTGAATTTTCCTGCTAACTGCTGCCAAATGGTAATAATATATAAGGTTCCAGTATTCAGTCCCCTGAGTGTCACTTTTTTGTCTGTAAAACTGGGGTGTGGACATCTAATCTAACTGCTTCCCATGCCTTACCAGAAAAATTAAATTGGAAAATTTTTAAGTGTTTTGTGAACTTGAAAAAGTGAATGTGAAAGTTGCTCAGTTGTGTCTGACTCTTTGCAACCCAATGGACTATACTGTCCATGGAATTCTCCAGGCCAAATACTAGAGTGGGTAGCCGTTCCCTAAGTGGAAAATAGAAAAATAAGATGTGAATCTTCTTAAGAGTGAAACATATAGACTGATGAAAACATTTAACCAAATAATTTTAAGTAAGATTCTATACCTGAATTGAAAGGAGATAAATTATTTTTTAGTTAATCATTATTTTTGCTATTTAGTTGGAGTGTAGTTTAGTGGCTTTACAATATTGTGTTGGTTTCTGCTATACTGCAAAGTGAATCAGCCACATGTATACATATATCCTCTCTTCTTTGGATTTCCTTCCTAATTAGGTCATCACAGAGCCCTGAGTAGAGTTTTTTGGGCTGTACAATTTGTTTTTTTATTTTTTTATTTTTTTTATTTTTAAACTTTACAATATTGTATTAGTTTTGCCAAATATCGAAATGAATCCGCCACAGACAATTTGTTCTCATTAGTTATCTATTTTATTCTTCAGTTCAGTTCAGTCGCTCAGTCATGTCTGACTCTTTGCGACCCCATGAACCACAGCACGCCAGGCCACCTTGTCCATCACCAAGTCCAGAGTCCACCCATACTCATGTCCATTGAGTCGGTGATGCCATCCAACCATGTCATTCACTGTCGTCCCCTTCTGCCTTCAGTCTTTCCCAATATCAGGGTCTTTTCAAATGAGTCAGCTCTTCGCATCAGGTGGCCAAAATATTGGAGTTTCAGCTTCAACATCTGACCTTCCAGTGAACACCCAAGACTGATTTCCTTTAGAATGGACTAGTTGTATCTCCTTGCAGTCCAAGGGACTTTCAAGAGTCTTCTCCAACACCACAGTTCAAAAGCATCAATTCTTCAGCGCTCAGCTCTTTATAGTCCAACTCTCACATCCATACATGACTACTGGAAAAACCATAGCCTTGACTTAGACGGACCTTTGTTGGCAAAGTTATGTCTCTGCTTTTTAATATGCTGTCTAGGTTGGTCATAACTTTCCTTTCAAGGAATAAGCGTTTTTTAATTTCATGGCTGCAGTCACCATCTGCAGTGATTTTGGAGCCCAGAATAATAAAGCCTGACACTGTTTCCACTGTTGCCCCATCTATTTGCCATGAAGTGATGGGACCAGATGCCATGATCTTAGTTTTCTGAATGTTGAGCTTTAAGCCAACTTTTTCACTCTCCTCTTTCACTTTCATCAAGGGGCTCTTTAGTTCTTCTTCACTTTCTGCCATAAGGGTGGTGTCATCTCCATATCTGAGGTTATTGATATTTCTCCCGGCAGTCTTGATTCCAGCTTGTGCTTCCTCCAGCCTGGCATATCTCATGATGTACTCTGCATATAAGTTAAATAAGCAGGGTGACAACATACAGCCTTGATGTACTCCTTTCCTGGAACCAGTCTATTGTTCCATGTCCAGTTCTAACTGTTGCTTCTTGACCTGCATACAGGTTTCTCAAGAGGCAGGTCAGGTCAGGTGGTCTGGTATTCCCATCTCTTTCAGAATCTTCCACAGTTTATTGTGATCCACACAGTCAAAGGCTTTGGCGTAGTCAGTAAAGCAGAAATAGATGTTTTTCTGAAACTCTGTTGCTTCTTAGTAGTGTACATATGTAAATCCTAATCCACCACATTTCCCCCTTTCCCCCCTTGATATCCATTTATTTGTACTCCATATTTGTGTCCCTATTTTTGCTTTGCAGGTAAATTCATCTATACTATTTTTCTAGCTTTTCATGGACGGAGGGGCCTGGTGGGCTGCAGTCCATGGAGTTGCTAGGAGTCGGACACGACTGAGCGACTTCACTTTATTTTTTCACTTCCATGCATTGGAGAAGGAAATGGCAACCCACTCCAGTGTTCTTGCCTGGAGAATCCCAGGGACGGGGGAGCCTGGTGGGCTGCCGTCTATGGGGTCGCACAGAGTCGGACACGATTGAAGCGACTTAGCAGCAGCAGCAGCAGCAGCTTTCACTAGAAAACATTATATGTATGCATTAATATATGATAACTTATTTTTCTCTTTCTGACTTCACTCTGTGTGACAATCTCTAGATCCATCTATGTGTCTGCAAATGGCACAATTTCATTCCTATTTATGGCTAAGTGATATTCCATTGTATGTATGTATATACCACATTTTCTTTTTCCATTCCTCTGTTGATGGACATTTAGGTTACTTCCATGTCCTTTCTATTGTAAATAGTGCTGCCGTGAACATTGGAGTGCGTGTATCTTTTTGAGTTATGATTTTCTTTAGGTATATCCCAGGAGTGGGATTGCTTAGTCATGTGGTAGTTACATTTTTAGTTTTTTAAGGCACCTCTATACTCTTCTTCTTAGTGGCTATACCAGTTTACATTCCTATCAACAGTGTAAGAGGGTTCCCTTTTCTCCACACCTTCTCCAGCATTTACTCTTTGTGGAATTTTTGTTGATGGCCATTCTGACTGGTGTGAGGTGATATGTCATTATAGTTTTGATTTGCATTTATTTAATAACTAATGATGAACATTTTTTCATGTGTTTGTTGGCCATCTTTATGTCTCCTTTGGAGAAATTTCTATTTAGGTCTTATGCCCATTTTTTGGTTGGGTTGTTTGTTTTTTGATATTGAGCTGCATGAGTGTTTGTATAGTTTCGAGATTAATTCGTTGTCATTGCTTCCTTTGCAGATTATTTTCTCCCATTCTGAGAGTTGTCTTTTCATCTTGTTTATGGTTTCCTTTGCTGTGTAAAAGCTTTTAAGCTTCATTAGGACCCATTTGTTTATTTTTATCTTTATTTTCATTATTTATTATTATTTTTTGGCCGCATCTGTACAGCATGCGAGATCTTAGTTCCCCAACCAGGAATCAAACCTTTGTGCCCTGCAGTGTAAGTGGGAAGTCTTAACCACTTGACCACCAGGAAGTCCTAGAGATCAGTTCTTTCAAAGAAAGAAATTCAATCTTGGGGATTTAAAAGTTAAATATTTTTGAGTACCTGTTTTGTTAGGGACAGGAACTACCAAAACAAATAATTAAGAACATATAAAAGGATACTTAAAACACTATTTAAAAAAACCTATATATGATGATCATAACTATTTTATAAAAGGATGCCCCTAGAAGGTAATATGCAAAAGAAAAAAAGGAGTTAAATTATAATTTTTCGGTTTATCCTCATTGAGGGGACAAGATATGAAAGGAAGATTGTGCAACATAATTGTGAGGCTAGATTGTTTAGAACAAAAATGTACACAAAATTGTGGTCTTAAGACATCCTTATA
>NW_011494826.1:4503132-4524156 GCF_000754665.1 Bison bison bison | reverse complement strand
GAAAAAAAATCATTAGAACCTTGATGAATATTTAATTAAGTAGGCTCTTAGGTTCTATAAGTATTTACCATAATGCTCACCCCAAAGAGCATTTATTTATGCAGGTTATTGGTTCATCAGTATTTACTGTATTTGAAATTAAAACCAAAAAATAAAAAATACTTCTAAATTTATTTAAATAACAGTGATAAAATTGCATGTTAACAAATAATTATATTAACATTTATTAAAATACTTAAGTAACAATAACATTTTTAATGAAAATTACTTTTCCAAAGCATGGAAAAAAAGTGTGGTGAGAAGAATTGCGTTGTTTTACATTCTTGAAAATCTCAGTGATTAATTGAATCTTAATAAAAGGCAGAGTCTCATAGTTGCTGCTGCTTCAGTACATTGTAACTTTTGTTGAAGTTTGTGCAACACCAAATCAGGCTTCATATACATAGGTGGTTGGAAAAGAGAGGAGTCATTTAATAACCTTATGCATGTTGTTTATTTATACTGTACCATACTGGACAGATTTTAGTTTCGTAAAGGTTAGTTGCAGTGTGGAGTCTGAAAACATAATAATGAACCGTTTGTACTATTATTAAAGTCTATTGCACTGTCTTGTACTTTGCATGTTTTATCCATGCATGATTTGTAACATTGTATGTTGGTCATTTGGAAAATACTGGTTCACTGAGTTATAACAAACCTTCCAAAGTAGACATATTTCATTATAAACTGTTAGAAACATCACATTTTGTAATATCACCACCAATATGTTTTCCAAAACCCCAGTTTGTGTTTGAAAACTCAGATTTTATCACTGGCAAGAAAATACTCTCTTTTGTTTTCCTTGAAGTGACAGGCTTGTTTTGTTCATTTTAGAGAAGAGTCTGCCACATACCTAAGTGGAAATAACCATAATTATTCTTTGATGGTAAAAACAGATGTTCCATGAAAAACTTCACACCTGAAAGCAGTTTATCAGTGCTTTTTCCTGTAGGCAACCATCATATTTTGATGTGCAGCAGAAGAACTTTGGCTAACTTGCTTTTTGTTAGGATAATAAAAAGATACTTAAGGATTAATGTCTAATAAAATTAACTACAACTTTATCAGGGACATTCTTAACTAAAAATGTTAAAAAAACAAAACTGAGCATAGCAATAAAGAATACAATGAGTGGTATTTACTGCTACCGTTTATAGTCAGCCAGTAGCATTGGTGCAAACATCCACACAATGGAGAAAGTCAAATGATGTTTCTGTATTTTTATAAAAATAATTTTGACCTGACAGACGACACTTTGAGAACTTTTGATTTAGGGAAAGGGACATTTTAGATTCTGAAAAATGAGGAAGATGAGAAATTGTAATAACTGGGAAAGGCTGTCTGAGACTATTCAAGTAAACTTGTGAAAGTTTGTGGAAATGTATTTAAATGTGCTGTGGTGAGGAGGAAGTGTATTCTGATGCCCAGGATAACTTCAATAAAGACTGGAAAGCAAAAATGGTGTTTGAGGGACGACAATGAGGTTGAATTCAGTAGAGCACAGAATTTATAGTATGAAATTGAATTAGCTAGATGGGCTTTGCAGATTCTTGGGAGTTAGGAAATTTGGACCAAGGAATTTAAACTTGAAAAGGTACCTGAAGTGTGGGGGAAGGAGTGTCTGAAATTCTTTATAAAATTTGTGCATGTGGCTCAATTCATTTTTCTGGTTGTTTCTGATAGAATTCTCTTTGTTAAAAGAATTATTAGAGTTAAAGTAATTGTTTTTTCTTGAAATGGCGGTATATAATTTCTCCACATTTTACTTTTTTTTTTGATCAATTTTGTTTTAAACAGTTGAACAGAATGTTTATTCTTTTACACTTACTGTAAGCAACACATTGTTAATGCAGAAAAAGCAAAAGGAGGGAAAATAATTATAATATTCCCACCCAGATTAGAAACTGTTAACTTTTTATTTTGTATGTAGCCTATCATTTATATGCATGTTATGTATCATTTTTAATGGACATGACTAGTCAGCATTTGTCATAAGAGAGCCAGCATATGCTAGATACTGTGCCACTAGTTATGCATTTTGTTAGCATCTTTTTTCATTTGTGTATTATCTTTCCATGTCATGATACGAAATTTTTTTTGTTTTGGTCACATGATTATTTGTATGGATCTAATTCATCACACTTTAGGATGTTTGCCCTTTCTAGTTTTCAAATGTATTTGCTTTAAAAACTTGATATATTCTAAGAAACAGATTTGCCTGTTTTTTGTTTTTTTAACTTGAGTTTACAAAGTTTCTTTTATTTTCAGTTTAAAAAATTGATTTTTTTCTACTTGTTTCAGTACAGCTATTGGAATCAGATGTAAAGACGGCGTTGTCTTTGGGGTAGAAAAATTAGTCCTGTCCAAACTTTATGAAGAAGGTTCCAACAAACGACTTTTTAATGTTGATCGACATGTTGGAATGGTAAGGTCACATTTAAAAATGTTCCTTTTTGCCTTGTCCAGTTTCTTGTGATGTAATTAACTGGAATATATAAAAATTTAATTATAAGAACCTATTTATTACTTTAGCATTGAGGCAAAAACAGATCAGAGAGCAGCCATAGAAATAATCAGAAAGACTGGTTTGTGAACAGTTCACTGTCTAAAAGAAAGGTGCGTGCATACATGCTCAGTTGCTCAGTCATGTCCAGCTCTTTGTGACTCCATGGACTGTAGCCCACCATGCTCCTCTGCCCATGGAATTTTCCAGGAAGAATACTGGTAGAATTCTTATAATCCAGTTGGAGATACATACGAAAAACCAAGTTGAAGAAAATGAGGAGGGGAGAGGAGTGAGAAGCTTGGGTAAAAAATCTTGGCAGCATAGATCGCCAATCAAGGCACATGCTTGAGAGGCAATAAGTCTTTAGTTTTTTGTATCCTTTCTGGGGATAACTGTCAAACTGAAGATGTTATCAGAAAGAAAATACCTTTATAGTAAGGTGGAGTATCAGGAAAGGATGTCTGACGAAAGGAAAAGTGAGCACATCCTTTTTAGTAGCTTCATAAGCATCACTATATTTATTTCATGCAGCTGGTATGGCATAAATAAGATTACTGAGGTATACTGAAGTCATCCTATATAAATATCATACTTTATTCAGTAAGTATAACAGTCCAGAAAAAAGAGAAAAGTGATTTTAACCCTGCTTTCTGAAAAGTCAAGGAAGAAAAGGGAATACATATTCTGTGTGCTAGGTACTATGCCAGAAGTTCTTTACATCAATTATCTCATGTAATCTTGACAAACCAGTGAAAGTAATATTAATCCCATTTTTACAGATGAAGAAACACTCAGCTGGTAACGAAATGTGCTGGGATTCGTACTTGGGTCTCCATGGTCTGTGTGTTACTCTAGAGCCCATTCTTCAGGGTGAGATTCTGTAGGATCCACTCATTCTGCTGAAGTATTGGTAGCTTTGTTATTAGTATTTCTAAATAAGATGTGTTACACACAACACAGAAAGGACTAGCAAAATATAACCAGTAATCTACAAAGCTACAGATACATTTTTTTTCCTTCAGTTATTTTTCTGAATCTGTTTTCCCTCCTGAACAAATTTATTACTACCAATGAAACTGGTATGTTTTCCTGAAACTTGGCCAGATTGTAACCTAACTGATAGAAGGGAATTAGTGAATTCTGCTTTCTTTTACTTAGTAAAAAAAAATCATATATGCTTGTAGGTAGTTCAGTGGTGGAAAGATTTTCCTAGTATTTTCAAATTTGTCCCATTTGTTATTAAAAACTGATGGCATTCCTTGCAACTGGAAATTGGCAAAACATTAGACATTGAAGAAGGTTGGAGAAAAAAAGAAGGATTGATAGTCTGTCTCCACGATTGTCATCTTCAAGTACTTTGACAGATTATTAAACTTCACAGTGAGTTTTATCCAAAGCAATGGAAGATTATTTAAATCATGAAAATTACTACCTGGGTTACTCTAAACTCCAGTTTCCTCACCTGCAAAACTATGCTGGTAATAGTGCCTGTCCTCATGTGTAATTATGTAAAATGCTTAGCATGTTATGAGTGGATCAGTAATGGATTAAGGATTTTCATAATCATTACTATTACTAGGTGGCAGTAGAAGAAAAGGCTGTTAAAATTTTTGATAACATTTATTCTGAAAATCTTATGTCAGTGGTTTCCAGTACTTGTAACTGTTCCAACATTTCTGTTTTCATGGCTTCCCTAGACCAAAAGAAATGCCCAGTGGTTCTGTGTATTATATATGTAGGTCTAAATAACTAGTTATGTTCTAACAACTTAGTAGCTATAAAAACAAAACCTCACCATATGACAGGAAGATAATAATGTTTTTATTTTCAAACAACTACAACTACTAATGTGTACTCTGCAGTTTCTTAAAGTTTGGAATTGGATTCGATGCTATGCCCCACCCCACCCTGCTTCTTGTTTCACAATGATTTTTGCACAGTGCTTATTTTCTATCATGGCAGCCCCAGCTTCTCAGTGACCCGATGGCATTGAAGGGAATGTGGAATGATCTGATGTTGAAACTGAACTACTTCAATATGTGTTTCCCCCAAAACTTAAAACACCCCACAACTCTGAGTTTACTGTAGTTCCCTGGGATATCTCAGTGTGTGGTTTGGTAACTGCAGTTCTAAGCCACTAGATTTGTGGTTTGTCATGTTTTGCTTTGGCATTACAATTTATTAGTACACTGAAATAGAAAGGAGGTTTGAGGTTATGCCTTTTAAATAAAAACTTTTAATAACTTTTTAAACATAGAATGGCTTTATTAAAAACCAGTTCTAACCAAAACCCATGGTTTTTTTCTTCTTTGTGGTGGTTTTAGTCTTTATAATGAAGTGGGAATTAGGGAGACATGGAATTTTTTTTAATGTGGTCATTTGACAAAAGAATGAAGTCACAGTTAGGAAATTTCCAAATTGTTATCCCATACTCAAGCATCGAAATTCCAGAATGCCTTGCAAAGATGGTGGTTTAGTCACGAAGTTGTGTCTGATTCTTGCAAAGACCTTTAAGCCAAACTAATTTATTCTAATGATGATGCTTGTTAAAAATATCAAGTAAGCCTATCATAGTCACATACTTTTCCTTCATTTGTGATAGGAATGTTAATTGGTACTTTTTTTTTTTTCCAGGCAGTAGCAGGTTTGTTGGCAGACGCTCGTTCTTTAGCAGACATTGCAAGAGAAGAGGCTTCCAACTTTAGATCTAACTTTGGATATAACATTCCACTAAAAGTAAGTTGATAACAGTTGAGCCTCTGGAACAGCAAGAGAAGAGTCTTAATAAACTCTTCTGTTTTACCCCCACAGCATCTTGCAGATAGAGTGGCCATGTATGTACACGCGTATACACTCTACAGTGCTGTTAGACCTTTTGGCTGCAGGTATGAAATTTAGTGAGATATTCAGTAATATCTGTACTACAGTTATCTGTTTTCCCAGCATCTTATTAGCCTTTTATACCCTTAAGAAATGAACTTTCATCAAGAAGTAGTTGAACTTTTTTTATTGTATCTATGTGAGATGATGGATATTACCTAAACCTGTGGTAATCATTGCATTTCACAGTGTATATAAATCAAACCTTTATGCTGTATACCTTAAACTTAATGTAGTGATGCATGTCAATTATTTATTAATAAAACTTGGGGGGGGGAGGAATCTCTGAAATTAGATCCAGACATTTTCAGGAAGTTGCAAACTGATTTTATTAAAAATTTAAAAAAATTTTTATTTTTGGGTCTTTGTTGCTGTGCAGGCTTTTCTCTAGTTGTGGAGAGCAGGGGCTACTCTCTAGTTGTGGTGCGTGGGCTTCTCACTGTGGTGGCTTCTCCTGTTGAGCACAGGCTGTACGGTGCATGGCCTTCCACAGTTGTGGATCCTGGGCTCTAGAGCACAGGTTCCATAGTTGTGGTCATGGGCTCATCTGCAGTATGTGAGATGTTCCCAGATAAGGGATCGAACCTGTGTCTCCTGCACTGGTAGGCAGACTCTTCACCACTGAGCCACCAGGGAAGCCCCGCAAACTGATTTTAAATAGAGTTCATTTGTTATTATTACGTAGTCAACTGTACTGACATCTCAGTTTTTTCATTAGTTTCTGTCTTATCTTCTGTAAGCAACAGGTAAAATGCTCTTAATGGGAATTGGTTGTTATGGTATTCTGCCCATGAAGTAGTAATATAAGATGAGGCTGGTTTCTATTTATAATTTCAAAAAAATCAGTAATTCATATGATTGTTCAGTACCCTAATTTTAATTTTGTTGTACATAAAAAATGCATTGAATCAATTTGGGTTACTGCAGAAAAGTAATTGGAGGAATATTCGGGAATAGCCAAGAAAGAATGAAGGGTGGAACAAGAGTTTGAGGTAGCTTCAGTGTGTTCATAGCAAGAATTTTGTTCCCTTGGCTTTTTCATGTTTATGCCTTTAGCTCTTGGGCCCTCATGTTATGTCTGTCTGTCAGTACTCCTTTCCCTGCAGTGCTATCCTCGCAGGAAAGGTTGATTAGAAAGTTTAATACTAAACCAAGGCACATGAATTTTGAACGTTTTCAAGTATATACTAGTTTTTATCCAAACTATATTATCAAAGTGCTTACTGTCAGTTATATGGGTATTAGTCAATGTTTATCTTAGAAAGAAAATTGCATTTTTATCACTGTACTTTTTAATACTTTTCTGGTATTAAGAACCACGGTTTAAAAGTATTACTTTTGTGCAGTTTCATGTTAGGGTCTTACAGTGTGAATGACGGTGCACAGCTCTACATGATTGACCCATCGGGTGTTTCATATGTGAGTTAATTTTGAATCTTCTGAAATTCTATTCCAGTTTAATGGTCTCTCACTTAAATCATATATTCAGATTATATGATGTTTCTTTAATATTCATTTAACATTTTCTTATTTAACATTAATAACAAGAACCTTATGGGTATGAGACAGAGCGAAGATTTGTGACCTTTTTTTGGACTGTGCCACATGGCATGAGGGATCTTAGTGAACTGACTAGGGATTGAACTTGTGCCCTGTGTGTTAGGAGTGTGCATTCTTAACCACTAGACCACCAGAGAAGTCCCAGATTTGTGGCTTTTAATATGCTACTGTAGAAACTGCATGGTTTGGTCACTGAGTCATGTCCAACTCTTGTGACCCCAAGGACTGTAGCCTGCCAGGCTCCTCTGTCCCTGGGATTCTCTAGACAGGAATACTGGAGTGGGTTGCCATGGAGAAACTGCATAGTCAACATAAAATTTTGAATATGTGCTATTTTATTACCATAAATATTAGCAGTGTCTTTAAAAGGAATATAATGCCCTCCCTTTTTAAGTCTTTTGGGTTTTTTGATGATGTTTTGGGTTTTTGTTTTGTTTTTCTGGTTGCACCACATGGCTTGTGGGATCTAAGTTTCCTGAACAGGGTTCAACCAGGGATCTAACCCAGGTCCATGACAGTGAAAGCCTGTGTCCTAACTGTTGAACTGCCAGGGAATTCCCCAGTACAAAGGATTTTAAGTGGGATTTCTTGGATCTTTCTCTAATAATCTTTTCTTAAAGTGTCTTCTGAGATTTTAATGGTTTTTATACTCATTAACAAAATTAAGGCTCTTTAGGTTTTGTCATTATATACGAATATAGTTATACAAGTATGAATGGGCATACTTAATTAAAAAAAAAAACCTTTACAATATAAATTAGAGAATTCCCTGGTGGTCCATGGGTTAGGACTCCATGCTCTCACTGCCTGCTGGTTGGGAAACTGAAAATTCCACAAGCTGCACTGGTGCTGCCAAAAAACGTGTATATATACATTAAGAAGGCTTAGAGTACTTAACTCTTAGGAATGATTTCTTTCTCTCAAAAGTCATTTCAGTTCATAAAGCTAATTTCTTTTCTATTTCCAGCCTCAGATATACCTCTAGCTCATGGTCTCTGTGTGTGTGTTTAAAATGATATAATTTGTTTTCCTTGGGATATTTCTTGAAAATAATCCAAGTTATTTTATACTTAAGTTTGATATTTTAAACTTTTTGAGTCCCTTGTTATTCATTTTAGTAAATGTCTTTTTACTGTATTTCTCCATATGTGCTTTTGAATGTCATTTAGCATCCTTTTATTAATCTTTAAATAGAAACAGTAGTCATTAATAACTTATGATAGTATATTTAATAATACTTTTTTTTTTTGGTGTGTGTTCTTTTTAAATAGGGTTATTGGGGCTGTGCCATTGGCAAAGCAAGGCAGGCTGCAAAGACAGAAATTGAAAAGCTTCAGGTAATAATTTTTATTGTTTAAAATTCTGCTATACCATTATTCTCAAGTGATTCTGTTATACTGTTATTCTCATGTGATTCTGCTATACCATTATTCTCATGTGGTTAAGTTTCATCACCACAGACTAAAGCTTTTAGTCCAAGTGTGGTCTGCCATTTTGAGTCAAGCTTTCTGAAGCTACTAGATTAGTTGAGCAGGAAAGCTGGCAGCATATTATCTTTAGAGTTGTGTCATGGGTCCTTTTATGATTTTTATGGCTGTCTAATCTTAAAAAAAAAAAAATTTCATATAATTTCACAAAATCCTTGAGACCCATTCACCGAACCCTGTGCCCCTTAGGTTCAGAACTTTGGTCTTTTACTGTATCATTTCTTTCAACTAGAAAACAGCTTTTGTCTGAAGTCTTACACATTAAAGTCTGCGCTCCTTTGCTTCTCTTTCCTTTGTTCCCAACGTCTATTAGTGTGGAAAAAGTTTCTTAAAAATTTGCTGGCTTTCCTTTTAGCTATAAATTGATCAACTTGACATTGAAATAGTACCCACCAACTCTTCATTGCTTATCAGAAACTTCCTTAAAAGACAGGCATATGATTTAGCAGTATTTTGGTAAATTACAGTGACAAAATCTTCTTGTACATTTAATGTTAATGCTATACTGGAACCTTGCTCAACTAATTCACTTATTCAGCTTTTTTAATGCTAGGCTTTTAGTGCTTAGAATTTAACACCAAGACCTAATTTATGTTTGGTATTTTAGGATTGATAAAATTGACAAAAGGACCTTAGAGATCACTTAGCCCAAGTCCAACCCTCGGTTAAAACACACTGGCTAGAGTCATAGACTATTGCTTACAAACAATCCAAGACCTTGTAACTCTTAGACTAGTGGTCTTTTCTGTCATATATTCTTTCTACTAGGGGCTTATAGGATATTGAGTGTAGTTCATTGTGCTACAGTAGGACCTTGTTTATCCATTCTATATATGTAATAGCTTACATCTGCTAACCCCAACGTCCTGCTCCATCCCTCCACTAGCTCCCTTCTCCTTTGCAGCTACAACTCTGTTGTCTGAGAGTCTGGTTTTGTTTCATAATTAAGTTCATTTGTGTCATATATTAGATTCCACATACTTGTTTTTCTCTTTCTGACTTGACTTTGTATGATAATCCCTAGTTGCGATGCTTTTTACAGTTTTATTGGAACATAGCCATATTCAGTCGCTGGCTGCTTTTGCTCTAGTACAACAGTGGGGTTTAGTAGTTGGAATGGAGACCGAAAACCTTATCCCTATGATGAAAGTCTAAAATATTTACTACCTGGCCCTTTAACAGAGTTTGCCAGCCCCTGCTCTCAATCATTACTCTGGTCTGCTTTTCTACTTGTGTTCTGTTTACCAAGAACATAATT
This sequence comes from Bison bison bison, assembly GCF_000754665.1. Lineage (NCBI taxonomy): Eukaryota > Metazoa > Chordata > Mammalia > Artiodactyla > Bovidae > Bison > Bison bison. Next base: position 4,514,426 of record NW_011494826.1, on the reverse strand, counting down.
TTATAAAGTAAATTTTACCAACATATGTAAAAATGTATTTGACATTTAAGATGTATCGCTTCAAGTTTAAGTTTACCTTTGTATGTTACAATTAATCTACTAAATATAGAACTTAACTTGTAAGGGTAAAAATATGAATATCGGTATTTTCCTTTTCTTCACCCCCAATTTGCCATGAAAAAATTTAATCAGAAATTCAATCAGAAAAAATACCATAAAATAAACATCTCTGTCTAGATTGAACAGTTGTTGCTTTCCAGTATTTTTCCTACTTCTATCAGCTGGGGCATCAAGATTTGTAAATATTAAAAAAACACAAAAAATAAAATATTAATGAGCCCAATTTAGAGATGCAGTAGTTAAACTACCTCAAGTTTGGATTGCTGTATGACTGTTCATTATTTTTTCACTATTTTCCATCCTCCACATATTCAGAATATGAACACCAGGTTTGCGCATTTTAAAAAATTTTGTCAAATGTGTTCAGAAACACATATACTTAAAAAAATTTCTGCACTGGTTACTTGCAGTACCTTTAGTATAACAGACTTTTCTGCCAGGCATCTAAAGGCTGTTTTTCTGCCTTGATTTCCATATGTTCACTTTTGCAGTTAATTTATCTTCCTTATAATCAAATCAGATAAATCTGTGTTCTAAGACTCCACTCAGATCTTGGTTCTTCAGAGCTTTCCCTCACATTTTGCAGTTTTGTCTTGAACAGTTTCATGAGGGATAATTTATTCCTATTTATCTAGCATATAGAAGTATTTGGGAGAAGGCAATGGCACCCCACTCCAATACTCTTGCCTGGAAAATCCCATGGACGGAGGAGCTTGGAAGGCTGCAGTCCATGGGGTCGCTGAGGGTTGGACACGACTGAGCAACTTCACTTTCACTTTTCTGCACTGGAGAAGGAAATGGCCACCCACTCCAGTGTTCTTGCCTGGAGAATCCCAGGGACGGCAGAGCCTGGTGGGCTGCCACCTATGGGGTCAAAGAGTCGGACACGACTGAAGTGACTTAGCAGCAGCAGCAGAAGTATTTGTGGTTTGTTTGCTTTTTATTATCCTGAATTCACTATAAAGAAAAAAAACATTTCTTGGTAATCTTTTAAGTGTCAGGGTCTGCCTGTGAATAAATTCATAAAGGAGTCTAGATTTTTATAAACTTTAATATATTTCACAAAATTATTGGTGCCCAAGGCTTTTTCTGAATAATCATTAAAAAACATTAAACAATAAAAAACTTAGGTTCTGGTCTTTTTGAATTTCAGGTTATTTTCCTTGGTTTTATGTTTAAGAATCTTATCTCAAGAGCATAGGTTACTGATAAAAGTTGCAAAAAGAATCTGAAAAGTTACACAAGTGGAAAGTGTTCTTCCTTTGACTCATAACATAATGAATATATATTTTATTTTCTGTAGATGAAAGAAATGACCTGCCGTGATGTTGTTAAAGAAGTTGCAAAGATGTAAGTTGCAATTTTCATTAGTACTGACAAATATTTTACTTGACCTTACCTTATACATTAATCCTAAGAGGCTGTTTTGTTTGTAAATTAGTTATTGCATTAATTTTAAGAAGGTGAATCCAACATTCTGAGAGGCTTCATTTTAAGTGACAGTGAATAGGATGGGAAAAAATAGCTTTTGATAAAATATACTCCTGTTCCATTGACAGAATTCAAGATTTGGAGGATATGGTGAACCTCTAGACTTCTTGCTAGCTCCCGACTTCTTAAATCTCACAAGTCCCAATAATATTAACCTTAGGTTACAACTTTAAGGTCTACAGCTGAAGTTCTTATAACAAGATGAATAGAGAAGTATTTCAGAACATCTAGAAATAGCTTAAGAAAGCCTGAAGTAGTTTATGTTACAGATACCTAGGGTAGAAAGCTGTGTAACAGTAGTAGTAAGCAACAACAATGCCAGTAAAATCTCAGTGACCATGCTTCAAAATACATTATTTTTTTAGATCAAAGAATGCAGGCATTTAGTATTTCAAAAAATCTAATAAAATGCTGGTTTTATAGTCAGCTTTTCAGAGTTAAAGAGTAATAAATGTAATATTCCAGAGAATTCATAACACCTCTGTTCCACATTAGAACTACGTCATCATGGTCGAGTCAGCAGGTTTTACATCTAATAATACATGCAAGGGGAAAAAATGTCCAGGATGGTCTATCATCTGATGATAAACCTATTATTTGAATGATACTCTTAATCTCCGTACTGATAGTTGTAACAAAATATTAAAATCACAAGTATTTTATAATTTTATACCAATCTATCACTCCTGCTACTGACACCCTCCTTCCCCACTGCCTTTTACCATGAGACCCTTGCCCTTTCTTGTGAAGGGGAATCCATTCCATTCTGTGATTGTCATTTATTAATAACGACAACCTAGAGGACACTGGCAACTAACATATAATAGAACTAATAAAAAGTAAATAATCATTGAATTGTGCAACAGTTTTTTTCCTTCATCGAGAACTTGTCTGGGTATCAGTTGTTATAACAGCTTTTATTTTTATATTGTTCTGTGTAGGAAAGCCATCCTTTCATCATTTAATAAAATGAAGTACTATGCATCTTTTAGTTCTGGAAAGTTTAAGATGCTTTCTTATGTTACAGCTGTTATAGCAAGGCTTTAGGAATATCCTCCAAATTACTTTTGCTACTTTGTGGTGGGAGATGGTAAAATATAAAATTAAAAAAAAAGCTTTGCTAATACTTGTTTTTACTTTTACTTTTTAAAAATAATTTTATTTTTGGCTGTGCTGGGTCTTCATTGCTGCTCAGGCTTTTCTCTCCTTGTGCAAAGGCTCCTCATTGTGGCCTGGTAGCTTCAGCAGTTGCAACTCCCAGGCTCTTAAGAGCACAGGTTCAGTAGTTGGGGCCCATAGTATAGTTGCTCTGCAGCAAGTGGGATCTTCTGGGATCAGGGATGAAACCCATCTGCTGCATTGGCAGGCAGATTCTTTACCACTGAGTCACGAGGGAAGCCTTGTTTTTACTTCTACTTTTAATATTGTGTGACACTGCTTCCTGGTTTGCTGCAGTTTGTCTTGTACTGTTTAAAGGCCAGGTTTAGGGACATCCAGAATAATAAAGGGGTTTAAAAATATTCCTGCCAAGAAAATGCAGAATGAAGACTAATTGTAAACTAATAAATTAGTTTTTGTTTAAAAATCAGTTAATGAGTGGAAAATACTGAATATCCTGGAAAGGCACAGATAATACCTTTCTCCCATTTGAATCTTCCTTATGAGACATCTTAGTTCTGTCTCTGAAAGAATGTATCAAAGTAAACAGCTTGGGTTGTATAAAGGTGTAAGGTATAGTGAATCCTTTGTAGTGTTTAATTTTTTATCAGTCCTAGTTAATTTTCATAATATAGACTATACTGTGTGTATAATTTTATAAATCCTTATATTAGGAAGGGGTGTTGATTTGCTGAGTGGGTGCATGAACTATGTTTGTAGATGGCCAGATGTTAATTTCTTCTTTCTTTTCTAGAATTTACATAGTACATGATGAAGTTAAGGATAAAGCTTTTGAACTAGAGCTCAGCTGGGTTGGTGAAAGTAAGTGATTACTCTGTACTTATTTGCTCTCAGAGTCATCTGTACCAAGCCTAATTTACTATAAGTGCCATTTTTTTTTCAATCTTAAAAAAGAATTAGTAATAGCCTGTACCCATAGAAAAGTACACAAACAACAAACAGCATGGATACATTAGTGTAAACTCTAATTTGGTCAACAAGTAGACCAGCCTGCCAAATTACCCTTCAGTTTTCAGTTCAGTAACTTCAGTCCTGTCTGACTCTTTGTGACCCCATGAACCACAGCACACCAGGCCTCCCTGTCCCTCACCAACTCCTGGAGTCCACCCAAACACATGTCCGTTGTGTCAGTGATGCCATCCAACCATCTGATCCTCTCGTCCCCTTCTTCTCCTGCCCTCAATCTTTCCCAACATCAGGGTCTTTTCAAATGAGTCAGCTCTTCGCATCAGGTGGCCAAAGTATTGGAGTTTCAGCCTCAACATCAGTCCTTCCAATGAACACCCAGGACTGATCTCCTTTAGGATGGACTGGTTGAATCTCCGTGTAGTCCAAGGGACTCTCAAGAGTCTTCTCCAACACCACAGTTCAAAAGCATCAATTCTTTGGCGCTCAGCTTTCTTTATAGTCCACTCTCACATCCATACATGACTACTGGAAAAACCATAGCCTTGACTAGATGGACCTTTGTTGGCAAAGTAATGTCTCTGCTTTTTAATATGCTGTCTAGGTTGGTCATAACTTCTCTTCCAAGGAGCAAGTGTCTGTTAATTTTGTGGCTGCAATCACCATCTGCAGTGATTTTGAAACCCCCAAAAATAATTCAGCCACTGTTTCCCCATCTATTTCCCATGAAGTGATGGGACCAGATGCCATGATCTTAGTTTTCTGAATGTTGAGCTTTAAGCCAACTTGTTCACTCTCCTCTTTCACTTTCATCAAGAGGCTCTTTAATTATTCTTCCCTTTCAGCCAGAAGGGTGGTGTCATCTGCATATCTGAGGTTACTGATATTTCTCCGGGCATTCTTGATTCCAGCTTGTACTTTTTCCAGCCTAGCGTTTCTCATGCATATAAGTTAAATAAGCAGGGTGACAATATACAGCCTTGATGTACTCTTTTCCCAATTTGGAACCAGTCTATTGTTCCATGTCCAGTTCTGACTGTTGCTTCCTGACCTGCATACAGGTTTCTCAAGAGGCAGGTCAGGTGGTCTGGTATTCCCATCTCTTTTCAGAATTTTCTGCAGTTTATTGTGATCCACACAGTCAAAGGCTTTGGCATAGTCAATAAAGTCAATAGATGTTTTTCTGGAACTCTCTTTTTTGATGATCCAGCGGATGTTGGCCATTTGATTTCTGGTTCTTCTGCCTTTTCTAAAACCAGCTATCTGGAAGTTCACAGTTCACGTATTGCTGAAGCCTGGCTTGGAGAATTTTGAGCATTAGTTTTACTAGCATGTGAAATGAGTGCAATTGTGTGGTAGTTTGAGCATTCTTTGGCATTGCCTTTCTTTGGGATTGGAATGAAAACTGACCTTTTCCAGTCCTATGGCCACTGCTGAGTTTTCCAAATTTGCTGACATATTGAGTGCAGCACTTTCATAGCATTATATTTTAGGATTTAAATTGCCTAACCCTTAGGCCTCTATTAAGTCAACAACCCTTACCTTCTCCACAAAGGTAAGCACTGTCTTGAATTTCAGTAGACAACTGGGCCCTTTCCAGTGTTTACGGAAAGGGATAATGCAGCTGTGGATGTCCTTTACATCTACTGTGGCATGCATATGTAGTAGCATTTTAGAAATATATGTTAAGAGTGGAATTGCTGGATTATGAAATAAGCATTCATTCAATTGCAGTATTGGCCACAATGTGTTCTGACTGCTTTTCTAATACAAACAAAGCTAGAATAAATTTAGGAGGTACTGATGGAAAAATTCTGCTTAATAAGAGACTATATAAAGTTGTGAGTAGTTTATTTTGAAACACCCATTGCATACAGTATTATTGGGAAGTAACCTTTTTCTATTAAGGCAACCATAGGGCTTCAGGGACAGATTTTAAAATCTAATCATGCTGTGAATAAATTGTTCATTCGCTAACTCATGAATCTTTGCAACCCCATGGACTGCAGTATACTAGGCTCCTCTGTTCTCCACTGTCTCCTAGAATTTGCTCAAATTCATGTCCATTGAGTTAGTGATGCTGTGTAACCATTTCATCCTCTGCTGCCCTCTTTTCATTTTGCTTTCAACCTTTCCTAGCATTAGGTCTTTTCCATGTCGTTGGCTCTTCACATCAGATAGCCAGAGTATTGGAGCTTTGGCTTTAGCATCAGTCCTTCCAATGAATATTCAGGGTTGACTTCCTTTAGGATTGAATGGTTTGATTTCCTTTAGGATTGAATGGTTTGATTTCCTTACAGTCCAAAGGACTCTCAAGAGTCTTCTCCAGCACAATTCAAAAGCATCATCAGTTCTTTGGCACTCAGCCTTCTTTATGGTCCACCTGTAACATCGGCACGACTTCTGGAAAAACCATAGCATAATTTCTTTATTTTAAGTGCTTATGTAGGGGAAGGAAAAAGATGAGGTCAAAGAACCTGGTATTACCTATGGATTGGCTAGATTGTTTAGTCTTTTCAAATCACAGTGATTCTCATTTTTAATTCATTTAAATATATGGCTTAATTTACAGTAACTAATGGAAGACATGAAATAGTTCCTAAAGATGTAAGGGAAGAGGCAGAGAAATATGCCAAGGTAAGCCATAGCATGAAAACAGCTCAAGGTAAAAGCATCATGGAAATATGTTGAATTGTATTAAATAACACTTCTGAGTTGAGCTGAACTAAAAGAAACTTTCTAGGTTATCCTCAATGGGGATAAAGTTGCCCTGGTTCCAAAAAAACTTTTTTGTGCATGTGAAAATGGCAAGGTTTTTTGAGAACATTTAATGCTTTCATACTGTGTGTATCCTATCAAGAATATTGTCATTGATAGAGCAGGATGTACTTAAGACATTCAAGTAAAATCTAACATTCTAAACCAGCGTTCCAGTTTACTTATAAAGAATTTTGAATGACAGGCACTTAGATTCAGGTTGTTATAGCAGTGCTAAAAATTGATTTTAAACACTGTTTTTCTCTTACCAGGAATCTTTGAAGGAAGAAGATGAATCAGATGATGATAACATGTAACATTTGTATATTAAATTTCTAATACAGTCCCATGTAACTATTTAGCCCCTTGGATTATTACTTACCAATTTTCATTAAATTTTTGTCTTACAACGATTCAAGTTTGGTTAATATTTGCCTGACAAAACTGGTGGGGGTAATTGAGCACTTGTTTATTCAGCATTAAGATGTAGCTTTATGCCTGTTGTAAAATTCCTTAGTTAAAATACTGTAGACAGAGGCTTTGGAATCAGATTAATTTAAAACCCCATCGCTCATCTGTATCATATCCTGCTGGACTGTCATGTTTTGCATCTACCAGCTTCATAAGTAATTGATGCCACTGCTCTTTTTGTGTTTAGTGACGTAATTGTTGGTTAACAGCCACTGTTAACCTTTAGAATTTTATTTTTATTTTGAGGAGTGGATTTAAGGATTCACAAAGTCCCTATTCTGTCACTTAAAAAATTTCTTGATCTGTAAGTTCAAACTTAAAAAGCCATATTTTATGCTTAAAAATAGAATGCATATGTAAGTGCTTTGTAAACAAGCTGTTATTGAGTGGAATAATCAGTTTTGTTGCCTTCAAGGAACAGTAGCACTTGTAGGAGGAACAATCTGAACTCAGGCCAAGTATCCTAGGTATACATACACCCTGATTGGCCTCATGCCAGTATCACTCCATTCAACTGTCATACTTTCCTGAGGTCAGAGTTTGGCAGTAGGGTGTTGCTGGACTTTGAGCATTTGTATAGTTCAAACAGCAAATCATGTGAGAATAGTTAACTACTATACAAACAACTGAAAACCAATTCTCATTATCATGGCTGCTTTTATGTAAAATTATCTGCTACATTTTACAACTCATGTATTTAACTGAGAATGACCCCAGTGGCCTTGGAGAAACACCTAAAGAACATTAAATTGGGTAATAAGCTTAATAACCTAAGCCAGTGTCTGACCATTCTATACTTCCAAGTATGAATGGCACATGTATCTTCTATTTTCATCATACTGTGAGTACATCTGTTCTTAAATTCACACTGGAATAGCCAATCAGATCAGTTCAGTTCAGTCACTCAGTCATGTCCAACTCTTTGCGACCCCATGAATCACAGCACGCCAGGCCTCCCTGTCCACCACCAACTCCAGGAGTTCACTCAGTGGTTCTAATGAAATTTAAATTTGAGCAGTTAAGCCACCTCAAAACATAATCAGATAAATCTAAAACCAAGCACATGTATCTAGCTATATATACTATACAGAGGATTAATAAATAATCTAGGTACAACTGCATGGGCACTTTGTAACTGAGGTATAACCAGTCTTGGGGAGAGAAAAAAATGGCAGGTACATTTTGCTTTCACAAGGTTACTAATTTATTTTCAGGAATCTCGATACTGGTATCAAAAAAAAAAAACACCGTTTTAAAGAATACAGTTTTGGTTTACAGATTACAAATACTGGATTGGCCAGAAAGGTCCTTCAATTTTTAAGTTTAAAAAAAAAAAAGACACATTTTTTCATTTTCACCAAGAACTTTATTGAAGAATGTAGTCACTGTTTTATTCCACTATCTTCTGACATTTTTTAGGCAACTTTTTAATTCCAGCTTACGAAAACTTTTTATCTTTTTGAGCAAAGAACTGTTCACTTGCCTTTTACAGTCTTCCAGGGAATTGAAATTTTTTCCATTAAGATAATTTTTTAAACACCAAACTAAATATAAATCTGAAGGCTTACTATCTGGAGAATATGGAAAATGAATCAACTTACCAGCCAAGCTAAGACAGTTTTTGCCTGGTCATCAAACATTCAGTCTTGTATTATCCTGACGGAAGACTATGCTTTTTCTATTGATTAATTACAGACACTTTTCATCAAATTTTAGCTAGTTTAAGTGGGAGCATCATCCCGTGAGAAATCTCCAGTATGAAACTTTGCAAACTACTTGCAAGATGTTCGATCAGTCACAGCACCATCTCCATACACTGCACAAATCTTTGTTTCAGTAGCATTTTTACCTTTCTTGAAATAAAAAGGCACAATATACTGAAAATGTTTTTCTTCTTCCATCTTCAATATTAAAATAGCTACACAAAAATTCACCCATTTTTTTAACATTTTTTAAAGTGCATGCTGATATGCCAGCTGTCGTGATACAATGTAATAAGATTGTTTCAAATAAAGATTACTACTAGAGCCATCTTATGGAAAAAATCAAATACATTTAGACTCAAAATACACTTATCTGATAAGACTATCCATTCACTTTCATTTCTATCATTCACAAGGCAATCTGAAAAATAAGAAAAATTAAGTTGTAAATCCTCAATATATTTAACTTATTGAAACATTAGAATATTCAAGATTTGAAGAGCAAATTCAGATTACAAATTAATTCTCATTAATACATTTATCAAAATGCTGTTAAGTCAGAAGAAATCTACAATTGCAAAAAATCAAGTCTTAATGTAAAAACTCAAATATTGTTCCTCACCTTTTGAAATGAAACTCACACTGAACCTTTTTTACTTTCCTACACTGTATGACACCATATTGTATTTATCATGCCTAGGTTATTTATTAGAGAAGGCAATGGCACCCCACTCCAGTACTCTTCCCTGGAAAATCCCATGGACAGAGGAGCCTGGTAGGCTGTGGTCCATGGGGTCGATAGGAGTCAGACAAGACTGAGCGACTTCACTTTCACTTTTCGCTTTCATGCATTGGAGAAGGAAATGGCAACCCACTCCATTGTTCTTGCCTGGAGAGTCCCGGGGACGGCAGAGCCAGGTGGGCTGCTGTCTCTGGGGTCGCACAGAGTCCGGACACGACTGAAGTGACTTAGCAGAGGTTATTTATTAACTGGTCTTTCCTAATGATTCCCCATCAAGTGTAAAAGCAATCCTTATGAAATGATTGACAGATTTCTCCCTCTCAAAGCCCTTTACATGTTTTCCACTTAATTGTTTTCAAATTATTTTTTAAAAGGAATTCTAAAACATGAAACAAGAGTACAGCTACTCTTAATTGCAACCAAGTACAAGCTTTTGTTCCATCACTGACCATGTGTATGCATTTATTACAGTGTTTACTATACTACTACAATAAATGTATTCCTCCCCACCTAGCCTCCCATGGGAGTTGTTCAAGAAATCATCTTTGTATCTGTACTGGTGAGCACACGGTAGGCATTCAAATGCTAAGGGTATGTATTTTTAAAAATGAAATAATTCATACTAGTTAACTACAGGGTAAGATATACTTAAAAACACTAGTTCACAACTGTACTGATCAGAGGCTTCTAAATTAAGACAACCATGGTTTATGATCTGAGCAGATCTGGAAAACCTAAACTCAGGAAATCCATAAACTCTGGAGGAATCATACCTGCATGGTAATGGGGTTTTTCTTGCCATAAAACTAGGGCTTCCTCTCTGCCACCACTATAACCATGATTTCAGAATAAGCAAACCAGTATCATAATGAAAACCAGGGTAGTGGTTTATAACCTAATGTAGGTTTCATAGTGGCTTTTCCACTTCAGCTTGGGCAAGTTACTTATTCCCTCATCTATAAAATAATTATACCCACTTACAATAACATCGAAAACAGGGATACTAAGGTATAAATTTAAATTTGTACAAGATTTTGTGTTGGAAATTTAAAATGCTGGTGAGAAAATGAACTAAAGTTATGGGAAGACTCAGTATTGTCAGTTCTCTCTAAAATGATTTATAGATTTAATGTAAAACCCAATTAAATTTGCAAGTGGTTTATTTGGGGAGTGTATGTGTGGGGTGTGTGTAAAGAAATCAACAAGCTATTGCTAACATTTACTTGGGAAAAGAAATTAGAACAGCAAAAACATTTTCTAAAAAGAAAAAGTTACAAGGCCTATGCCATCTGATTTCAAGACTTACTATAAATTTAATGTAATATTATTAATGGAAAAGAAAAGTCTAAAAATAGACTCATTAAATACACGGTTGATTGTGACAGAGGTGAAAAGACACATCAATGGAGAACAACAGTGCTTTTCCACAAATGGTGCTGGAGCAACGAGGACATCGGTATACAAAAAGAAACTAACACCAAAAACCAAACCATACCTTGTACCATATATAGAAATTAACTGAAAGTGATGGTAAGTCAAAATGTACCTCAAAGTCTAAAACTGCTGGATGAAAAAAAAAAATCTTTGTGACCCTGGTTTAAAAAAGCGTTTTCAGATACTATAATACACCAAAAGGATGAAACATAAATGAAAAAAACTGACAAACTGAATTTCACCCAAATTAAAAGCTTCTGTTCTCCTTTAAGAGGATGAAAAGGAAAAGACTCTAGAGAAAATAAATCACATCTGACAAAGGATACCTGACCACAATGTATAAAAACTCTGAAAATTTAACAACCCAATTTTAAAAAATGGGAAAAAGACTCAAATTTGTATTACAAATAAAACTGATGTTCCTTCTTTAACCATCCTAACACAAGAGGTAATCACCATATTATATATATACACACACATATACACACCTT
>NW_011494826.1:4490869-4503032 GCF_000754665.1 Bison bison bison | reverse complement strand
ACAATTCTTAAAGTAAATGCTGGTGTAATTATAAAGACTGTTACAGAGCAAGGGCCCTTGAGTTTGTGTTTGACGTGTATGATTGGAATTTGATTTTTTACTATGTGGAACCATGAAGTGGAATTTTAGGAAAAATCATTTAAATGAGTTCAACTATACAATCAATATGGAATTTAATAAAAACTTAATTTTTGGGGAAAAGTCAATAGGCTTCAAGGCTAATGTAATATGGGAAAATCTGACATAGAAAAACAATAACCCACCTTTAGTAGACTGGGTTTAAGAGTCAGCAGCAATCAAGTGACAGCACAGTAAAGATTCAATGTAAATATTTAGATGTCTACAATATATTGCCAGGAAAAATTAAAAATAAAACTAAGTATTATGCAATTCTTCCCCCTTTGGGAAAAAGACCTTTAAAAATCACTAGCAAGATATATTAGAAATACATGTGCATGTATTATTATGTCCACACAGCCAGTATGTATATACTAACCTCCAAAAGTGTGTGCTTTGGGAAGGTGAAGTGATAAATCCTGACAAATAAGGAAAGGAATCTTGGACTGTTTCCCGGATATCTGGTGGAGAAACTCTTCAATCACTGAGTTTAGGAGAAAAACTAAGGATGTCAACAATTAATAGGAAAAAACTGAGATGTCAATAATAGAAACAAAGTAAAAAGAATATTTCATGTAAGAATATGAAGAAGACATAATAAATGGTACATGCAGCAGATTACTGTTTCTCCATCTGGTTAAGAGACCACCTGCATAGTAATTCTCCAAAGAAGTGAATTCATGAAATCTGAATTGAGTCCCATGAATCTATTTTGAACAAGTACCTGATGTAATGCTACTGAATACACTAAAATGTGAGAATCATTGATTTGCATACAGCTTAAAAAAGAATATGGCAACAAATGGTTATTAAAGAGTTTTAAGAGATTAGATTTCTGATGTATAGCAAAATGGAGGATGAAGCTGTAGGGCATGATGGGTACTTGGGAAAACTTTTTTCCACTGGATTTTAAAGTAACAATTTTCAGAAATAGGAGCACCAAACTAGATGAAAAAAAGAAATATCTGGTAGAAACTTTATAATAGATGGTTTCTAATATCTCATTGATTCAACATCAGCTGAACATCTTCAACATGAAGAGGGACAGAGCCAGGTAGCTGGTAAGGAAAAAAAAAATGCGTAAGAGTTCAGAGATTAAAAAGCAACTTAAAAAAAAGAGCATCTTTTATATTTTACGAACAGGTCAAGAGAGAAAAACAGCTCTGATTTAAAACAGGCAAGGTCAATACAGTCAAAGAAAATTTTACATGTGGGCTCAGTTCTGCCGTTGCAAAGAACCTGAACACAAGACTCCCTTACCAGCAATATAAAGGGATTCAGGTTTACACTGAAAGCATCTTCTACTGACATGTTCTATTAACACCTAATTTGAAGTTCAATTCATAGGATAAAAACGTTACTGCTATTTAGTCACTAAGTCGTATCTGACTCTTTTGCAACCCTATGGACTGCAGCCCACCAGGCTCCTCTGTCCATGGAATTTCTCAGCCAAGAATACTGGAGTGGGTTGCCATTTCCTTTTCCAGGGGATCTTCCTGACCTAGGCATCAAACCTGCATCCCCTATGTTGGCAAGTGGATTCTTTACCACTGAGCTATCTGGATAAAGAATAAGTGACAGATAATTCTATTTACATAAATGTTGTTTATTATTTTAACAAGAGATTAACATCATTTTATGGCAACCTTTTCCCCAAAGATATTCAATATTCACAAGGTAGCCCATTTCAATTAATCACTGTTTGATCCTTCACCTGTCCCTACTGTAAATGGAATAAATGTGGCTGAATGCAGTTCTTACATATTTCTAGAGGAAAGGTCTACTAGAAATGAACACAGATAAAACTTCCTTCACAGGCAATACAATGAATTCACTCAACAGACTGAAACACGTTTGACATGGAAAGCCTAACAGGCAAGTCACCAGTGCTGGCAAGTTTATACTTTAGCAATTACTTCTGACAACAAAGTTTTTCTTCCTTGTTGGCAACCCTTTCATGATAAGCCAAATGAAGCTTTCTGACAAATGACTTCATGTGAAGACAGGACGTGCCATCCCCTTTCCCCCAATCTAGGTATTTGGACAGCTTTCAAAATGAGTTTCAGAAGATATGCTTTCAGGCTTGTCTACTCTAAATCCATTCTTTTCCCTAAATGGAAATCTGACAAAACAGGAAGTACTTGGCAGCATAGAGAAGCAAGTCTTGCGGCTTCAGTTTTTACTGGTAACAGACTAAGTTCTTCGTGACTGTGTAATAAAATGCAGAACTACAAATTTGAGAAGAAAACAACAAAACCCTGCCTTGGTTACCAAGCTTCCCTTGGCATTTTAAAGGTCTTAAAAAGACAGTATCACATGATACATAGAGAAATAAGAAACAGGAAGATGGTTTTCCTTTTGTTATGTTACTTCATTTAAGAATCCCCCTCCTTACCCTGTCTGACCAAAAGCTAAGCCACCAAAACTATACAAACACTGAAAGGAGTTTTATGTCTGGATCTAAAGACTAAGAAATACAAAGACTCACGCTAACTACAAATAAATATACACCCTTAAATGGGCTGTTAGGATTAGCAGAATCAATAATACACTATCAAACATACCGTAAGTAAAAAAGAATCCTCCCCCATGATTTCAAGTTGCCACCCTCTACACCCCATTTCACTGCTGCTGAAAACAACTAGAAGCATTTTCAGGTAACAGTTTGTACCTTCACTTTTAAGCTGTCACACTTAAGGGTACAGCAATATCTCAAAGTGCCTTGTAAATGTTAAAACCTACCAAATAAATGTAAACCATTGTTAGGTCCATTTTTCTACGCCTCAAAAGCAGGTTCACATCTGTAGGTTATAAAATTAATTTGCCGGTCACAACAGAGTTTTTTAAAAAGTGAACTACAGGAGAAAAAAACTATGAGTGCACTGTACTTTCATTTGTTGGGTGTATGAGAAGTACACACACACACACAGAACAGAAACATCACTACAATGAAATTAATCAACGACCTTGCTTAGCTATAATTCCAAGAATCTGTTTTGTCAGAACACTTGTGAGATACAAAGCAGTGAAACTGGGTAAGGACATTAAAGCTTCCGTCAATTTGAACCCATTCAGCAGGAATAGCAGCAAATTCTTAAAGTGCTAAAATTATCAAGTCAATGTCTGATACTTCTGATTTTCAGGGGTTGTTAAGTATCAGTTAACCTTTTAGGGATATAAATACTATCTCACCCAGTTCCTATTTTCAGCCTACTCCTCCTTTCATGTCTAGAGGCATTATGGTATTATGCTAAGAAAAATGTACTTGGAGAGAGAGATTATGGGTTCAATAACTGACTGAGTCAGGTCATTTGTATATTGTTACTGGCAGCAAATGTACCCTTAATCCTGGCCAAACTTTTCACAAATTTGGACCACTGAAAATGAGGAAGATTGGTGGGCAGGCAGACCTGTGAAAATTTGGTTGTCAGAAAAACAATCCCTCTGGTGGTTAATTAGACATACTAGCCTTTATAAAGCAATAGGAAATCATTCTTACGAAAATCCTTGACCTGTGGATAGTCCCCAGAGTCATCTAGCCCACTATACATTCTGGAATCTGACCCAATTCCTAAACCTCAAGTGATCTCATTTTAAGTAACTCATCAGGCAGGTTGTTCCTAGTGTACAAAAACTGACAAAGCACATTTTTACTGGGATGCATTCTCCATTAACTATCACCTTTTACCTTGCTATATTTTTTATAAACTGTTACTCCATAAATGAGTGCCTTCTAAGTGCCAAGGCCTGTGACAGGTTCTAAACCTACAAAGGTGAATAAGGTACAATTCTAAGATATCATAACTTATGAAGGACATTTAAGTAGACAAAAAGGTAATAAAGCAATATAGAAAGTGGTATAAATTATGCAAAAGGAAATACATGAAATTCATATGGACACATTACCTATAGCTGCAGAAATACCAAGAAAGCATCACTTAAAAAAGAAGCTTTTGAATATTTGACAATAGGGCAACACTGTAGATGGTGAGAAAAGTATGAATAAAAACAAAGAACTGGGAAAATACAGAGCTTATGTAGGATAGCCACGATAATTTTAGTGTGACTGTAGCAAGTAATACCTGAAGGGAGGAAGTATGAAGTTTTGAGAGAGGTTGATATGACCTTCAGGAAGGGGAGACAAAAGAGTCTAGATGCTTTATTTCTGTATATAAATATAAAATTCTCTTGGAATGACAAACGTTATGTAACAGGACACACACACTAACACCACCACCTAATATCTAGCATCATTATAAGTACTTTACATCTATTAACTCATTCAATACTAATCCTAACCAAGTCAGCTCTATTACTATCCCTATCATATAGCTGAGGCAGAGGTTAAGAAATCTACTCTAAACCACCCATCCCCACAAAAAGCCTGGCCACATCTATATATTCCAAAGCTTAAGTATCTTCTTTGCTATTCCTGAATAATTTTAAAAATTGTAATTCTAGTGGGGATACTGGGGAGACCTAAATCTTCTAAGTAACTAAAGTGATTTAGTCTTTGAAATATACAAAATAAATATTTTAATTTTTTTCAAAAATGAAAACTATGATAGCTAGAATTACCAATTTTCAATGTACTCATTTTGAAATATATAGAAATATCGAATCACTATGCTGTGTACCAGAAACCAACACACAGTAGTTTGTCAATTATACTTCAAAACAAACAAAGACATCAGATTTGTGGTCACCAGAGGTGGGGAGTATGAGGAGGGGGAATTAGATAAGGGTAGTCAAAAGGCACAAACTGCCAGTTATGAGTACTTGAGATATAATGTAAATGTTACCTTTCTTAGTTCAAGAATCATCCGTTTTTCCTCCGTTTATTTTACTTAATAAGCCACTTCAACTTTGCTTTCCAAGTTGTACTTTAAAACTCAGAACTAAGAAAGCCCTAATAAAAGCACCAAAACATCTAATGGAATAATGGAATTAAAAGTCAGAATACAGGGAACTCCCTGGAGGTCCAGTGGTTAGCACTCCTCACTTTCACTGGTTGGGGAAGTAAGATCCCACAGGCTGCATCACACGGCCAGAAAGTCAGAATACAGAAAACAATACAAGGTCCAGCATGTGCCTTAAAGGAAGAACACACACTTCCTGTTCAAGCTCTAACTAGCAGGTTTAAAACCGATTTCACCTTCCTTACCAACCAGTAGTCTCTTCTGCCTTTCCAAGTTTATTAACGGCACCATCTATTTCCCACTTTTTAGAATCTTGAGGTTTTTTTCCTTCTTGTTTACTTCTGTCATCAACTGGAAATCAAATGCTATCCACTCTCTTTCTCACAATCTTGTGCTCACCTATTCTTCTC
Source organism: Bison bison bison (assembly GCF_000754665.1). Classification (NCBI taxonomy): domain Eukaryota; kingdom Metazoa; phylum Chordata; class Mammalia; order Artiodactyla; family Bovidae; genus Bison; species Bison bison. Next base: position 4,497,586 of record NW_011494826.1, on the reverse strand, counting down.
TCCAGGCCCTCCTCACTCTAGTTTCACCTCATACTGACACCCCCACAAGAGTATCTTCATGGTTTCTCTACCTGCAATTCCTGTGTCACTTCTCTAGTCATACTGGATACTGTTTCCAAGTAATTTTCCAATTATACATTTTGTATCTACTCAAAAACCCTCAACAAAAATAATGAAATCAAAAGGGAAATCTTTATGCAAAAGTATCTGCAGCAACTTACTACTAAACATATAATGAAATCAAAAGAATTAGGGAACAAAATATCAAAACTCTAAAATATATAAATGAACAAAAGCCTTGAAAAGACAACTTGTCCATTGCTAATAATCAGTAAGTGAAATTATGGATAAAGGTCCCATTTCATTAGCTAACAACAAAAATATTAGAGTTCAACATATTTTGTACCTATTGAATCAGCAAAAATGATTATAATTAAAGGCAACCCACTCCAGTACTTTTGCCTGGAAAATCCCATGGACAGAGGAGCCTGGTGGGCTGCAGTCCATGGGGTTGCTAAGAGTCGGACACAACCGAGCGACTTCACTTTCACTTTTCACTTTCATGCATTGGAGAAGGAAATGGCAACCCACTCCAGTGTTCTTGCCTGGAGAATCCCAGGGACGGGGGAGCCTGGTGGGCTGTCGCCTATGGGGTCGCACAGAGTTAGACACGACTGAAGTGACTTAGCAGCAGCAAGGCTGGTAGTTAAACTCACAGGAAAGGTGACAATGTAAATTATAACTCATTTCGGAAAACAACATGGCAACATTTCAAAGAGTCATAAAAATGTTCACACATTTTTATGCCATGAATTAAACCCTTTAAATCAATCCTAAAAGAACAGTGCAAAAGACAGAAAATACTCTCTGTGCACAGATGATAATTATAGCACAATTTTTCTATGGGTAAGCAATAGAAAAATAAAGTTAGACATAAAACCGTTTGACAGAAAACTTTCAGACATTAAAATTACTGTGGAGGCTGTGCAGTCATATTGAATACCTATTACAATATTAAGGAATGAAGAAAAACAAAAATTTCTCTAAGTCTAAAAAAAAGTATATGTGCAAAGACTGGAAGAAGCAAATTAAAAAATCTAATGTTAGGGTGGAATTAGAAGTAATTTTTAAATTCCATCTTTATTTGTAAAATCTGAAAATAAAACAAAAACATAATCACTTTCTGCTCACGACCCAGCTCTCAAGGCCCTCTAGAAGTTTCCAAACCTATACAACACAACAAGCACTATATAAAATTCTGATGTGCAATTAATTCTAGAAACCTTGACAAGTGGGCTTCACACAATATTCCCAAGGTAATCTTTAATCAGCCATCCTTTCCAAACTGGTTTCTCGTTGTCCCAAACACAGCTTTTCTTAAGTACTGCATCCTTGTTCACAACCTTCATCAGCTTAGAAAGACTTCCTTTCTTCTAATTCTACATACTACATATCATTAACCTTGAAAAGTCTTCAATGATGGCTAAAAATATTTCTTTTTGTTCTGTACTATAAAACCAAGTTGTTGCAAAAAACAATTAGATTTAACTATACACTGAACTTTGACAAATCTATTTTTCTCATACGCCATGATTTAAATCAAAATAAGACATCTACTAGGGCAAAAGACCATATAGTTTTACGAAGGCTGCTTTGGCTGCAAATAAGCCAATTTAGTAACTTCTCAAAAAATAAGGACACCATTAGGAAAGCAGCTACACTCAACACAGCAATTTGCTCTATGACATTCAGAGATAACTGTACAGTGGAACAAATTCTACCATTTTTAAAGAGACAGATATATAATAGTAACACACCCCATCTTGATTACTAAAGAATATTTAAGTAAAATTGCATACCAGAAATATAATTTCAACAGATAGCAGATCCAGGTCTTTTAAAAACTGGAACACCTTTCCATTTTTCCAGAGTGAGGCTCCCTCTAGAAGACAAAAGGCTTTTTTGAGTATGTTATATAGCCCCCACACACAGAATAGACTGTTTTGCTTCATTTCTAAACACTTTTCCTGATGAGACCTTTGTATGTCAAGTGTTTTACCATAGGTTAAAAAAAAAAAAAAAAAAATCACAAACACATTCACTGTGCTCTGTCATTAAAAATTCAGAAATGGGAACACCACCAATGGGTAAAAAAAAATTCATAGGGATGTTCTAATTTTGAGATTTCAGTCTAAAATATCACATGTGCGTGCTCAGTCCCTTCAGTCGTGTCTGACTCTTTCCAACCCTACGGACTGTAGTCTGTAGCCCACCAGACTCTGTCCATGGGATTCTCCAGCCAAGAATACTGGAGTGGGTTGCCATGCCCTCCTCCAGGGGATATTTCTGACCCAGGGATATCAAACCTGCAACTCACGTGCTGCAGATGGATTCTTTACCACTGAGGCACTGGGGAAGCCCCTAAGATATCATGACCATGAAGCTGATTTTATACCCTCGTTTGAATCCTTGACCAAATAAATAAAATATTCTGCTTTCAAAATAGTTTTTCTTCATAAAACCATTATTAAAAACTTGACAATTTTGATTCTGTAGAAACATTAGTCTAACAATTTGGGCTCACTGAAATAGATTACAAAACCCAATTCTATCAAAATTAATTTTCTTTCATTTATTCCTAAGAGATAATTTGTAAGTGTTCAGTTAATATTCACCTCTAGTTACCTTCCACTAAAGTATCATAAAATCTTAAAAAAAAAAAAAGACAAATGTCATGAATTTGTCTATTAAACTATTCTTAATGGTTCTCTAAATCTTTATTACATGAGCAATTACAATTCAACTCAGTACTAAATCAAGTATTTGAAACATTAAAAAAATTTGAAAGTTAAGCTGGCACTGGTGAAATACAAATTTTCAGAAGAGAATTACTGTTAAAGAAAACATAAGTCTGCTTATTTCACGTTTTCTATATAAAAGTACATAAAGATTCATAAGAAATAGTGATAGCATACATACAATATATCAGGTAGGGTAACCTAACAGTGATTAAACATGATGAGAGAGGCACACAGAGGGTCCTATGAGTACAAAAGCACCTGGGAATGACCCCAGTTCAATTCCTGGATCACGATCTCCTGGAGAAGGGATAGGCTATTCACTCCAGTAGTCTTGGGCTTTCCTGGTGGCTCAGCTGGTAAAGAATCTGCTTACAATGAGAAAGAGACCAGGGTTCAATCCCTGGGTTGGGAAGACCCCCTGGAGAAGGTAATGGCTACCCACTCCAGTATTCTGGCCTGAAGAATTCCATGCCATGGACTGTACAGTCCATGGGGTTGCAAAGAGTTGGATACAACTACGACTTTCACTTCACCTTCAGGAAGGTTACATGGAAACATAGTTAATCTCAACCAACTCTACCATAAAAATAATTTGTTTTTAGTAACTCGAAATGTCACTTTTGCATAACAAAATGTTTCACTGTACAAACGCCTAACTGTACTGGAGCAAAAAAACAAATTTTAAGAATATACTCCTAAGGTCCAAAAAATTCTCATTTATTTTACTATATGGGTGACACAAAAGACTTGATAATTTTACCTGACTAAACAGAGACCCAGGAGATAAAGCTCAAAAATAAAGCTAAATTATATAAAGAAAAGGGGGGCAGGAGAGGAAAGAGAATAATGAAAGGAAAAAGTACAAGAAAAAAAGTAAGAGCAAACGCTTTGAAGGACAGTGGTATGGTTTCTTTGCCCTTTTATTTCCACTTCTAGAAATTTATTCTGAAGAAATAATCGGGCATGTCAGGAAATACCTAGATGCGTAGAAATTTTAGTCATAGACACCAGTTCTCAGAGAATATCTTTTGTAAAACACGCACAAGGATATTCAGACATATTATTGCTACTACAAAAATTAAGAGATCTGGTTACATAAAATATGGCATATTTATCCTACAGAACACTACGCAACCATGAACGCATATGTTCCCAGTATTTCCCACAAAGAAAAAACTTGAATGACAAAATGAGCACGACTAGAATGACCTTTATTTTGTAAAACAAAACCAGAGAAAAAGAGAAATCTCTCTGAATAATATATAAGTACAGTATAAACTGCAATCACCTCTTGGTGGTGGTGATACAAGACACTTCACTTTTTTTCCTCCTTTGTTTTTTTGGTAATTTCCAAATGCCCACTGACAGGCATTATTCGGATCAGATAATAAGTTTTAAGTCAGGCAGTGGCATTACAGGTGATTACCCCCTGGGGAAGTTGAATAGTACTACATATTCCATAATTTGCTTAAAAAAAAAAAAAAAAAGGTTAACTTCCAAATTCTTACTGAAACATCTTTTCTATATGCCACATTTTTAAATATGGAGAGAAAAAAATCATTAAAATTGCCATATTATTCCTTGATAAAAGTATTAAGTACTTAATATTCTAAAAATGGGAACAGCATGAGTGGGTAAACAAATTCATGTGTGTCCTAACTCTAAGACTTCCTTCTAAAGTATCACTGTCAGGAAGGGAATTACAGTTTCATTTGAACCCTTGACCAAAGACTTTTTAAACTACCACTCTTTGATTTTGTTATTTATGGCTTTACTTATTGATCCATAAAAAACTTTCCAGGCACTCTCCCCAATTCCAAACATTTTTACAGACATTCGAACTCACCTCAGGAACACTTGCAGATGTCTGTCACTGAGCTGTTCTGTTTTCTTCAGACTAACTGCTAAAAAAGCCCAAATAAATCATTAAATTACTCGATCATTTTTTAGTCTGGAGCCCCACCAATACAACAATAGGGTTCAAAACAAGTATTACGAGGATCATTTTAAGCAGCTATTCAAATCAGTGTAATTAGGTGACTCAATAAAAATACTAATAAGCATTACATTTTCTTAACAAATAATTCTGAAAAAAACTATTGCGAGTGAAAAATTGATTTAGTTTTAGTAAAGATGTCCTCGAGTAAATTTAGTCAACGTGGATTACTGTCTATATTTTACATTTCCTTAATTATTTCAATCTTTAAAATAACTTAACCAATAATACTCTATTCCTACCATTTCAAATGAGAGTTTTCTGAAACAGAGCACAAGATCTTACTCATGGAGCAAAATCAATAGCTGCCCTAATAAAGTCCTATCGGGGAAGTCCTTTAATTTAATGTGTTTTCAGTCCCTGCAAATCCACTGCTCTTTCCTTTCGAAAAGCAGCGTGAGCCCCGTGCACTGTGGCACTACCATTTTTCTGTGGTTAGAGAAGCAGAGTCGTGCTAACAAGGGAATTCGAATTCCTCAGCACCCAAACTCAGCGTTTCCTTCGGTCTCCTCATTGCTTAACCTCGTGAAGAGCACGCGGAAACACCTTCCCACGCAGGATGGGACTAAGAACCCTTCCCTCCCCATCTTAACTGGTGAGGAACCTTCAGTCGGTGGCCTTGGTCGCAGAACATGACAAGCTGCCGAAACCACTTCCAAAGGGAGGACGCAATGCTCTGAGATGAGCAGAATCCCGAAAATCCCTCACCCTCCCCAAAGGAGCCCATACGGTCAGTCCGGAGAAGGAGACGTGCACGTCCCCTCCGCCTCTTTCTCTGAGGCCGCGGGAGACGAAGCCTCGCCCCCTTTCAGCCCGTCCCCCGCCCCGCCCGCGACCAGCTCCCCACCCCGGCGAAGGGAGATCTCTGCTATGGCCGCCGCGCGGCCCCCTCACTTCCGGTGCCGGTGCCGCTAGAGCTGCGCCATCCCCCAGTCTACCGGACAACCACCTCTTTCAACTGACCTTTCTGAGAGATCCGGACTCCTCCGACCTTCACTAGGTGCTGTCCTGAAGGAACCGGCGGATGACTGCCGCAGTTAAATGAATTCACGGGATAAAGATTCCGCTCTCCTCTCGCCAGAAACATAAAATGCGATACAGCTGCGGCCACCTCTGCCCAGACAAAATGGCGCCGAGAAGCTGGTTCAGCGCAGGCGCCTTGGAAAGACCCTGCCCCGCCCCCGTGTAAGTCCTGGCCGCAGCTCCGGGTTCGGTTTCCATGGGACACTCCACCGCCAATCCTCGTGCCGCACTGCTCTTCCTGACCCCTCAATTGACCAATCAGTGCTCAGCCGAGCACATCCGTAGTCGTCTTTACCAATCATTTTTCAGGACTTGCTTACTCAATACCTGATTCTCCAGTAACGTTAGTCTTCGGGGACAGCCAATCATAAGTGGAAGATGTCCTACCTGCTGTTTTTCGCACCAATCCGTGAAGTTTCAGAGCTACATCCAATGAGGACGGCAGGTAGCGAACTCCAATCCGAAACTCTTCGGCGTCATGAGCAGCCAATAGGAGTTCGTGTAGAAGCGAGTCTGCTCAACAGCTTGTTATTTGGTGGATTGTGGCAGTAAATCGGACGAGTGGGGAACCCGGCGCAGGAACTGCCGCCGCGGCCGGGAGTGGTGCTTCCCGGACGGGGGCCCACGGGGGTCAGCGGGGCGGAGGACTCAGGAGCTGACAAGCGATCACTTCACTCACAGTTGGTAGGTGAGGAGAAGGGAAGCGAGGGTACTGAGTGGACGAAGCGGCACTAGCAGCTGGCGCTACTGCCCGGGGTCCCGGTGCAGTTGGAAGCTTAGGAGGTGGGGAGGGGGATGCTTGGCAAGCGGGGCGGTGAGAACCGGGGAAGGGGCAAGTCGTAGAGCAGCGGCAGCAACTGCAAGAACAGCCTCCGCAGCAACCTCCTCGGCCGCTTC
>NW_011494826.1:4490640-4490769 GCF_000754665.1 Bison bison bison | reverse complement strand
GTAAAATGGCTGTGGGGCTGGTCGCGCCGCTAAGTTTGCTTCCGCGAGGCGAGAAGCGGACTGATTAGGGGCGCCGGCCCCCAACTCCGCGGTGCGTCTCCCGGGTGGAGTCCGTGGCAGGACCCGAGG
>NW_011494826.1:4455687-4490418 GCF_000754665.1 Bison bison bison | reverse complement strand
GCAATGGCGCCGTGACACTCCGCTGCCGCCACCGCGGGCCCGGGGCGGGCCGAGGGGGCCGAGCGGCGGAGGCGGGGCGCGGGCCGAAGTCGGGGTATCCGGGGGGCGGCCGAGAGAAGGTTGGGCGACCGCGCCTGCTAGGGGCCCGGAGAAGCCCAAACGGTGCTCTGCCCTTCTCCGGAGCAACCCGTCCGGGGGCACTGAGTTGAGCATTCCGGGTCAAAGTGGCTAGCGAGGCGGGGGCGCGGTGGGCCGCTGGCGAACTCCGTGGTGGAACCCGCTGCCCTTTGGCGCCGGTGGGGTTCTCGCCGCCCTCTGGGCTCCTGCGTCCTGGGTGCCCTCGGAGGGGATCTTATCCCTTCCCTGGTGAGGGTTCTGCCCCTCCCCGCTGGCGTTTGTTTACTTTCTTTCCCCGGGTCGCTCCCCTCCGTTGACTGATTCTGTGCCTGTCTTTCTCCTCCCCTTGGTTATAGCGACGGAGAAGATAGCTCGTTGAGCTGGAACCCCACAGATCGCCAGTGAAAATGAAGGTAAGTGGAGTCGACGCTGCTCGGAACCTCGTGCCCTGAACACTGCCTGTCGTGAGGCTGGTGCTGTGGAATGTCATTTTTTTGGCTACTCAAAATTGATTCCTCTACTAAGCAGAGCTTTCTGAAAATGTGGACGTGTTGAATGGGTAAGACATGATCATCGTGTCTAAATGCGGTCAGTTTGGCCCCTCTCCGAAGCAGTTAGCACTTTGGAAAGGCTGCTGCAGCCTTTCCATTGTTGTCCATTGGGCTAGTATTTTTAAACACTTCCTGTGTTGGCAGCAACCTTTGCAGAAGTAAAGCTTTTGTCCTGCTTTGGTTCTTTGGGGGATTTTTTGAATTTTTTTTCTTCCCCAGTGCCAATGAGATTTTCTAAAGAAGAAATGTGTGTATTGTGTTAGAGACATATCATTTCTTCTGGGGATAAAGTGAAATTTTGTGGCTAGAATATATTTGAAGGTGAAGGAAAACTAAATTTTGTATATTATTATCATAACTAATAACACTTAATTTCTGTTCAGTACATATAGTAAATATTTTAAACATATACCCAACCTAAAAAAAAATTCTTCGGAAGACAACTGATATTGCAGACATCCTGTGATGTTTAAAGGGAAAGGTAGGTATATCAACCTGTAGTTCTGAGTCATTGAATGTTTCAGGTCAGATAGTTATTTGCAAAAAGTATTTCTCATCAATTTGCATTATTCATAAATGCACTAACTTTAAATTTGATTTCTTACTCATTTACTGTTTCAGTGTATTGAACTCTGAAATACAGTATTTTCCCAAACTTCCTCTTGCTTTGGTATCTCCTTGAAGTTTTGAAGTGACAGTGTACCTTCTTTAATGTTAGTTGGGAAAATGGAATGAAAAATCATTTTCTACTTGAAAGAATTTCTCTAAACTGTACACTGTCACCGTTGCACTTAGCAATGTTGAATTGAATTTGTATGCATATACTTAACTTTTGAAAAAAGTTGGTTAAGTGACAGATTGAGATAGCAATTATTCTGTTACTATCAAGATTAAAATGAATGGAAGAATGATATTTCTCACATCTTTCAATGTATCATTCTGATCATGACCATTTTCTGAAAGCAGATATTTCTTTCTGAAACTTAAAAAAAAATACCAAGATTAGTGTAATAAACTTGGTACTACTACCATCAGTTCACATCTCTGCATTAATCAGATAATTTAGACTTGAAGCTCTAAAATGCAGCACTTAGCCCTTGATTTTTCTAAATAATGCTCTCTTTGTCAAAAAGATTGGCTTCATTAATTATCTATATTGTTATAGTGTATCCAAGATGTTGCCTTTATGTAACTATATTAAACATTTAATTATGTACTTGTTAGTATTAATTTTAATAGCATATTTCTTTTGATTTGAAAATAAAATTTTCAGGAGGCCATAAGTGAATAACTTAAAATTTTATGAGACAATATAAATAGACTTTTTCTGGATTTTTAAATTTTTTCATTTCTTAAATATATTATAAAATTGTTGAATCATTTTGTACCTGGGTGAGAAAACATTATATTTCCCTACTGATACTGAATAGTTACAATTTAAAATGTTTTATGTTATCAAGATACAGTTTATTAAGTAAAGGATCGCTAATAAAGTGCTTCAGGAATATTTTTCAAATTATTAATGATACTAATAAGCAAATAATGTTAACGTTCCTACTACTTGAAATATAGAACTTTTCAATGAGACTTGGGGTGGAGTTGGGGAAAACAGTAGTGACTTTCATCTTTCATCTTTCTTCCATCAGGCGGCGGATGAGCCTGCCTACCTGACAGTGGGAACTGATGTCAGTGCCAAGTACCGAGGTGCCTTCTGTGAGGCAAAAATTAAGACTGTGAAAAGGCTGGTAAAGGTTAAGGTAATTTTTCTTTTTAATGCAACAGCTTTATTAACTCAATTGAAGAGAATTAGGGGTAAGGAGACTGCAAATCAACACTTTATTTATTGAATCATTACTTCACTTACTAAATCATTAGTATGTGAATAACATATATAAAACTGTAGGAAAGGCACACTAGGAACTGGGAAATAAAGAACTCAAAATGAGAAATTATTCCAAACTGCTGCTATGAAAATACTGTACTCATGGTACTTCCCATTATTTGGATCTTTCCTGTTTGTGGTGGCTATAATCTGTTGTCTTTCCTTTCTTATTATTTGGGTAGAGGCGATTTCAAGTGGTTAGAAAAAGCAATAGATTACTAAAAACAAAACCGTGGAAATTATAATTTCAAGACAGCATTAAAAATGATTTAAGAATTCTATTTTTAAGATGCTTTTATGGCCAGAAAAACACTTATTCCTGTACAGTATTTGGAAATATAGAAAAGTACCGAGGGAGTAAAACCAATAGTTTACCTCAGAAATACTAGTATCATTTTTATGTTTCCCCCAAGTAATTTGTTTATATAAATGTTTTTAATAATCTTAGTTATTTAGACTACAAAAGTAATCCATGCTTATTATAAACATTTTTAACAGTCTAGAGCTGTATAATAAAATTCATAGAAGTCCTTTTTGATAGTATGCCAAAGAGACTTGATGTGTTCTAGATTTGGGGCTGTGCCTTTCAATAACAAGTGTTGTTATTACTATTATTCATTGGATCATGCTCTACTTTCAATTTTGTGATTTGCTTTCCTACAAAAATTAAGCACTGTGAAAGGAGAAATTGTCTTGTTCTGTTTGAATACCTAGATTAGTGCCTTCTACATAGTGGGTGCTTAAAATGTGTTGAATAAATGAAATGTTGAATAAATGAATGAACAGTGGGTTCAGGACCAGCATTATCAGCCTCGCCTAAGAACTTGTTTAAAATGCAAATTCTCAGGTCCCTATCCCTAACATACTGAATCGAAAACTCTGAGGGTGGGGTCCAATGATTGTGTCATAACAAGCCCCCAGGTGTTTTTGATGCATGTTAAAGTTTGAGAACCATTGAACTAGAGGAATGAGATTTGTGTGGTGGGCAAATAGATTTATCTATGATTATTATAAACTTACTGTTTAAATTTTGATCTGATGGTGAAACTTTTCTCAAATATTGTTAGGATATCATTTGACATTCATTAATTTCTTGTTTGATTATATCCTTTTTTTACAATATCAGCTATACATGATCTGCTTACCAAATATTTGCTTGGAATTCTTTTGAGAATTTTAACTTTTTGTTAGCATCATAGCTCTTTATAGATTAACTTACTGAATATAAAATCAATACCATGCTTGTTCCAGGAGGTCTTATCATACATAAATTACCTAGAATTTGAAGTTTCTCCTTATTGGGTACTTGTCCCCTTTCAGTTTCCCTCTCCCATCAACCCTCTCTGTTAATGTGCTGTGCTTAGAGGCTCAGTTGTGTCCAACTCTTTGTGACTCCATGGACTGTAGCCTGCCAGGCTACTCTGTCCAGGACATTCTCCAGGCAAGAATACTGGAGTGGGTGACCATGCCCTCCTTCAGGGACTCTTCCCAACCAAGGGATCGAACCCAGATCTCCTGCATGTCTCTCATATTGCAGGCAGATTCCTTACTGTCTGAGCCATCAGGGAAGTCCCTCTCTTAATAGAACAAGTTATATATGTAGGATGATCTGTAGTAGAAGGGAACACTTCTACTAGTTGTGACTAAATTGCTTATCATATTACTATTTAGTTTTATTTTATAAAGGACCAGAAAATGTCTGTTTTTAATTTATTTACTTTGCATAGAAGGGATAAAATTTGATACTGTTTTTATTTTTTGGGGTAATAAACTTGGTGATATGAACTTTTATGACTTGTTGATAAAAAGAAATGAAGGCAGTTTTAAGGTTTTACTGTAATCACTACAGATTATAAATCTTGTATAGTTAATTCTGCAAATATTTATTAAGTGCTTATGATATGCATTGATACTTGCCAACTGCTGTAGATACAGTGATGAAAGAGGATTCTAGCCCTCAAGGAGCTCACGGTTAATGGGAGAGACAATAAACACAAACATGAGACAATGTGATAAGTATCATACCAGAGGTAACCACAGGATGCTAAGAAAGCATAGATTAAAGACATTTTTGTTACAGTGTTACCGTAAATACATTATTTTAAAAGTAACATGTGAACTGTTGTGCAAAAATGTTTTTTAGGTACTCCTGAAACAGGATAATACTACACAATTGGTGCAAGATGACCAAGTAAAAGGTCCTTTAAGAGTACGTATTTTGTACAGTTTAAAATCTAAAACGATTAGTCATAAATTCATACAGTGATTTATTGAATTTTACATCTGTAAATATACTTTTAAATGTTAATTAGAAAACAGCAATACAAATGAGGTGTTGTATAGTTAATATAAATTATGACATTAACAGTGTCTGTATGCTTAGCTTAAGAATGTTGAGAGTCTTTAAGAAGAGTATTTTAATACATATGAATATGAGTTTCACTGCTTTTTGTTTTGATTTCCTGGATTGAATACTTTATTTTGTTTTTCATATTGTTACCACAGAGGTTTAACTTGTTAAGTGTGCTATACTAATATAAATCTGAATGTTCTTTTGTTCAGACTTAGCAAGTAAACTATGTTGACTTAATAATTCAGTTTAATGAATGCCTACATTATGTTTTCCATCCATGTCTGGCCATTTGTTTATGTTATAAATCTTTGTTATGTCAAAGTACCACTTCAGTTAATATCTGATATACAAAGGTCTAGAAGCTGAAAGAAGTTCAACTGGTCCATCTCTCTGTATCCAGGTGAAACTTTATCTAAAAGGTCCCTTAAATATAAATGCTGAATCCAATAGTCAACATTGCTATGAAGGAAAATTGAAGTTATTTTTGTTGTCTTTATGGTTTTTGGTTCTCATACTCCACAATTTTCTTATAGGCAATATGATACAGTAAAAAAAAAGCTCTGAAATAAGACTTAAAAGACTGGGTTCTCATCCTGGATTCTTTGCAGATTATTTTCTCTTCCTGAGCCACAATTTCCAATGTATAAAATGGGGTAATAATAACTATCTTACATAAGCCTCAGTGTTTTGGGGCTGGAATTGCATGATAAATGTTAGAGCGCTATAAATGATAAAGATCTCTGGGAATGTATGGTAGACTTACCATAAACATATATTTTTTTACCTAGGTCATATGGTTGGTAGGAGTGATTTAGTTTATTTATTTAAATTTGATGATGAAATTTTGATTTTATGTTTTAGGTTGGAGCTATTGTTGAAACAAGGACATCTGATGGATCCTTTCAGGAAGCTGTTATCAGCAAGTTGACAGATGCTAGTTGGTATACTGTGGGTAAGTAATTAGGTAATTTAATAGAAAGGATTTAATTTGGGGGGTTTCATATATATACATCTGTTTTGTAAATACATTGAAACATTATGTTGGCAGAGAAATACGTACTTTTTCTTGTCAATTTACTTGATATAGATGGGTAAAATTTTAATGACACCTTGATGGTAATTATCAATTATCTCTTTACAGTAACTTGGCCACTTAGGGTTATTTCATCCAAGAGTGTACTCCTTTTTTAGGTTATCTTGGTATTTCCCTTCAAGAAAGTTAAATTTTATGGTTATTTTTCTTCCTTTAGAAAAGTCAGTACAACTTAGTCATCAGACTTTTAAACTGTTTCTGGAATTAAAATTGCATAGTTGCAGTCTTTTATTGTATTGCTGCCTGTTTTATATAAGGGTAATACAGATGTTACCACAGAATTCACGGACTGAAAAAGTCCTGGCCAGAGTAGATTCAAGCCTAGATGATCATAGCTTAATTTTTGATTTTCAGTGTAGTCAGAACTCTTAACACCTTTCAAAAAAGATATATATGCTGCTGGGTCATTCCCTGCCAGTAAAGAATCTGCCTGCCAGTATGGGAGACACAGGTTCGATCCCTTGGTCGGAAAGATCCCTCGAAGTAGGAAATGGCAACCCACTCTGGTATTCCTGGCTGGGAGATCCCATGGACAGAGGAGCCTGGTGGGCTACAGTCCATGGGGTCGTAAAAGAGTTGGACACAACTTAGCAACTAAACAACAACAATATATGCTGCTAATGTACATACATTCTTAACATTTCATGCTTATGCTGACTTTAAAAAAGTTGTTAGTGAGTAGCAACAAGTGTCACAATACGTATAAATGCAAACCTAAGTATAGTACCTACATAGTTGCTGTCATTGTGCTGATGAGAATAACAACAATTAGTATTTCCAAGTCTCCTTTCAGTACTTTGAAACTACACAGTCCTGCAGATACCATCCAATCCTTGGCTTCACACTGAACATCTATGGCATTATGTGGTTTATACATGTATGTCTTGGTATAAAAGATGTAATTACAATATTGTGGTTTCTCTGCAGAAGGAAAAGAAATGACCCTTTAGATTTATTTTTAGTTAACTTGATTTGTTGCTTTGGATAAAAATCATTCATCTCTAGTTGATGCTCAGAGATGTGAAGAACAGTCTTTACTTGAAAATTGTACTTCCTGTGTCTTATACTGTGGCTTCTATTAATAGTAGCAATCTTCTCTATGTATCTATTATTTTCTAACCATTTTTATTGTTAGACCTCCTAGAAGTTGATATTGGTTCACAATGGTGCTATTATTCTGGACTATATGTTTTTAGGAGGGTTGGTTGTGGCCATTGATAGTTGTTAGAGATTTAAAACTAAGCTTAAAGTTAACTCTTATAGATTCAGTTCAGTTCAGTCACTCAGGTAGATGCAATTTTGCTGTATTAAATAAAGCAGTGGTAAAAATTAAAGGAGTTGATATGTGCAGAAGCATGGGACATTATATGATGCATGTTCAGATACTAATATACATCCTATTTGGTAGTTAATATCAAGGTTACATTCACAGTGCTTGTGAAGTTTTAATGATATAATGCTCAGCTTTTACAGAAGCAATACTTTTTTTCCGGTTTTCGCATTTTGGACTTCTGCTCCCCAGAATAATACTTCAATTATGAATAGTTACTTCTATCCTCTACATGAATGGCATTTTAGTATTAATACTTAAAAAAACTAGTTGATACTGAGCATTCTCTGTGGTGGTTTTCTATGACAGGTAATTACAGAAGAAATTATATAATTTTTTTCCTCCAAGAGCTTAGAATCTTAATTGCATATGATTCATGCATTAAATGGTGTACATAAGACTCACATGGTGCTAGTTTAAAAAAAATGAGAAGTTGAGGACCCCAGGTCTCTCCAATTTAGCAGGTCTACGATGGCAACCCAAGAATTTCTTTTATAAGTGCATTGGGTGAACCTAATGCAGGTAGTACACAGTACGAAAACAGGCCACGTTTGTTAATACAGAAACTAATTTGGGATAAAAATGCAAAATAAGATTTTTGCATCTGTGTAGTGAGAGTGATCAAAAAATTTTAGGACGATAAGAGGTACTGTTCTTTTAAGGAGACTCAGTGTAGCACTCTGCTATAAAGAGTGTTTAGATATTGAAGGATACAGACCACATAAATAAAGATCAGAGTTAGAAGATGGCAAAATAAAATGTGTGATCTCTCATGGATCACAGACTTCCTGTATTTATAATTGGGTGCCTACTTATCTGTTGGATTTAAATTCCCCTTTTGTAATTTTTCTTGATTTCTGATTCCTAGCAAAGTGTTAACGTAGGTAGAATCAGAAAGTTATACAAAAGTGTTATTAATGTTCTCAATGATACTTTTGGTTTTAAAAGAACTTGAAATTATGTCAAACTACTAAAAAACGAAACCAAAGGGCATACCACACTACTAGTTTGGATAAAATAGGAGTTATAATCATTAGTTATCAAAAAGTTATCTGAGAAGGTAATATTAACTATATAATACAGGTATTAATTTTTCCTATTATAACAAATTTTTAAAGAGATTATGGATCTACCATAACTCAATTTAAAAATGTAATATTACCTTGCCCTCTAAGTGTTGAATGATGAATAACACCAGTTCATGGATTTTGGGGATGAGGGAGTTTGAGACTTGGAAATATCTCCTCTTCCTATAATAAGACACTGCCTTTATAGTATAGTTCATTCATTTGGCAGTTCTTATCCTTGCATTAAAGATGAGAAATGTATTTGATTGTACTGTTAATCTGTCTAGTCATCAAAAATCCTGCCAAATACAACTGTCAGTGAGACATTCTTTAACTGTTCCTTTGCTTTTTTAGAATATAAAAATAACACACTGTATTTGAAAAATAAGGAAAATGTGAGGGAAACAGTGAAAAATAAGGAAAATGTAAAGGAATTAGTTGCTGTTTGCTTTAATTTATATATAAATGTACGTAGGTCATATATCAAGTTTAACACTAAAGTCTTTTTAACCATATATTTTTGTAACAAATGTTTTTTGAGATTTGGGATTTTTTTGTACTTTGTACTTGTTGTTCTGCATATCAGTTTTATCATATCTCATGGAAATTCTAAGTTAAAGTAGTAGAGGAGGGTTAAGATTAAACCGGTGAATGAACGGACTTTTATAGAATGTTCTCTAGGCTTAAGAGGCTTTTAATTTGATTAGAACCTCTTATGACAAGGCTTCCTTGGTGGCTCAGCTGGAGCCTGCAATGCGGGAGACCTGGGTTCGATCCCTGGGTTAGGAAGATCCACTGGAGCAGGGAAAGGCTACCCACTCCAGTATTCTGGCGTGGAGAATTCCATGGACTGCATAGTCCATGGGGATTGCAAAGAGTCGGACACAACTGAGTGACTTTCACTTCACTTACGACAAATTTGTTACAACCAAAGTCAACAACAAAATGTTTTCAAAGCCAAGTGGTTATTTTACTGACTAGAAAAGTTTCACTAACAAAAAAAGTACTAAGTAACACCTCTCTTCAGTCCTGTGATAGGCTTTAACCCATTGTTTAAATATCCTTTTCTGAGACTTAGCATTCCCATGATATTTTATTAATATAGTTATACATTTGAACATTAATATCTTAGGTTTCCAGATTCATTAATTTTTTTATATTAGCTGCTGAATGACATCTGTAGTTATCACAAATGATTTTATGAGTAATAGAACTATTGTTTTTACCAAGAATGTCCATAATTTTAAAGTATTTATTATGTGAAATGTTTTGTTAATTGTAACTGCTAAGTCTCTTCAGTTGTGTCCAACTCTGGGGACTGTAGGCTGCCCAGTTCCTCTGTCATGAGATTCTCCAGGCAAGAATACTGGAGTGGGTTGCCATGCCCTCCTCCAGGGGATTTTCCTGACCCAGGGATCAAACCTGCCTCTCTTGCATCTCCTGCATTGGCAGGTGGGTTCTTTAGCACTGTGCTACCTGGGAAGCCCATGTGTATATATATGTATATATTTTTATATTCTTCTGCATTGTGGTTTATCACAGGATATTGAACATAGTACCCAGTGCTATACAGTAGGACTTTGTTATTTATCAGAGTCAGAATTCTTAACTTCCTTCCCAGTGTTCATTTTATGCCTCTGCTTCGTACCTATTTATTATCATTTCGATCCCCTCCTTAACTAAATTGTAGCTCATAGATTAACCTTCTAATTCTCGACTTCTTTATAAAGGAAGACAGTGATGCCTACTCTGCTGAGGCTGCTGTGTGATTAGGACATAGTGAAAGATTAATAAGTAATAGCCAATTGTATCTTTGAATAGATAAAGTTAATTTACTGTTTTTGTTATCAGTTATTCTCCATCATCTAACAGTGCTGTGATAACAGGTAGATCTTTTATATTTAGTAGTTAGATTGGATCCCTGTTGCTTTTGTTTCTTTGAATTCTAACAATTTAGGGTTAGGCTTTGTATGCTTTTGCATTAGCTTTATTTTGTCTAGTGTGATTAAGGTTATCAAGTCTTAGCTTTGTTACTGTCATCAACTTAGGTTTTAGTATTTATATAAAATACACTGACATATAATTTTTGTACTGTTCTCTTGCACTCAATCATTAATATATTTGCATGCCATTTTTGGCAAGTGTAAGACATTTTGTGCCATGTGATTACTAAATCTTATACTCTTTTTTTCTCTTGGCACGCTGTAATATCCATCTCGAACCAAAAATAAACTAAATTTACTATATACACCAGTTAATTATTTCACTCTTATCAAAGTGCCAGAGTCAGTCTTTAGTGTCTTTAAATTACGTGTTCTTTTAGATGATACTTGTAACATGGAAGTTACAGAGAAAACTTCATATGGATGGAACTTCTTCATGATTTTTATAATCAAGGATGTCCTGATTAAATAGGTCCACTATATTGCTGGGTTTTCTATTTGTCTTTTAGAACATCTTGAGAAATTACGTGGCTCAACAGACTTGTATAAAGTACTCAAACACATATCTTTGTATAGTTTTATGAATTAAAAACAGTTCTTAAACTGCTTCTCTTTCTCCCTTGAAGTTGGAAGGGTTCCTAGGTAAAACCATACCCTGGTTGTTTGTAGCACTGTTGTCTTTGGTTTTTATGTCATTTCTAACCATGATAAAGTATGCTGAAGTGGAAGTAATTTTTTTTCTTTAAAAATTAGATAGATTTCAAAGTGAATATAAAAAAGAACTCATAATATTAAATTGTTAAAATTTCTCATCAGGGCATTTTGATTTGGGGCTGCTGTTGATTGATAATAAAAATTGTGAAAAAGATTTTGTTGCATAAATTTGATATTAGTGATTGGTCTTAAACCCACATTTTCCTTCCTCACACCTCTGTGTCTTAAATGTGGTATATATTAGTGTATATGTGTGTGTCCATTGTCATCATTTTTGCTACTGTATTATATGGTTGGCATTAAGGAAAATTGGAACTTTTAGGTTTTATTCTTTAGCATACTTACATTAATAATAACATGAATTATTTTAAGTTTGATATAATTTCATGATTTTAAATTTTTAAAAGTGCAGTGGTTTATTTATCAGACTTGATACCATATGAATCATAATTGTAATATAAATGTTTAGAGCACTGTTCATCAAGTGTAAAATATTTTTTATCTTGTCATTGTATCTGCAGGCAGTCATTAATTTATGCATCATTGACAGTATATAACACAGATGATTTTATGTAATCATTGAAAGTGAAAGTGAAAGTCACTCAGTTGTGTCCGACTCTTTGCGACCCCATGGACTATATGGTCCATGGAATTCTCCAGGCCAGAATACTGGAGTGGGCAGCCGTTCCTTTCTCCAGAGGATCTTCCCAACCCAGGAATCAAACCCAGGTCTCCCACATTGCAGACGGATTCTTTACCAGTTAAGCTACAAGGGAAGCCCTTGTAATCATTATGGTTCTTTAAATATGTGTATCAGAAGTTTTTAATTTTCTTATTTTCTCCTGAGTGTAAGAGAATCTAAAACTAGGTATCTTTAGTCTAAGAGGAAGAACTGACTGAGGTAGATAAATATTAAAGGAGTTGAGCTCTCTTATATAATTATGCTTCTAGCATGAAAAAAATAAGTTTATGATTTGAAGGCAGAGTGTTTACTAATAAAACAACCCTTCAAGAAAAATTCAGGATTTCAGTTACATAGATAGCATGGTAAAGATTCTAAGATGTTATCAAATTAAGATGATGTAGAATTTTCCTTTCTTAACATTAATCTATTGTGTCAAAATAGAAAAAAAATTTTTTTTTTAGAAAATAGAAAAATTCTATTTTTCTAAATAGAAATTCTATTTCTATTTATCTATAATTTTATAGAATTACAAAAATTAAGATTAAATCTTAAAATTAATGATCATTTTTTGTGTATGTGTGCTTTCCTGTGTATGTGCTTTTTCCATAACATGTATAAACATTTGTTGATGTGTACATGGCATTTTAAATATCAGAGCTAAGGATTCTGTCTTCTTGTGTTTTATCTTTTCATAATGCTGGGTATCAGGTGTCTTCTGAGAACATTTTCTTTGTGAATATCAGATATTAAAATCAGTATATGTCTGAAAAATTAAACTTATAAAATTATCAAAATATGTATAGCTAGATATATGGAGAGCATGCATGCTTGCTAAGTTGCTTCAGTGTGTCTGACTCTCTGTGACCCTATAGACTGTAGCCTGCCAGGGTCCCCTGTCAATGGGATTCTCCAGGCAAGAATACCGGATGGGTTGCCATACCCTCCTCCAGGGGATCTCCTGACTCTGGGATTGAACCTGAGTCTTTTATGTCTCCTGCATTGACAGACAGGTTCTTTATCACTACCACCACCTGGGAGCTGTTACATTCCTTACCCTTATATGCTGGAAATATTTACACATACTCTACAAGTAATACGATTTCTTTTTAATGTAATAGAAGTAAAAACTTGAGAAAGTTGCTGTGCCATTGTGACTTATTTTTTAGAATTAAAAAAGTTTTTTATCTTTCTAATGTTTGCTTGATTATTCTTTTACTTCTAAACATCTTTCACCCTCTTCTAGCAAAAGAAACAAGTTGAATCTTGTGACCTTAGAATTTGGCAGCAAGTGTTTCTGTTACAGTAGGTTATCATGCAAAGAAGTAGAAGCAGTAGAGTAATCCAACAGCATTACCAGAAATTAAGCAGTTTCTGAACGTTAGAGATACTCTATTGATAACTGTTGCCAGAAAAACCTGGAATCCTTTTTTTTAAACAAGGTTTTTGCTAATTCTTCTAGGATTGAAGGTAATTTAATATCTATGCTTTGACTAGGTTGTTAATGGTTTAAGAAGGTGGTTCTGTAGTGGTAGAAATTGAGGAAGTAAATGGAGACACTTAAGCAGTTGGGGACAGCCATTAACTTGTATTTGTTTGGTATCTGTAGAATGCAAAATATGGTATGTATAATTTAAAAGATTTTGAAGCATGACTAACATAATGGTTCTTAAGCCCCAGGTAAATAGCAACAGTAGCATTCTGTGCAGTTCTAATTTTATTTAGTGTGAATAAATTCTCTGATGTCTTGTTTATCGCAGTGTTTGATGATGGTGATGAGAGAACACTGAGACGTACCTCTCTTTGCCTAAAAGGAGAGAGACATTTTGCTGAGAGCGAGGTAGGGTGCCATGGATGAACATTTTGAATTGAACAGCAGCTACTAATATAGAGACAAGAAGTGATTTAATTTGTCTGTTTCTTATCCAGACACTTGACCAGCTTCCATTAACAAATCCAGAGCATTTTGGAACTCCAGTAATTGCAAAGAAGATGAACAGAGGAAGGAGGTCCTCTCTGCCTGTGTGAGTGTTTTCGTGTACATTACAGTTACCACAACATTAAACAAGTGGTTTTTCTACAGTGGCCAAATTTGTTTGGGTGACCTTTCCATATCATCTTGTGTCCTTGTTTTAGACATTTTACTTTGAGCAGACCTTTTTCTTAATTCTTGGACAAAGTAATAGAAGTAATGATCACACTCCCTTTTTAAAACAGGCTAGTTTTGTTTTGAGTTGCTTTGCCAAATTCCTTGGCATCCCTGGTGGCGCACTGGTAAAGAATCCATCTGCCAATTCAGGAGACTCAAGAGACACGGGTTCAGTCCAGGTTAGGAAGAAACCCTGGAGTAGGAAATGGCAACCCACTCCAGTATTTCTGCCTAGAAAACTTGATGGATAATAGAACCTGGCGGGCTACAGTCCATGAGGTTGCAAAGAGTTGGATGCAACTGAGCATGTGCACGCGTATGTGTACGCGCACACACACATACACACAACCACAGGTGTGCTTGTGTGCGCATGCCAAATGCTTTAATTGATATGATGATTTTCCTATTTTAAGTGAGAATAATGTGTTTTTTTTAACCTATTTCAAAAACATTTCAAATTGAAAAATCATAATACAATAAACTTTCATATACTCATCATCTTAGATTCACTGAATTATTAAAACTTTTTGGCATATTTGCTTTATATTTCCTCTCTTTATATACATATATTATTATTTTTTAATAATAATAATTTTAATTGGCTGAACCATTTGAGAGGAAGTTGCAATCATCATTACTTACCCCTCGTTTGTGTAGAAATATATGGACATTCTCTTATATAACCAAAGTATGATTATCAAATTCAGAACAGGTAACACTGATAGAATGCTATTATCTAAATAACATATAGTATATATTTCTGATTTTGCCAACTGTCCCAATAATAGTCTTTATACTATCTTCCGTTTCCAGGATTCAGTCCAAGATCATGCATTGCATTTAGTTTTTGTGGTTCTTAAGTCTCCTTTAATCTAGAAGAGTTCCTTTTGAAGAGTGCAGGCCAATTGTTTTGTAGACTTTTGCTCATTGTGAGTTTATCTAATTGTTTAGTTATCCAGATAGGTTAAATAAATAAACATTCTGATGCATTTGATAAGATCTTTTCATAACCTTTTAGAAAATTAAAGTGATTATCAGGCATCTGGCATGCATAACAAATCAAAGGGCAGTCTCTTAAAATGTATTTGGCACAGTAAGTACTTGATGATGATATAGCTTTTCTGTCCCAGCCAGTGGTTGGCATGAGAGTCTAAGTCCTGATTCTCATTGATCTAGTGGATAGCTCAGAACTACTTCTGTGGGACCAGGGAAATATCTATTCAATTCCAGTGTGGATAAAGAAGCTATTACCCTGGGGTAATAACTGTATTAAAATCGTTTATGTTAAGATCATGATAAAGTTATTCTAACTTTTAGTAACGAAGATGAAAAAGAAGAAGAAAGTAGCGAAGAGGAAGATGAAGATAAGCGACGTCTCAACGACGAATTATTAGGAAAAGTTGTAAGTGTGGTATCTACATCTGAGAAGAGTGAATGGTATCCTGCTTTGGTAAGTATAGTTTTTTTGCAAGTTAATTAGCCTTTAAAAATATTTGTTTAATATGGATTTTTAGAAACTTAAAAATATTTTGAGAGTGTTACATATATTTAGTTTGGACTTCGTTGCAAAATTAAGCATTCCTCCTCCAGTCCCACATACTTCACTGTCTTCTTTTGTTATTTCCTTTCTTTAGTTCTCTATAACCAGATATTTATTGGGGTCTTTCAGTTTTTCCTTCAAAATGTGTCCAGTGGTCTCTTTTTTACTCTGTTCCCATTACCTTTTTTTACCTGATACATACTGCTTACCTCCAGCATTGCTTAACTTGATGCCTCAATGCCTTCTTCACTAAATACAAACTAATTTTCTAGAAGTAACTTTTTATAAAGAAATTTTACAATCCTGGTTTAATCATGATAGTCCCATTCTCCAAAAAAAGAACCCTGCGCTGACTTCCATTAGGATCAATTTTGCATTCTTTAGATGGACATCTGAGGTCAGCCCTAGTTCTTATTTCGTCCCATTTGCACTGTAAGCTGGCTGCTTAAGGCTCTTTCTTAACTGTTTCCCATAGAAGACCCTTTACTCCTCCAGTCCTTTACCCCTTAAATTGATGGGTATTTACTGAGGATTTGCAGTGAGTTCAGGTTTTCTTTAAGCACCTTAGAAAATAAAGATGTATGAGACTTGTAACACATTGGCCTCATGGAATTTACTATAAACATCTAAAAGGTAATGTTGTAGTTAAATATTATGTAGTAATTTTTAAAACTTGATGTAGACAAGAGAATAGAACAAAGAGTATTAGGGAAAGGAAGGCTATACCTTCGCTTTAGAAATGGCAAATCTTGGGTAGGTTGGTAGAGAAAACTAATCTTTGCTTACTTGGGGAAGGAATGAGAAGGTATGGGCAAGAGAATAACTTCACGAGAAGAATCAGTAAACTTGGTAATACCTGTCTCCTCTTCCTTTTCCTCTCCTCTTAAATATGTCTCAAGGGTCAGCTCAAGTCCTACCTTTTCTGCAGATTCTCTCCTAACCACTTTAACATGAGTATGCTTCTTCTCTGTGTTTTGATATCATTTATATCTCTAATAATAATTTTTGCATAAAATATGTCCCAGATTAGATTAGACTCCTTTAAGAAACTGAGGGCTTTTTTTTTTTTTTTTTTTTAGGTTTCTATGTGCATGTAAATACATGACTTACTTCCTATGTAGTACATTTACTTTATATAGGAAAAGTCTGAAAGTCCTTTGAACCTTTCAGTTGTACAGGCTGACAAGTAAATGGGCTTGGATTCCGAATACTCAGATCATAATTTGCCAAGAGATTTAAAAATAATAAATGCCTTTACTCAACAGGCTTATCATTTCTGAGGTGAAAAAAGATGAGTAAGAGTCAATCTTACATTTGATGATTTTAGTGTAATGTAGGGATAATCCAAGTAACTGTAATATAAGATAGTTTGCATTCAATATTAGGCCTTCTTGTCCCTAGACCTTGCATTTATTTGAAAGAAATCCAAAAAAAAAAGTCTTCATGAAGCTGGTGCTTTTGAGCTGAGACTTGAAGCATTTAAAGTTAGTCAGCAGAAAACTTTGCGAGAGGATTTTCTTAGAAGAAACAAAATAAGAATAACAGGAAAGAAGGGGTTTCTTCACGAAACTGTGCTCTGGGAATCCATTTTGGCTAAATATTAGATGTGAATAGGGGCATAATAGGAAATAAGACTGGGAAGGTAATTTGTATCTAGGGCAGAAGATAATTTGGATCTTCCTCCTAGTTATTTTTATTTTATCTTATGCCTAGTGGTATCACTGTCCCTCTCCTCGGTTATATTCTTCTTGTGTATCTTTTTGTATTTACCCCTCCATTTCAGTGTTAGCTCCTTGAGGGCAGACTATATTATTAGTCTAATAATTTCCAACACCAAACAAAAAAACATTTAATACCATCTGATATTAAAACAGCTGATATACCTTCCAAGACTTTTTAATTGTCTGGAGATACAATGTTTAATATGATAGCCATGAGTCCTATGTGGCTATTTAAGTTTAAACTGTTAACTAAATTAATATTAAATAGAATAAAAACTTCAGTCTTTCAGTTGTACTGGCCACATTTAAGGTGCTCACCCCCATGTGATTCATTGTTTCTGTATTGGTCAGTGCACACAGAGAACATTTCCATCTTGCATAAGGTTCTGTGGTTGGTGCTAGATTATCACAGAGGGGCTACTGTTGAGCAGGTACATTTCAGCAATTTATTAGACTTTAATTTTTTTTAATACTAAACTGCAGAAAAATAGATTGGTTAATTACTAATGTTAAGACAGTTGTTATTTTTAAATGTTAAAAACTTTGAAAGTTCATTACTCAAATTTTCTCTGGTTTGTTTAATTAACTAAAAATTGTGCATGCCTTGGTAAGAATGGGAACTTAGGTGCTTATTTTAAACAGCCAGATTTCAAAATAGATCCTGATTCAAGCATATTTTAAAAAATTATAATATGCCTTATTTTCATTATAGCTCATACATTTTGTTTTAAACAATAAATGAATTATTATTTGGCTTAGAATAAATCCTAACATTTTTAAAGTGGTCACATTATGATGTATATTCATTAATTATTCATTTTATAATATAATGGCTGGGTAAATTAAGTATATCAGTTCAGTTGAGTTGCTCAGTCATGTCCAACTCTGCAACACCATGGACTGCAGCACACCAGGCCTCCCTGTCCATCACCATCTCCCGGAGTTTACTTGAACTCATGTCCATGGAGTCAGTGATGCCATCCAACCATCTCATCCTCTGTCGTCCCCTTCTCCTCCCGCCTTCAATTTTTCCCAGCATCAGGGTCTTTTCAAATGAGTCAGTTCTTCTTCAGGTGGCCCCAAAGTATTGGAGTTTCAGCTTCAACATCAGTCCTTCCATTGAATACTAGGACTGATTTCCTTTAGGATGGACTGGTAATTAATTAATTATTTAATTAGTATAAATTAAATATATAGAAAACCAATATGCTAAAGAAAACTTATAAATTGATAGTTTGTAAGTAATTTATTATTGACAGTGTGCCTATTTCTTGTCAAATACAATCCTTTTAAAAAGTTAGGACATCCAGGATTATTATTTTAGAAAATACATTCTTTCTTTGAATAGAGAAAATAATGATGAATATGTCCTTATTTTATATTTCAGGTAATATCTCCCAGTTGTAATGATGATATCACAGTGAAAAAAGACCAGTGTTTAATTCGATCATTTATCGATTCTAAATTGTGAGTAATGAATCACTTAATAGTGTTACACTGGGAGGGAAAAAATGGAAATTAGGACTTTATTTTTAAAAGCTTAATCATTTTATGAAACTGAGAAGTTATTACCTAAAATCTTTTTGTTTTTTATAATGTAGGTAGGTTATTTTTTACTTGAAATTTTTATATAGAACTGAATGTGAGAAGAATATTTTTAAAGTTTTTAAATGAAGTACAGTATTGATTTTCTCCCTAATTGTAAGAATTCTATATTTTTATCATGTGTACCATTTCATATAATGAAAAATGCAATTTACTTTTAATGGGATTTATATTACTAGAATAATTATTTTGAGTTTTTTCTGATTAAAAGTCATATTTTGAACTCCAATAAAATTTAATTTTAAAAAAAGTCAGATTTTTTAGAAGCCTTCCTTAACCTCAACTTTGCTTGTTTTCTAAAAAAGGGTAGAATTATCTGTTTATTGAGTTGTGATTCTCTGTGAAAAATTTGATACCATAATGTATCTTACAATGATAAAATATTTTAATATTACCTTCTGTTGAATTTTTCTTACTAAATGGCATAGTAAATTTGAGAAATATGAAAGATCAAAATAGTATAAGGAAAGTACCATGCTGATTGAACCACCCCATTCTGTGTGCAAGAAGGTTGCATAAATAGAAATATTACAAATGTGAGGCTCTCAAATTAGTGTACTTTGAGTATGTGCATCTTTAGAATTAATATATTAGCTTTGCCTATATTACCTCTTGCCTTTTTTTTTAAGAATTGGGATATACATGGTCTTTTTAAAATAATTTATAGGTAAAGTAATTTTGATTTTGAGATTTATATTTTCTAGGTGTTAACATGACTATTTAAGTGATAATTCTTATTTAATAATGGTTTCCCTCCCATTTATTCTTCTCTTAAATTAGTTATTCTATAGCAAGAAAGGATATCAAGGAAGTAGACATTCTCAATCTGCCTGAATCTGAGCTCTCTGCTAAACCAGGTAAAAAAAGGATGACTCAGTCTATTATTTCATAGTGTGACACTCTAAATGGCAAATTTAGTGACTAAAACAAGACAATATTTTCTGGCACCATTTGAGCTGTTTTGAGTTGTTATCTGTTCTTCTTTGATGCCTTTTTTAGTTTCTAGATAAAGCATTTGACCTGTACTTTTTATGTTTTACCATGAACATTTCTGACAGTATTCTCTAGAGAAAAATAAACATTAATATAATACTGTAACATGAAATATATTTAGATTTACTGTATCATTTTAGAAATAACAGCTGAATTTGAATCCAAATCTTCTGACTCTGAATGTCATGGCTTTCTATTCTATGATGCTAATTGCATAACAAATGCTGAAATACATTTTTACTTTTAGGGCTGCAGAAAGCAAGCATCTTCTTAAAAACTAGAGTTGTTCCTGATAATTGGAAAATGGATATAAGTGAAATCCTTGAATCATCCAGTAGTGATGATGAAGATGGCCCAGCTGAAGAAAATGAAGAAGAGAAGGAAAAGGAGGCCAAAAAGGAAGAAGAAGAGATGGTAGGTGAAATTTCATGTTTGTAACATATACAAACAGTTTAATACTCTATAAAAATAATCAGTTCAGTCACTCAGTTGTGTCCGACTCTCTGCGACCCCATGAATCGCAGCATGCCAGGCCTCCCTGTCCATCACCAACTCCTGGGGTTCACTCAGACTCACGTCCATCGAGTCAGTGATGCCATCCAGCCATCTCATCCTCTGTCGTCCCCTTCTCCTGCCCCCAATCCCTGTCAGCATCAGAGTCTTTTCCAGTGAGTAAACTCTTCGCGTGAGGTGGCCAAAGTACTGGAGTTTCAGCTTTAGCATCATTTGTTCCAAAGAAATCCCAGGGCTGATCTTCTTCAGAATGGACTGGTTGGATCTTCTTGCAGTCCAAGGGACTCTCAAGAGTCTTCTCCAACACCACAGTTCAAAAGCATCAATTCTTCGGCGCTCAGCCTTCTTCACAGTCCAACTCTCACATCCATACATGACCACAGGAAAAACCATAGCCTTGACTAGATGGACCTTTGTTGGCAAAGTAATGTCTCTGCTTTTGAATATGCTATCTAGGTTGGTCATAACTTTCCTTCCAAGGAGAAAGCGTCTTTTAATTTCATGGCTGCAGTCACCAGCGATATTTTCCCTGTGGTTAGGTTGTTTATTTGTTGCTGTCTTTTTCTAGCTCAGCTTTATTTGGAGGAGGAGGATCTTCATGGCTTTCAGCTTAGTAGGCAAATCAGAACTAATTTTTAGTGGGTAAGAGATTACAGGAGCTTCCCAGGTGGCGCTAGTGGTAAAGAACCTGCCTGCCAATGCAGGAGACAAGAGACATGGGTTCAATCCCTGGGTCAGGAAGATCCCCTGGGGAAGGGCACAGCAACCCACTCCAGTATTCTTGCCTAGAGAATCCCATGGACAGAGGAGCCTGGCAGGCTACAGTCCAGTCCATAGGGTCACACAGAGTTGGACACAACTGAAGCAACTTAACACACACATAAGAGATTACATAGAAGAACTTTTCAGGATAAATGAGCAACAAGTGCATTTATTAACATCTTTTCCAAATAACCGTGGAGGAAGACAGTGTACCTTTTAGGTATATTCCATGTGTTAGTTAACTCATTTAAATTACTGCTAGATGGAGTGACTGTTACTATTCTACTTTAAAGAGAAAAGTGAGAGTCAGAAAGGTTAAGTAACTTTCCCGAGATGGCAGAGCTCAAATGTGGAGAACAGAGATTTGAACCCAGGTCTGCTTTGTCTGAACTTTGAAATCTCAACTCTTTTAGACATTTCACAGTATCTCAAGGATAATGGGGATTAAAAAAATCGTATCTAAACTGAAAGAATATTTTGTTTGGCAGTTGAATAAATCATAGAGAAGATTCAGATTCTGTTTTATAAGTGTTAATGGTTTTCTTTGTAATATCACTGTGTTCTTGAGAATGTATATGTAATTGTAGGAAATCATTCATGAAGGTCCACATAATTGCTTACATGAATATTGTCGTCTATTTGTTCAACAATGTTTTGCTAAGTGATATAAACTATTCAGTATATTTTTGGCTGTTTTGAGGTAAAGGGGCTTGGTGGCAGACAAAGAGAACGAGTTTATTGAAAAGGAAGACCTATTTGAGCATCAAAAATATTTGCTTGGAAAACATGGAGTGCTCGTTTCTTTTTAGCATACACAAATATGAATTTATAAAGCAAAATGAGTATACTTTTGTGTGATATAGGGTATACGGTATTTCTTTCCTTTTACTTCCCCTGCAGTATTTGGTTTTTTGCACTCTGAAATCAGAATGGCGGTTCATACTTACAGGCTGCCTACAGAGTTGCCATAGTAACGTGCTGTTGGTTTTAAGTGAGCATGCTCGGAAAGACAGGAAGGTTTTGCAGAGGCTTGGCAGGTTGCCAATGGAGGTTTGCCAGATGCTTTGAAATGGGCTGTCTTTCTTTTCCTTTCATGTAATGTCTGATTTTTATGTGGAAGAGAATGTAAGTAGTGCTGTATAACCCTGCGGATGCTATGCCCTAAGAGGGAAAGCAAATATTTGCAAGTCAGACTGAAAGATGTTCAGACACTGTACTGATTAAGTAGAAGGAGAATCTAACCATTTTGCATGTGAAAGAAAATGCAGCATATAGGTAAGATTTTTTTTTATATGTTACCATTTTGATTGCCAAAAATGAGGTTAAATAAGAATTTTAGATATTGATGATGTGGCTGATATGGTAGGACTCGTAACTGAGCTTAATTGTTTCATGTAAAAGAGACAGTAGGAATCTATTTTTAGAATATTAGAGGATGAAGGCTATTTTTCTGAAACATAAGATAGATTTTGAAATGAAAATGCTAATGACAGTTTGGCAAAATTCAGGATTTAAGGTCTAAATATTAAATGTGATTTTTGTATTTTTATCTGTATTTATTTATAGATTATATGTTTTCAAGGTAAATAGGCCACATTTTCAGGGTGTGAACTGTTGCAGTCTGGGTTTGTTTTTTTTTTTTTTTTTTTTTTAAACATTCAAGTTAGGATCTTATATTGGAAAATACTGAAATACATTAGTCTCTTTATTTTTGTTAATACTTTTAATTGGTATCCCTTTCAAAATGCAATTTCCCTACTCCCTCCCTCCCCCTCTCCCCAAAAAAACCCTGAAATTTTAAACAAAGAGGTTTAAAAAGGCTTTGTAGTAAGGTTAAAGATGATGGCCATAAAATAGTAAGTAATAAATAGTGCTCTTATTATAGCTATTAATTTCATAAAGGTCATAATGTTTTATTTAAGCTGTGAGTAAATGTTAGTAAAAAAGACTAAGAGCAGAGGCAGGCTACCTATTGTTTGCAGGTAGTAAGTAAAGAAATTTAAAAAGGTAAGGACCTTTGTAAGGAGAATGTCTTCTTAAAATCTATTACTTAAATTATGAACCTGTTAAAATTAAGTGAACCAAGATGCTTTTCGTCTACTGAAAAAGAAAAAGCAAAATCACAAAATGTGGTCACTGATTATATGATAATTTAAAACTATTTTTCATATTTTAATTTTCTTAGCATATGCTTTATTGTATTGCCTAATGAAACTAATTTCTTCATTTTCTGTGGCTATACAAGTAGATTTTCTTGTAAGATTTTGGTTGCTTTGGGAAAAAAAATCAGCTGCATTTCATGCTCTTGGATTTAAGATTTGGATGCTGAATCATTCTAACCTGTCTTGAACAGTAATTTTTAAAAATTGATGTATTGTAAAACTGAAAAGCATTTTAATCTGTATTTAGCAAAGGAAAAAAGTGGGTATGGTATGAAAGGGAATTAAAATCTGATAAGCCAGGGCCTACCTGGCTTAGTCATTATAGGCCTTTACTACATGAGTGAGGCTAGGCTGTTACATTACATTGTATTTCATTCTTCCAAAATTTAGTTATACTGTGCTTTTCATGAAGATTTAATATTGCTTCACAATGATAAAAAAGAGCTTTTATAACCACTATAACAGTACTTTAGCCTGCCATTTGGTGTTTGTAAATTTTATGCAGTAGAATCAAACAAGTGTTAGACACTTCTGCAGCGCTAATGGGCAGTGGACCTTGTTTTTATATTTGATACTTTGAGTGCCCTAACATTGCCTTAATAAGGAAATTTGAGATTTACCATGGAGGAGCATCTTTTTTACTTAATATTATTTTGAATTTCTGAGCATTAGTGGTTTAGGATTTGAGTACAAGATACATATTTCATACTTGAGGCTTGAGGAAGAGGCTTGAGAGTCTGATAGGAAGTTTTGATGACTTTAACTTATTGATAATTATATTGAAAAAGATTCTGAAGAATATTTTTGTGGGTATTATATTAGAAAAGATATTACTGAATTTCCTTTTGAATTTTGAAACTGAAAAGTCAGTGTAAACATAAACAATGATATCAGGTATTCATATACTCCTGATTTATATTCACTTTGGATCAATGTAGGACAGTTGTCTAAGAATAAAATAAATAGGTGATTGTTTAGAAGACTGAATTTGACTAGTCTTAGCTCTTTTATCCTTTTGATTTGCTATAGGTAGGCTTATATGTTGGAACCTCCCAAAAATCTTCTCTGCTTTCATACTTAGGAATGAAAATTTGAATTTAGTAAATTTTTATAAAAAATGCTCTTTTTTGTTTAGAAGTATTGATTCACATTTTTCCAATTGTTGAATTTCTAAAAATCACTGTTATTTTTAATTCCTAGGATTATATTCCGTTATTATAAAAATCATAAGTGCCTGATTTTTTTAATTCATGGAAATTTGAATACTTAAATCAAGTGTTATTTGTGTGTGTTTATGCCTTTTTTAGATAAACTGTAAAGGCATTTATTAGTGATCATTCAAGATCACTTTAGGTATAAACCTAGAGTAAATGCTTGATAACTCAGAAAAATACTATTAAATCAATAAAATTGATAGAAAAATATAAAGGTAGTGTTACTATTTTAGGTATATCTAATAACTTCAGCTGTCAACTAAGTATTTTTAAGCAAGTGTTATAAAGCCAATTTTCAGTAAATAAGTGAAATTTTAGCTTGCATTCAAATATAACTTATTTGCTAAAGTTTAGCCTATTAAATAAGCAAGCAAAAATGACCTAATGTATTTAGCGAAACCTTTTTTTCACAGTGCTACTATAAAACTCTAACCAAATTAGAATCACCTAATCAGATTAATGAGGATTGCACATTTGTACACACAAATACTGCTACATTTTTATGCATTTATAAAAAAATGTGTCTTATAGTTACGGTAGTATAACTGACTTTAAAACCTTAGATTTAATAGCATCCGAACCACAGCTTGATGACTGAAAGTAAGATGAGTGAACCTTTTCAAATAGGGTGGGAGAAATTACTAATTTGTTATATAGGCAAGTGGTTGTTAAACTGTTTTCTGAAATTATGAAACAGTGTCTTACTACATAATGAATGTATCATGCATGATATGTGGTTTTTGAAATTTTCTGTTTAAGTGTACCCTACAGAGAAGAATGATAACGACTGTAATTTATCATTAACAAATTTCCTTAGGCCTTCAACACTGTTAGTCAGTTCTCAGTTTCTATAATCATTGTCTCCTTTATGCCAACAACCCTACCCCTACTCCGGTCACTTAGGAAAGAGATTAGGAACTTCACACTGGGAGCCAGCTCTAAACCGTGCCTGCCTGCTCTTCTTTCCTTAATGTACAGTTAATAATATGTTGTCCTCTTCTGTAAGATGAGTCCCTCTTTTTATGGGATCTCATAAGAAGGGATCTCATTCCCTTCTTCCTTGTCTTAGCCTGTGATGTATCCCTTTTCTTCCCAGCATCTTTTTATCTATTCCTTTCTCTTATTCTTCTTATCAGCCTTTTAAAACGTGCTTACATCTCTTCCAGCCTTCTGGAAACTGCCCAGACTCCTTCCATCAACCCCTCCACCTTATGGCCAGATTGCTCAGAGTTATATACACTGTGCTGTTTTCCTGTAATGCCTCTTGTACTTCACCACACCTAAAACAACTTTATTGAGGTCACTAGTGACCTCCAACAAATTTTTGTGCCAAGTTCAACAAATTTTTGTGCCAAGTCCAACAAAGTTTTGTCATGATTTCATTTGACTCCTTAGTAGTATTCAGCATCTTTGACTTGCCTGCCTTCTAAAATCACCTGACATACATGATATTACATTTTTTTCTTGTTTTGTTGTTCATTGTCATTTAGTTGTTAAGTCACGTTCAACTTTGCGACCCCATGGACTGCAGCACACCAGGCTCCTCTGTCCTTCACTATCTCATGGAGTTTGCTCAAATTCTTTCATTTCTGGTTGACTTCCTAACTAAATGATGTATTGACTGCAAATCTATACGTGCATCAAAGATGTCCCATGTCCTTTTTAAAATTAATTTTTATTGGAGTGTAGTTGCTTTACAATGTTATATTAGTTTCTGCCTTTATATCTCTTCTTAGAAGCTCCAGACGTTTCTATTAAACTTTCAATGAGGATTTCTTCATATTTTGTAAGTCCTCAGACTCAATATGTGCAAGACTGTAGTCATCTTTTCCCCAAAATCTATCCTTTCCCTGTTTGTTCCTAATTCATTTGAATGGAAGCACCATTCACCCAATTACTCAAGCTAGATAAATGAAAGTCACCTTAATCTTCTCACTCTTGCCTCTTTCTAGTCTGTCACCCTAGTCTAAGCCACTCTTCTCTTTCAACTTAGCTAGACTGCTACAATAGCAACTTGTTCTTCCACATCTCTCCGTGCTTTCCCTACTCCAATCTATTCTCTGTACTGCATTGAAGTGGGTTTTTTAAAACTAAGTATATAAAAATGTGATTCCTCTTGGAATAAATTAAATTTAGGACACAAAATAATAAAACTAAATGCCAGTCATTGATGATAAAATTGTGACTAAAATCAGCTTGTCTTTAACCTCATGGAATTTATTGAGTATTTTAACACATTGAAACTTTGAGGAGTACAAACACTCAGCGTTTACACCTCTCTCTCACTCTCCTGCGTGCTCTCTTACTCTTTCTTTCAGGGGAGGGGTCATCTTTCCATCATCAGGTGGCAAGACTAATTCAGGCATTGATTTTCCTCATTGAGGACTGTGACAGTAGCTCCCGTTTCCCTTCCAATCCATCAAACTTATTCTTGGCAGAGAACTTTTAAAAATATAACTCTGACCTAATTCTTATTTAGCTCTCTCAAACCTCGTATCTACGCTCAGTGTCCAATTCTGATTCTCTAGTATATCATCTAACAAACCATATCATGACATGTCACATTTTGTTGAATTGACTGGTTTTATATTTCTCCACCTCCTGCCAGACTTGAGGCCCCAAAGTGGAAGGCCGAAAGTGCCTTCTCATTTTAATTGTGGTAGAAGTCTGTGATTCATCACGATCAAAATGTTTGAGCTGAATTTGAGGACATACTATCCAAAGTTAGAAATTTCATAAAATAATAGTAGATAGGGTTTCCCTGATGGCTCAGCAGTAAAGAATCCACCTGCAGTGTGAGAGATGACGGTCTGATCCCTGGATCAGGAAGATCCCCTAGAGGAGGAAATGGTAACCTGCTCCAGTATTCTTGCCTGAAAAATCCTATGGACAGAGTAGCCTGGCACACTACAGTCCAAAAGGTCACAAAGAGTTGGACACAACTGAGTGAGCACCCATATAGATACACAGCTACCTGTAATACCAGGTAGTGGCTATTGCTACTAACTAAAATTGTAAGTTTCTGGAAATTATGAACATATTCATGCCTCTTCTATATCCTTAACTCTCTTTTGCTGACATTTTACTGGATGCATAGTTAGCTTCACATGTTTGACTAAATTAAGGGAAGAAAGCTCATCAGCAGTCTCGTGTACTCTACCTCCCATTATTACGGCTCCAACTCCAAAACCCTTGAGGGATGCAGCACCCTCTGGCTCCTGACCGGGAGATAGACCCTGTAGGTGTGAGAATACTGTGAGCAGAGAAAGCACACTGTGATAGCAAACACAAGTCCTAATATTCTAGTCTTAAAGGCAGAGTCTTCTAGGTGGAGACATTGTTTTTCTACTGTATGCAATTTTACTCTAAGGTGACTAACACCTTAGAGTAACGATAGCTAATTTTTAAAAAGTGATTGTGTAAGAAATTACTTATTAGATTAAGAAATTTTGATTTTTGCAAAGACCCATCAGGTAAATTTAAAACTTTGTGTATAGCCTCATCTTGTATTTTTTAATTGAAATAAATTTTCTCTCAGGCAGTTGCTTTTAACTTAAGTTCTTTATTCATTTATATCTAGTTTTAGGGCCATGGTTTCTCATGGACATAAACCACTCTTGATAGTCACTAACTTTTAATTCCAATAAATTTAAATTATTGACTTTTTATCTATAAAGCTATATTCTTCAGCATTAAAAATTTATAAAATGTTTGGTAAAACCTTAATAAATGTCAAATTTGCATTTGATGGGTTCATTTTATTTACTAGCTTTTAGAAGAAACTTTGGTTTCAAATCAGTGTTTTTTTTAAAAAAAGTTTTTGCTTTTTACATGTACTGGATACAACAGTCTTTAAATTCTGTAAGATGATAAATACTAAAAATGAGGTATTAGTCTGAGGAGAGACTATTATGATTATGAGGGACAGCCAAAGCATAGAGCCAGTCTGTTATAAGTTGTTTTTGTTTTTCCCCATACCAGAATTCCTTAAAATTCACATCTGAAATAATTCATAGGCTGCCAGATTACTCAGTTGAGTTAACTCATTGGCGGTTGTTTTAATAACCTTGCAAAGGGGGCTTCCCTGGTGGTTAGTGGTGAAGAGTCCATCTGCCAATGCAGGAGACATGGGTCCAGTCCCTGATCCAGGAAGATCCCACATACTGTGGAGCAACTAAGCCCATACCCCACAAGTACTGAGTGTTTCGTGCTCTAGAGCCTGGGAGCCCCAACCGCTGAGCCCACGTGCCACGACTACTGAAGCCCGTGTGCCCTAGAACCCATGCTCTGCAACAGTAGAAGTCACTGCAATGAGAAGCTTGTGCACTGCAACTAGAGAAAAGCCTGTGTAGCAACAAAAACTTAGTACAGCCAGAAATAAATAAATTGAAAAACAAAAACTTGAAAAAGCAAAATTTTTTAATTTACTTGGGGAAAAATTGCCACCTGTTGGTTTGAGCATTTAGTATAGTAAACACCTCTGTTAACTCTGTAGTGATTATAAAGTCTGTATATTGCTAATTTTTGAGGCTTACTAGAACTTTGACTTAAGTTTCTTTATATTTTTATTAAAGTGAAACTACTCCAATGTTAGAAATCTTTCTTAATGTAATAAAAGAAAAAAACGAGATTGTACTAAAAGATCTTACTCCCTTTCTCTTGACTGCCTGATGCTTTTTAAAAATTATATATTTTAATTGACCTAGATGGCATCATTTTTTAAAATAGATTTTAATCAACTACATATTTATTGACCTTGGCTATATTATTAGCTATTAAATTTTTTTGAAAATACATGACTTTAATGGGCTTATTGCTCTTTGAACTTGTGAAGTCTCAATGTTTATTGCTTGACACTGCCTTTGCCTTGAGTATGGCTTTGAATTCTTTTGGAACACAAAAATAGTGGTACTCTGAAATTAAATTATGATTTATATGGAAGAAATATATATATATATGTTTTCTTAATTTTCCCAAATACCAGTTTTTAAGTAGTCTATCAGAAAGGGAAATATTTTATTAAAACCCATAATCCATTTGTCTGTATAAGAAGAAATTATTAGGTTTCTATAATTAGTAAAACATAACAAACAAATAGGTATTTGTAGGAATAGTTGTTTCTGCATGAATGTTTCCATTAGTTTTTCTTTTTTTTCCATAGAGCTCAATTTTAGTATGTATTTAGTTTCTGTCCCTAAGAAATAATGTTCATTGTTCTATTTTAAGGGGTTGCAAAGTCAACTACAGAGGCCATGCATAAAAGACAAATGAGAAAAGCAGGCTACTGTGAAGCAAGAGGGGCTGGTGGAGTCTGAGACAAAATAAAATTTATGTGGCTCATTTAAGTTTCTCTAAAACATTGTGCTATCCAAACAAATAACCTTTGCCATGTGACTTTTCTGCCTCTAGTTTATATTCAACAGTAACAAGTTTAATGTATGTGGATTACTTGAAAGTATCATGTTTGTAATTATTATGCTCACCTATCAATATATTCACTCAGAACACATGGTATTTTGAGGATTTTTTTAAAAAACAACAAATGAGGTAAAAACACTCTCAGTCCATTCCAGAACCTTTTCCGCATGGCTAACCTTAGTCCCCATGGTTATAATTGAAGGGAAGTTTCAAGTGATAGATTGGGTAAAGAGTAGAGACTGTGTATCTTGACAGTTGCATCAAACTAGCTGTATCAAAGTATGAATTAAAATCTGACATAGGATTTTGAAAAAAATTCATATTTTCTGGGTTCAGTAAAATTTGGGGTTCACAAAACAAAAAATAAAAAAGAGGACAGTATATCCTCCTTTTGTTCGTTGTTGTATATATTTATGTTTTACCTTTGCAGCCTGAGGAAGAACCTGATCCTGAAGAGAGGGACAACTTCCTCCAACAGCTTTATAAGTTTATGGAAGACAGAGGTATTTTCATGCTTATTATTTAAAAATAGACATTTCTAGGAATTCCCTGACAGTCCAGTGTTTAGGACATGGTGCTTTTGCTGTCATGGGCCCAAGTTCAATCCCTGATCTGGGAACTAGTGCAGCATCATGTCCCCCCAACCCAAAAGGTAGACTTTTTTTTTTTTTTTTTTACTGTTTTATGTTCTATGTTTATATATCATTTTTGCTTAAAGCATGGGTATATGGATTTGTATTTTTAGCCTAAGGATCAATTATAGCTGATAATAGTAATTAAGTATTGGGAATAAAGACATCTACTTTATTACTACTACTGTTAGTACTACTAGTATCTATTTTGAGTACAAATAGATACTACAACTACTAATATCTATTTTGAGTACAAATGTAGAGGAAAAGTAGTTGTAATGTAGTTAAATTTTATCTCCTTGAGACTTATAAAACCAGAAAATATTATAATAATAATTGAGTAATAGAAAGTGAACAATCATAATGTAAATCTACATACCCATTATTTACTAATGCTGTTTTTGTGGCAAGTAATCTCGTCTGACCCTTGGTCTCAACAAATTAAACATAACGGATTAGCTCCTATCTAAATAGAGTAGGATTTCTTCTAATAAAGTTAGAAGAAATAGAGCCTTTATAAATCATAGTTCATGATATTACATCAGTCCTTGGAAATCCTCAGATACATTGGTCCTAGACATTTTGTGGCCTTCAGAAATGATCCTTCAGATTACTACCAACAGTCTTAACATTTGTGTTAAAGCAGTAAAAATGAAACCATGGCCTAAAATGTGCCCTTTTCATTGTGTGTGTTTTTGCCCAGGCTTCTTGAAGCAGCAGCATTATTGGCTACACCTTGCAGGCCCAAGGTTTGATTCAGTTTTATCCAAATTCAGTGGCAGTTAGAGAGGTGATTTTACTAGTTCTGGAAGTATAATAAATCTAAAGATCACCACAATGCTGTATAAAGAATATAGAGAATATTTTGTGTTGTCTTACCTAATTTGAGCATCTTTAAAATATATGCCTCTGATTAATGATATTTGGAAAATTAGAAATTGATAAGCTTTGTTTTCAACTTAGTATTTTCCATTGAAATTAACATTGTATTTTGGCTCTTCAATATTAAAAAGGTACTCCAATCAACAAACCACCTGTTTTGGGCTATAAAGATCTCAACCTCTTCAAGCTCTTCAGACTGGTTTATCATCAAGGTGGATGTGACAGTGTAAGTAAGACTGTAATGAAAATTAAAATTGTCTAGTGTTGGACTGTTATATGTACTTTAGGTAATAAACACATTTTCTTAATGAACATAGAATATTAGTATAAAGATTATTTCCCTTTGCAAACGTTAACAAATAAAAACTTAATTTTCCAGATTGATAGTGGTGCTGTATGGAAGCAAATTTATATGGACCTTGGCATTCCTATTTTGAATTCAGCTGCTTCCTACAATGTAAAAACTGCTTATAGAAAGTAAGTAGTATAGTTTATTCATCAAAGAATACATAATTACAAGGAATATTTTCCATTTAATTTGTTAACAGTTAAATAAGAACACATCAAAGAACATTAAAGTTAGAGAAAGTACATAAAAAGGTTTAGTTTAGTGGATACTGTGATTGAAAGTTCAGTTCAGTTCAGTCGCTCAGTCATGTCTGACTCTTTGCGAACCCATGAATCGCAGCACTCCAGGCCTCCCTGTCCATCACCAACTCCCGGAGTCCACCCAGACTCACATCCATCGAGTCAGTGATGCCATCCAGCCATCTCATCCTCTGTCGTCCCCTTCTCTTCCTGCCCCCAATCGCTCCAGTGCCACAAGTCTGCTTTACTCCATTTTTCATGTTTGGATTTTGTTTTCAAAATTAGAGATACAGGCAGTATCTTTAATTGTCTGAAATTACATGTTATAGAATTGTATCTTTTATAGTGAACAGCCTTCATATTAAAACTATGATAGCTGTGTTCCATTATCACAAGCTCAGATTTTTCAGGAAAGAAATTTTATTTTCTGGTCAGTATTTCTACTATCCTATATAAAACACCAAGAAACCAGTAACAGGAAAAGTACTTTGTATTAAAAGGCTTGAGTTTTACTTTTCAAAAAATATTTGTTTAATATATAGTTCTCAAGTTAAATATAATGACTAATATTTCTTAAAATGAAATATCATTTGTTTAGGTATCTCTATGGTTTTGAGGAGTACTGCCGTTCTGCAAATATTCAGTTCAGAACTATTCACCACCATGAACCAAAAGTAAAAGAGGAAAAAAAAGACTTAGAAGAATCCATGGAAGAGGCTCCAAAAGTAGATCAAGAAATGCCTTTAGTAGAAGTGAAGAGTGAACCTGAGGAAAATATTGATTCAAACAGTGAAAGTGAAAGAGAAGAAGTAGAATTAAAATCTCCAAGGGTGAGTACTTAATACTAATTTTATCTATTTTTTAAAGCATTATTTTAGTCTTTTTAATATGGGCGGTTTCAGATATATACAAAAATACTCCTATGAACCTAGTTTATTTTGTAGTATTTAGTTATGCTTCAGCCAGGCTAGCTTCACTCCCTTTCTCTAAATATATCACATATTATTTCTTTTACCTTAAAAACCATTCCTTCTCTTGTTCTCTATTTATATCTGTTCAAGCCATTCTCAAGTGAGGTCAGTCTCAAATATTCACTTCCTTTGAGTCTTTTACTAACGTGTCACCTCACTGAAGCAAATCCTGGTCAAGCATGTCTGCTCAGTCACT
Organism: Bison bison bison; assembly: GCF_000754665.1. NCBI lineage: Eukaryota > Metazoa > Chordata > Mammalia > Artiodactyla > Bovidae > Bison > Bison bison. Next base: position 4,457,340 of record NW_011494826.1, on the reverse strand, counting down.
GAGTCGTGTCCAACTCTTTGTGATCTCATGTTTAGGTCTGCCAGGGTCCTCTGTCCATGGGATTCTCCAGGCAAGAATACTGGAGCGGGATGCCATTTCCTCCTCCAGGGTATCTTCCCAACCCAGGGATCAAACCAGCATCTCCTCCTTTGACAGGTGTATTCTTTTACCACTGAGCCACCTGGGAAGCCCCTATCCTGTTCAATCCCTCTAATGTTGCTTTGTCTGTAATTTACTTATTTATTCTGTTTATTATTTATTGTTTCTTTTACCATACTCTGGACTAGAATCACACTCCACAACAGCAGGGATTAGTGTTATTCCATTCATTCAGAGATCCCAGGCATCTAGAATAGTGCCTTGCACATATTAAGGACTTACTAGATGGTTGAGTGAATGAATCTCCTGTTTATAATACCTGTGTCCTCAGCCAGGTGGGATCTTTGCTTTCTCTTTACTTACTCCACAACACACTGTACAGCTCTTGTGGCAGTTTTTCATGCCCTGCCTTCTTTCCTAGTCACATGCATCCTGGTTTTATCTTCTAACTCTGCTCTTCCTCTCCATTAATATATAATTCAAGTCAGGAATTGTCACCCACTGTTTTGATCATTGTCTGATGATGTCTACACAGTAGGTTTTATCAAATTTTAGAAGTAGAAAAAAAAATTTACCACATTGTGAAAGGAGTTCAGTTATTGTAATCAGATTAGATCAGATCAGTCGCTCAGTCGAGTCCAACTCTTTGCGACCCCATGAATCGCAGCACGCCAGGCCTCCCTGTCCATCACCAACTCCCAGAGTTCACTGAGACTCACGTCCATCGAGTCAGTGATGCCATCCAGCCATCTCATCCTCTGTCGTCCCCTTCTCCTCACCCCCAATCCCTCCCAGCATCAGAGTCTTTTCCAATGAGTCAACTCTTCGCATGAGGTGGCCAAAGTACTGGAGTTTCAGCTTTAGCATCATTCCTTCCAAAGAACACCCAGGACTGATCTCCTTCAGAATGGACTGGTTGGATCTCCTTGCAGTCCAAGGGACTCTCAAGAGTCTTCTCCAACACCACAGTTCAAAAGCATCAATTCTTCGGTGCTCAGCCTTCTTCACAGTCCAACTCTCACATCCATACATGACCACAGGAAAAACCATAGCCTAGACTAGACGAACCTTTGTTGGCAAAGTAATGTCTCTGATTTTGAATATGCTATCTAGGTTGGTCATAACTTTCCTTCCAAGGAGTAAGCGTCTTTTAATTTCATGTCTGCAGTCACCATCTGCAGTGATTTTGGAGCCGCAAAAAATAAAGTCTGACACTGTTTCCCCGTCTATTTCCCATGAAGTGATGGGACCGGATGCCATGATCTTCGTTTTCTGAATGTTTTAATGTTTCTGAGCTTTAAGCCAGCTTTTTCATTCTCCACTTTCACTTTCATCAAGAGGCTTTTGAGTTCCTCTTCACTTTCTGCCATAAGGGTGGTGTCATCTGCATATCTGAGGTGATTGATATTTCTCCTGGCAATCTTGATTCCAGCTTGTGTTTCTTCCAGCCCAGCTTTTCTCATTCTTCTACTCTGCATATAAGTTAAATAAGCAGGGTGACAATATACAGCCTTGACGTACTCCTTTTCCTATTTGGAACCAGTCTGTTGTTCC
>NW_011494826.1:4442064-4455451 GCF_000754665.1 Bison bison bison | reverse complement strand
ACTGGAATTCCATCACCTCCACTAGCTTTGTTCATAGTGATGCTTTCTAAGGCCCACTTGACTTCACATTCCAGGATGTCTGGCTCTAGGTCAGTGATCACACCATCATGATTATCTGGGTCATGAAGATCTTTTTTGTACTGTTCTTATGTGTGTTCTTGCCATCTCTTCTTAATATCTTCTGCTTCTGTTAGTCCATACCATTTCTGTCCTTTATGGTGCCCATCTTTGCATGAAATGTTCCTTGGTATCTCTGATTTTCTTGAAGAGATCCCTAGTCTTTCCCATTCTGTTGTTTTCCTCTATTTCTTTGCATTGATCGCTGAGGAAGGCTTTCTTATCTCTTCTTGCTATTCTTTGGAACTCTGCATTCAGATGTTTATATCTTTCCTTTTCTCCTTTGCTTTTCGCTTCTCTTCTTTTCACAGCTATTTGTAAGTGAAATTGTATTTAATAAAAGACATGACGAAGTCATCTCTTGTATTTGCTCAGAAACCATTTTTTAAAACTGTCCATTTTACTTAGTAAGTGGCACTTTCTGGTGAATTTCATGAAACCTCCAGAGTACTTTGTTTCTTTTCTTAATTTTTAAAGATTATGGTAAAGAAACATGACATTTGTCATCTTAACCATTTTTACATGCACAGTTCAGTGGCATTAACTATATTCATATTGTCTTATAACCATCACCATCATCTATCTCCAAAACTTTTTTCATCTTGGGAAATTGAAACTCGGCCTGTTGAAACTCCTCATTCTTCTCTTCCCCAGCCTCTGGTAACCATCAGTCTACTTTATGTCACTATGAATTTGACTACTCTGGATATCTCATATAAGTGGAATTAGATAGTACTTGTCCTTTTGTGACTGGTTTATTTCATTCAGCAGAAGGTCTTCAAGGTTCATCCATGTATGGATTAGAATTTCCTTCCTTTCTAAGACTGAATAATACCCCATTCTATGTATTGTGGACATACTTGCTTGTCATTACATAAAGAGCTTCCTCATCTTATGTAAAATATCTGCAGACTATTGCATAGTATTGATGTACCATAAATTTACCTTCCTCAAAATTTTCTCCAGTTTTTTATGATTACAGAAAGTACTGCAGTAAATATACTTACAAAAATGTCCTCCAAATTTATCTAAATATAGAGACTTGTAAAAATGTCCTCCTTATTTATCTGAATACAGACTTCTAAAAATGAGATTTCTGGGACAAAGGTACAAGTTATACAAATTTCAAATTTTATGGATAACAGATGCTTTCATTCATTTACCTACAAATTCTTAAAAGAGTACCTGCCCATGTGCCAGACACTGTTTAGATCTGAGGTTATAGACGTGAGTAAGACAAAGACCCTACCCTCATGGAACTTAAGTTCTTTTTTTTCCCCCTACTGTTGATGTTCAAATAGTACATAGTCAGGAACTAGGCAAAACATTTGTTAAACTGAGATAATAATTGTAAAGTATTCTAGTGCTCCCAAAGTTGTTGGCTCTTTTTTTCCCTTTAATCCTCACTTTATTTCAAGTAGGGGGGAATTCTGCCAGTGTGCAGAAGTTGACTGGAAGGAGAATTTAGGAGAAAATGAAATGGCTCAACAGTTTCCTGGTCAGTTGAGCATGCAACTAGAGACTGGATAACAGCTGCTGAGGTTTTAACAAGTTACTGCTGGCCTAGTGAGCTCTCTAGATGCAAAGAAATAAGCTCACTTTTCGGGCATTAATACAATTCAGTTATTTTAAAATACAGTGATAATGTAAATTTTATCTTAGTAAACAATACAGTTAGAGATGAAAGAACTTCAGAAAATTAAGGGACTGATTTATTTTTCTTATTAACATATCATTGCCACTTAGATAATTCTTAAAAACTTTTATTGTAGTCAAGAAGTATTAAAATGAGATAAAATAATATAGTGAACACAGGAGAAAATTTTTATTTTTCATGTAGTATGTAGCCAGGGGACGTAATAGGTTTGGACATAAGTAATTTACACGGGTTGATTTTTTACTTTGAGAGGAAGCAAAAAGTACACAGGAGTTGACGGGTTATCAGTATCATGTCTCAAGCTAGAAAGAAGACTAGTCATTGCCATGATGGTTTAAGAAAAAGATAACATTTTTCTATATTTTTTCCCCTTTGTAGTGATAATTCCTTTAAAGTTTTCATCCTTTCTACTAGGGACGAAGGAGAATTGCTCGAGATGCAAATTCTATTAAAAAGGAAATTGAAGAAGAAAAAACAGAAGACAAATTAAGAGAGAATGATACAGAAAATAAGGATGTAGATGATGACAGTGAAACTGCAGAGAAGAAGGAAAACGAACTACTACTGGGGAGAAAAAATACACCAAAGCAAAAGGAGAAGAAAATTAGAAAGCAGGAGGATTCTGACAAAGACTCAGAGGAAGAGGAAGAGAAAAGCCAAGAGAGGTACATTATCTTACGTTTGTTCTCCAGAAACGCCTGTCTGGGGTGCAGCAGCGCTCTGTTCCTGCTTAGAGGTTCAGGTTTGAGGGAATGCTTTCTTATTGGGACTTCCATTCCTCTTGTCTGATGAAGGTGAGACACATTGTGAAGATGATGTGTATCGCCTTTCGGAATTGGAGAATATACTGGTCGCACCATTTTAATAGCACTTGTGCCCTAAACAGTGGCCTCAAAGAAGGCTGCGCCACCCAGTCAAAAGAAAGGTCCTGCAGTTGACAGCAGGGAAGGGAGCTGGAGAAAAATGGAGGAAGTGGACAAGAGGAAACAGCGACAGCAAAAATTCCATTTTAAAAAAGGTACAATGTGGGAAAGCTAACAAACACATGGGTGCACAGTACTAGCAGATGTTTCTGTGTGTTAGCTTTATCTAAGACAGTTTTCTTTTCCAAGTTATTATATTAGAATAAGTGGCATGCACCCCTGATTCTAGTTTGGAAAATTCATTCTTGCCCCACATCACATTGAATTTTGGCTTTTTAATGTTCATCCTGTTTGCTGTTGAGTGAAAACTGTTGTTTTTTTTCATGTATTATACACATATGGACTGAATTGACTTAAAAATAACCAGAGATTAGGCAGTCCAGCTAGATCATGGTAATGTCCAACGATGTTTAGTGGCCATTTCTTTATTGTCAAATGGATTTACTAATTTTTAGACACTACTAAAAAATGAATTTTAACTCAGCAACAGCATAACACACTTACTTGTGTAGATGCTCTCCTCCAGTTATTTTTCAATGCTAAATTTTCTAGAAATTTGAGTTATTAGGCAAAATTGAGAAAAGTGGCCTGCTGTTTCCAACTAGTGGCTGACACCCATCTGAAAATTAACCGTTGAAAAAATAACTGCAAAAATAGTAATGATTGGTGAGTGGGAGAGGTAATTTTATGATTCAGCATAAATAGGTACAGGAGCATTCACAGTCACGTGTGAATTAGAATAGTGAGTAAAGAAAGTTCTATAGTGAAATACGATTAGGATTAGGGAAAGTAGGAGGAAATAATTGGAATTGAGTATAATGATAGAGTGTAGTAATTCAAATATTTGGACAGTAAATTTAATAAGGTAAGGTAGACTATTTAAAAAGTAAGGCCTAACTATAGTTTGAAGATTTGTTAAAAATAAGCATCAAAATGTGTATGTTTTATAGTATGTATGTAATACACACTATATATATGCACATATATATATACATACACACCACGTGCTTTAAAAAGCCTTTATAATTGATATGTAAATAGAATATTTATTTTAGAGACATAAAGTTTCACAGACTTGAATATGAAGGACAATATTTCCTTTTATTAAATAAAACTGAATATACAAACAGTCTGTATTCTCATTTAATAGCAGGAATCCTGGAAATAGCCTTTTTTTTTTTTTAATCTATAGAGACTTCTGTTTTAAGTAGTTTTTTATGGTGTTTTGAAATTACCTTATCAGAATATAATTGGAAGGTGCCCTTGTAAAGAAAACATTCCCACTGCTAATGAGTTGTCAAAGTTTCTTCATGTTGGGTCCCCCAGTGATCCCTAAAATAATGCCCTGTGTTTATGACAGAAGATAGTAACTCCTCTTAAGGTTTTTAAAACTCCTGTGCCACTAGAGTGATCTTTGATGCAAATCTGTTCTGAATATTTGCTGGGCTAATAAAGAATGTTTGTTTAAAAATATTACAAATACTTGGACCTCCCTATGTGAATCTCCTTTATATATGATTATCAAAACAAAAACTGATGGGAGATGTGTAAAAACAAATAGGAACCGATGTAAGATATGCAAAACCTTCGTTCTTCCGGTGCTATCCCACAGTGATGACAAAACACCTAACACCCAGATGTCTGTTGTTTCTTCGTGAGGGTGGGGAAACCTTTATAAACTAGTTTAAAAGAGTTACTAAGGTAGTTAGCCCTTGTTCATTATTTTTCCCACCAAAAAAGTCTGGGTTAAGAACCACTCTGAATTGAGCAAAAAGTACTAGTCAAGTAGACAAGACATTTCAGTTGCAGAAAGTTAGAAACTATCTTTAGGTCATTTTCACATACAAGGTGGCGCTTGAATCCTAAAGACTTCTTCAAAGCATGTTGTTGTAATTTTGTTTTATCAAAAGTGATTTATTTGATTCCACATCACCATTAACTGTGATGACTGACTTGCCTTTAAGAAGTACGGATTTACTTTTGGTACAGTGCACCTTGTCATAATAAATCAGTTCCCTACTAAGTAGTCTATGAAAATCTTCTCCTTCTCCTCCTTCTTCTCCTCCTCCACTGACATGTTATGAAGGTAATAATTAGGTTGTGACTCTTCTACATGTTGGATTCTTTTAGCATATATTATTTTGTTTTCCATTAAGTTATCAGTAGCATTATCAGTGTTATAACTTACTGCAGGGAAGAAACTGAAAGCAAATGTGACTCTGAAGGGGAGGAAGATGAGGAAGACACAGAACCCTGCCTAACAGGCACCAAAGTGAAAGTAAAATATGGACGGGGGAAAACGCAGAAGATCTACGAAGCCAGTATTAAAAGCACTGAAATTGATGATGGAGAAGTTTTATACTTGGTACATTACTATGGATGGAATGTCAGGTAAGCAAGAAATGTATTTTCTTATTTTGAAATTTGTTTTTGGTTCAGAAAGATCATTTTTAATGTTTTGAAGAACGAAAGCAAATAGTATATATGCACTTACACAGCACACCTTGCATTTGAATTTTCCAGGACTTTGAAATTCCTACTATTTTACTTCCCATGTCAGTACATCCAGCCAGAGATCACCAGGATCACATCTGTACCTGAACAAACTGGGTTTGCTACTCATCTGCAGTAAGGGAGGACACCTGACTTAGGGAACCATGTGGCATGTCAGTTAGAGGGTGGGTCATGAAAGCTCAGGGTACCACCTTTGGGAGTAGCAACAGCTCAGGGTTCTGTGGAAACATCCTTTAGAGAGCTGGACCCATGGCTCCCAACATTGCAAGTGGTTTTGCTTGTTTACTTATTAAATTTATCAGAAATCAAGCCTGTATCAAGCACTGTAATAGGTTTGAATTGGAAAATTAATAGATAAGAATGTTAGATAAGACTTAGATCTGAGCTTCTGTTAGGTGATTTTAAGAGGGTTTAGGAAATAGGGCTTTGCTCTAGACTGGATGCTGTCAAGAAGCAGAGGATAATTCTGATTGGTTATCTTAATCTTACCTGTAAGAAGGGAAGACTAAACCAAGGTTAATGCTATCTTTGGACTTCCCCCCAATGGCTCAGTGGATAAAGAATCCGTCTGCAATGCAGGAGACACAGGAGATGCAGGTTTGATCCCAGGGCCAGGAAGATCGCCTGGAGAAGGGAAAGGGCAACCCACTCCAGTATTCTTGGCTGGAAAATCATGGACAGAGGAGCTTGGCGGGCTATAGTCCATGGGGGTTGCAAGACTTGGACACAATTTAGCGACTAAACCACCCCCCAACTACCACCACCACCACAATGCTGTCATTGGTAAAGCAGTAGCAGTCTCTCAGGGTATAAAGGATGTTTGGTCATTTTTGTGGCCTGGACAGTGTTCCTGTTTTTTTTTTGTGTTGAGACACAACTGGGAAGTGGTCTTTTTTTTGTCTTGATACATCATGGTCATGCAACAGACCTGTCTGATATTGATGTTCTGTGAAGTTGTTTATGTGCAACAGGAGAACAACATGCCCTAGCTGTGAGGGCCAGGACGGCTCTGTAGCAACAGCAAGGCCCAGCTAATAGTACCAGGCCAGTTGCTGGATGTCAGGGACTACTTTTCTCTCTATTCTTTAGGAAGTTTTGTGTGTTCACTGTATCTGCGGGCCCTGTAGTTGCTTGGAGCCCAGATGTTCCAGAATTTCCCTACATACTCAGTTCCCTCATCTCTGAGTTGGGAAATACAGAGAATCTACTTTATAGGGATTTTTGTGAGAAGTAGTGCTAATTATATTAACATGAAAATTCATATAGTTAGTGCCTGGCACTTAGTTAAGTGCTCAGCAAACGTTAATTGTTTTCTTTAGTGGGGGCATGTTTGGCTTCTGTCCTCTCACATCATTTTAAAAAGAATATGGATTGACTGAATAGCATATAAAACTTTAAAATTTCTTGCAAATCAAAACCACAATGAGGTACCATCTCACTCCAGTCAGAATGGCTGCTATCAAACAGTCTACAAACAATAAATGCTGGAGAGGGTGTGGAGAAAAGGGAACGCTCTTACACTGTTGGGGGGAATGCAAACTAGTACAGCCACAATGGAGAACAGTGTGGAGATTCCTTTAAGAACTGGAAATGGAACTGCCATACGATCCAGCAATCCCACTTCTGGGCATACAAACTGAGGAAACCAGAATTGAAAGAGACACATGTACCCCAATGTTCATCGCAGCACTGTTTACAATAGCTAGGACATGGAAGCAACCTACATGTTCATCGGCAGACGAATGGATAAGAAAGCTGTGGTACATTTACACAATGAAATATTACTCAGCTCTTAAAAAGAACGCATTTGAGTCAGTTCTAATGAGATGGATGAAACTGGAGCCCATTACAGAGTGAAGTAAGTCAGAAAGAAAAACACCAATACAGTATATTAACACATATATATGGAATTTAGAAAGATGGTAACAACGACCCTATATGCAGGACAGCAAAAAAGACACAGATGTAAAGAAAAGACTTTGGATTCTGGGAGAAGGTGAGGATGGGATAATTTGAGAGAAGAGCATTGAAACATGTATATTACCATATGTGAAATAGATGACCATATGTAAAATAGATGACATCGAACCAGTCCAAGTTCAATGCATGAAACAGGGCACTCAAAGCTGGTGCACTGGGATGACCCATAAGGGATGGGATGGGGAGGGAGGTGGGAGTAGGGTTCAGGATGGGGGGACACAAGTACACCCGTGACTGATTCATGTTGCTGTATGGCAAAAACCACCACAATATTGTAAAGTAATTAGTCTCCAATTAAAAATAAATAATTTTAAAAGTAAAAATTTTAAAAAAAACTTTAAAATTTCTTTTCTTTTTTCTCAGGTCAGCTCTTGTACCCTTCACATTTCTGCCAACACTAAAAACAAACTTTCTTGTCCATCTCTCAGTAGTTTTGTATGTATTGAATTCAGGGATAAAGACTACACTTGACAACCTTAACACATCTCCCTACTTTGCACGTGCAGCCCAATGTAGCCTTCTTTTCTCCTCAGAGTCTACATAGTTCACAACCATCCGCTTTTACTTACCATCAGTGTGTCTGTTCTGTTGTCTAGACTATCCCCCTCCTAGCGTCCTTCTCTTTTTATCTCTTTAAATTTTTTACTGTATGACTCTTAACAGTCATTTTATTATACGATCATGTTTGTTCTAACTGGTTATCTTCCTACCTAGCTGGAATTCACATGGTTAATAGTTTTTCATTGGCCTTCCACCCTGCTAGATAGATACTGGGATAATGCATGAGAAGATCATGTTTAAACCATAGTGTAGAGTCATGGGACTGGGTCAGCTGAACTTGTGCCTATTGGAACAGGGTCCTTCTTTTGCATGGGTTAATGGTGATTGGGTTACAAAGTGAAGGTGTGGTTTGCATCACTAGGGTGCAGTTCAAAGCAAGGACTGCCTGTAGTTTTTTTCTTTTTTTTTTTTTAGCTAAAATGTACAGATTTTAGATTTTGGTTCATCTCTATAAATACCTATAAATATACATTAAACATATAAATTATAGGTAGCTATATAAATATATACTTATATAATGTAAAAGCTGTTATTTAGTTCTAGGAGGTTTAATTTCTTATTTGCCCCTGATTAGTAACTTGGACTGGCTATATTAAAATCTAGAAGTTATGTCAGTATTATGGGAAAGGGGAAAATGGGTTTTCAGAATAAACTTAAAATACCTCTAAAAGAAATTTCAGTTTTAGAGGTGTACAGTTCAGAATAAAATTTTTTTAGAAATACTGGAGGCTAGAGAGAGTTCTGGAGGAAAAGAGTTGAAAAGGACTTCATAAACTAATCTAGAACTCATCATACTACAAGTTTAAATTTATCTCACTTGTTTTGCATTATTTGGTTACAGAATCAGCTTATTTAATTAAGCTCAGATGAGTGGGAGTTGTGGGGAAAAAGGCAGTGCAAACAGCCTTGAATCCATTTAGTTTGCCTACCCTATTCTCCCTCTTAAACCTGTCTGCCCTGATAAACTCTTGCTGTGCCCTGTTGGTGGCAGGTACCCAAAACACCCAGTGCAGCGCCTGGCACACATACTGCCAGCAGGTGAGCACCCGTGCCCTTCACCTTTCTGCCGACATAGAACTCGGCCCTCTTCAGTCCTGTTGTTTGTACTTGGTGACTACATTTCAAATAAGGTATTCTTGTGAATTTTAAAATATATTCTTTATTTTAAGGTATGATGAATGGGTAAAGGCTGACAGGATAATCTGGCCATTGGACAAAGGTGGACCAAAGAAAAAACAGAAGAAAAAAGCTAAAGTATGTATACAGGTGCTATATCCTTTAGATAACAGTTGTTCATATTGTATTAATACTGTGTTTTTTATAAAACTTGTTTTCTCATATAATCATTTTGAGTCTTTCAAAGTAATTGTGAGTTTGCCCCTTAGGCCCAGAAGCTAAAAAGTGAAAAATATGAACACATTTCCACACTATTTCAGAAAAGGTAAAAACCAGCTTCCCTTGGGGCACAGGCTTCAAATGCAAAGGCTTACGAGGTTCTCTAGAAAAGTGGTAAAGTAGGACTGAGCCCGGCAAAGAAGAGGTTATGTCCCTCGTCTAGAGAGGATGGAACCAACCACTCTGCTGTGGATGCAGGCTCAGGCTTGCCAGATTTTAGAATTTTTTTTTCTCTCAAGACAAGTATATTTTTTAAAAAGTAAAATCTGGTTTTTAATTGTGGAAGCTAGTACTAAGTTTTAAAGCATACATTGGCTATATGTTCTAGCCTCATCCACACCCTCAATTTTCAGCCTTTGCTGTAGAGATGATGACATACCTTTCTTTTCCTCAGGAAATAGTAAGAGACAAGGGGAGAGCTGAATAGTATATAGCTCTCTTACGTGCTGCCTCTGACCTTCACAATATAATTGCAGTGTTACCATGTTGAAGTTGTAGAACATCATACTCATTTAAGTACAAAACATTAGAAAACTATTTAATTTTAATTTTTCCATAACTACAGATTACGAGTTGATGTAACTACTCTTTTTCAGTTACAGTTTTCCTTGGCAAAGTAGAGTATTTATTTTTCATAAAGGTACTATTTCTCATACACTTTATTGTTGTAACCTAGAACAAAGAAGACAGTGAAAAGGATGAAAAGAGGGATGAGGAGAGGCAGAAGTCAAAACGGGGACGACCTCCTTTAAAATCTACGCTTTCGTCTAACATGCCATATGGTTTGTCTAAGACTGCAAACAGTGACGGAAAATCAGGTACCAGAAGTGCTCGAAGCAATAGGCCAGACAGCTCACCTCTGTCAAATGGAATGGAAGGTGCTCAATTTTGAGGATCGTTGATTTAAAAAAAAAAAAATCAATCATATAAATAATAAAACCAGTTGTGTGAGAGATTCATAGGAAGTCATCTAAGTTTTTAATACATGATTTAAATTACAAAATTTGATTTGAACAAAATATTTATTTTGCTGTACCCTATTTATTTAAAATTCAGTGATATCTTACTTAGGAGTACCTTTTCTTGACAATATCAGAGAAATATTCTATTTTAATAGAGCACGGGTTGACAAGCCAGTATGCCACCCTGTCCTACAAAGCATGTACTGGTGTCTCCTGTAATCCACTGCTGTTCTGCTGCTGCTAAGTCACTTCAGTCTTGTCTGACTCTGTGCGACCCCATAGACGGCAGCCCACTAGGCTCCTCTGTCCCTGGGATTCTCCAGGCAAGAACACTGGAGTGGGTTGCCATTTCCTTCTCCAGTGCATGAAAGTGAAAAGTGAAAGTGAAGTTGCTCAGTCCCGCCCGACTCTCAGTGACCCCATGGACTGCAGCCCGCCAGGCTCCTCCGTCCATGGGATTTTCCAGGCAAGGGTACTGGAGTGGGTTGCTATTGCCTTCATCTAGGATCTTCACCATTGCTGTTCACCTAGGATCTTTCAGTAAAGCTGAGACTGTTTTCAAAGAGAGCACAAACTAAAGTGGTAGACACATGTTTTGGGATGAATATAAGTGAACATATTTTATTCTGCATTTACGTTTTTTCCAACGTTTCTACTTTTGTATAGTTTTCTATGTAATTTAAGAAATGTTAAATATAGAAAATGTTCACATAAGAATTTTCCTCCCTTGAAAACTTCTGAACCACAGGATTGCCATGAATCCACCATGTGGAGCTTTTGTGCAAGTTAGAAAGGGCATCTTTCTTCCCCTTTACTGCCATCTGCTGGAAGGCTGACGTAATACACAAATGCAAGATTTCCACAAAGTTGCAAATGCTCTTAGAAGCATGCACATGTACAGCCTACAAAATTATACATTTTTTTGCTAAACTGCTTCATAAAAGTAAAAAACTACCTTTTTAAAAAATTGAGACAAAATTCTAAATTCTGTATATGATAAAACCATAAAATAAAACTACATACCTTTTCACTTAAAAAGTACATTTAAGCTTTCCTTTTTGCACTGTAAAATATGAGCACCATGTGGGCAGAATTCTTGTATTTTACAACTTCTATATCATCTTATAACATTATTTATTATTTAAAAAATTCTCTGACTTAAAGAGAATGTTTTTTTTTTGCAGAAAGGTAACTGGCCTATACTTTCCTTTCTCTTAATCAGAGGAATATTTACATTTTTGAGAATTCAAGCTTCTCATTTTTATACATCTTTTCAGAATTAAGTAGAATGTCATACTCCTTTCTAAGGACATAAAATGGGCATTCCAGATTTTAATCAGTACCCTCTCAAATCAAACCACTTCATATGTTAACTTCATATTTCAGTACTAGTCCTTTGATTTTTCTAAGGGTTGCTGCTGCTGCTGCTGCTAAGTCGCTTCAGTCGTGTCCGACTCTGTGCGACCCCATAGACGGCAGCCCACCAGGCTCCCCCGTCCCTGGGATTCTCCAGGCAAGAGTACTGGAGTGGGGTGCCATTCCCTTCTCCAGTGCATGAAAGTGAAAAGTGAAAGTGAAAATGAAGTCGCTCAGTCGAGTCCGACTCTAGCGACCCCATGGACTGCGGCCCACCAGGCTCCTCCGTCCATGGGATTTTCCAGGCAAGAGTTCTGGAGTAGGGTGCCATTGTCTTCTCCGTTTCTAAGGGTTACTGTAGCCTAAATATGATACTAGTAAAAATTGGAAAAGAGCCCTTTTACAGAATTGAGACAGTAATATTTTTCTATGTAATATATTTTCACATGGAGTTTATTTGAGATCTCCCCTCCCCCATTTTTGGCACAAATATATGGTTTATTTTATATGAGAAATTTCTACAAGGAGGTATTCAGAGGTACATGATTAAGAGTTTTGTCTTTGGCAGAATTTTTATTATAAATTACATTGGTAATTAAGTAGAAACTTGTGTAATATAATATTTTCTCTTGCAGACTCCTGTTCATCTGATAGTGAAACAGAAGACCTTTTAGAAAAGAATTTGATGAATGAAGAACTTTCTCCTGATATTAAAGAAGAATTAGAAAAAAATGAAAATTTAAATGATGATAAGCTAGATGAAGAAAATCCAAAGACTGCTCCACATATATTAAAAGAAAATGATAGGACTCAAATGCAGTCTTTAGAAACCTTAAAGTTAGAAGCTGGAGAGAATGAACAAATAGTACAGATTTTAGGAAATAAAGTGGAGCAAGAAGAAGTTAAGAAAGATGCAGAAAAATCTCCTAAAGGAAAGGGAAGACGAAGCAAGACAAAAGATCTTTCTTTAGAAATTATAAAAATTTCATCATTTACCCAGGATGAAGCAGGAACTGAACCTCATATTGATGCTCAGAGTCCAGAATTTTCTTCTTTAGACAGTAAAAACTTTTCTTCTGCTACTGAAGATGAAACTGACCAATGTGCAAAAGAAAAAAAGTTGAAACGAAAGATCCTGGGACAGTCATCACCAGAGAAAAGAATAAGAATTGAGAATGGAATGGAAATGACAAATAGCATATCTAGCACATCTCAAGAAAGGACCAGTGATTGCACTGCATCTGAGGGAGTGAAAAACTTAAATTTTGAACAACACTTTGAAATAGAAAATGAAGGAATGCCATCATTAATAGCAGAGCCAAACCAGTGCGTTCAAGAATTGACTAATGAAAAATTCGATGGTCCAGCAGAAGAAACTGTAAATACCCCGCTAAAGGAAGAGGAGGATGCAATGCCTCTGATTGGGCCAGAAACCTTGGTTTGCCATGAAGTAGATTTGGATGATTTGGATGAAAAGGAGAAAACCAGCATTGAGGACGCAGTAGTTGAAAGCTCTGAATCTAACTCTCTTGTTTCTATTCCACCTGCCCTACCTCCTGTAGCACAGCATAACTTTTCAGTAGCGTCACCACTTACTCTCAGCCAAGATGAGTCTCGAAGTATAAAAAGTGAGAGTGACATAACTATTGAAGTTGACAGTATTGCTGAAGAATCTCAAGAAGGTCTCTGTGAGAGGGAGTCAGCAAATGGCTTTGAAGCCGGTGTTGCCTCTGGTACCTGTAGTATAATTGTTCAAGAGAGAGAGAGCAGAGAGAAGGGTAAGGACTTCCTAGGGAGAAAATCAGTCTTTATGTTAAAATTCAAAATTAGTATGCTAAGAGTTTTAGGAGCTTTGATCTGTTAAGTACCATTCCCTTCCTTCTTTCCCTCCCTCCTTCCTTCCTTCTCTGTTTCCCTCCTTC
>NW_011494826.1:4440509-4441964 GCF_000754665.1 Bison bison bison | reverse complement strand
ACCATTCCCTTCCTTCTTTCCCTCCCTCCTTCCTTCCTTCTCTTTTTCCCTTCCTCCTCTCCTGTGTTTCTTCTTTTTCCTTCCTTCCTTCCCCTGCTCCCTCTTTACCCCACCCTTTTTAAAAAACATACATGGGAATTCATGTAGGCAGATGAATAAACATACTTGCTCTTGATTTTTTTTTCTAATTTTCTCTTTCCACTTATTTCAGGTCAGAAAAGGCCAAGTGATGGAACTAGTGGATTATTGGCAAAAAAGCAGAAGCGAACCCCAAAGCGAACAAGTGCTGTAGCCAAAAATGAAAAGAATGGAGCAGGTTGGTGCTTTGCAACACTGGCTTTAGTATGGTGTTAGTACTTTGAGCAGTTTTTTGGCCTGATCATCTGTGTCAGCTTAAAACTAAATTTGGTTTATTCTGTTCTGAAAAGTAGCAATTTTTCCATTAGTTTTTCATCTGAAAATTTGCTTGTCAATTTTATTTAGAGCTGAGATAGCTGTGGTTATTTTTTATGCTTATTGCATTTCTTATGTAATGCAGTTTAATATTAGAGGAATATGTTTGGAAATCTTGAAAAAAATAAGAAGAATAGAATAAAACAAATAGAATTTGAAAAACAGAAGAATTTTTTCAAATACATCTGAAAACAGATGTATGTACAATAAAGAATAAAGTTAAGTTATGGGATATAGTGGGAAAAAACATGGTTGATTTGACCAATTATAATTTTACATCCAAAACATGTCTTCCTACAAGTCTGAAATGGAAATACTAGACTACGGTAGATACATATTCCAAGGAAGGAGCATATAATTTATTTAAGACAAAGGGCATTTCAAAAAAATTCCTTTGAACCGTATTTCAAGTACTCAGTAATCAGATGTGGCTAATGGCTGAACAAGACAGGTATGGAGTATAGAGAAAGAGTGATAGGCGATGAGACTAGAAAGATAGCAGGAATTGCAAAGGGAAAATGAATGAGTTTACAGTGGATGCATGGACAGACGTTACCTTAGTCAAAATGACCACCACCAGCAACGGGATCAAGTGAAGTGATGTGCCTCCTGACGGGATGCACCGTGAAGAGTGTCGTGCACCTCTGCGACATTCCTGTCAAAGACATATGACCCGACTGTGATCGTGAGGACCCAGCAACAAGTTCAAACTGAAGGATACTCGGTAGAATAATTGGGCTATAATTTTAAAAATTGTCAGGGTCATGAAAGTCAAAGAGGAACCATTCCAGATTGAAGGAGATTTATGTGACAAGTAAATGAGGTATATAATTCTCACCTGGATACTATTGGTATAAAGAACATTATTGGGTCAAACTAGAGATACTTGCGGAGAAGGCGATGGCACCCCACTCTAGGACTCTTGCCTGGAAAATCCCATGGATGGAGGAGCCTGGTAGGCTGCAGTCCATGGGGTCACTAAGAGTCGGGCACGACTGAGAG
>NW_011494826.1:4419385-4440409 GCF_000754665.1 Bison bison bison | reverse complement strand
CCACTCTAGGACTCTTGCCTGGAAAATCCCATGGATGGAGGAGCCTGAGGCTGCAGTCCATGGGGTCACTAAGAGTCGGGCACGACTGAGCGACTTCACTTTTCACTTTCATGCATTGGAGAAGGAAATGGCAACCCACTCCAGTATTCTTGCCTGGAGAATCCCAGGGATGGGGGAGCCTGGTGGGCTGCCGTCTATGGGGTCGCACAGAGTCAGACACAACTGAAGTCACTTAGCAGTAGCAGTAGCAGCAGCAGAGATACTTGTGTGGAGTCTGAGGATTAGATGACAGTAATATATCTGGTTGTTTAGGAGTGTGGTGGATTTAAAAACACATCCACAAATGTGTTGATATGCTTCTCTTCAAGAGGCAAAGCCCAGTTCCTTCATTTTGGGTATGGGCTGTATTTAGTCACTTTCTTTTAACTAGTAAAATAGAGTGGACGTGATGGAGTATGACTTGAAGCTCATAAAAGGCACAACAGATTCTTCTCTGCTTTCCTCTGGATCAGTTGCTCTGGGGAAAGTTAGCTGCCATGTTGGGAGGACAGTCAAGCAGTGTATGGAGAGGCACACATGGTGAGGAAGCAAGCATATCCTTCCTACAGCCAGCAAGAACTGAGGCTTCCTGATGCTCACTAACAGCCATGTGAGTGAGCCATCCTGGAGCATATCATTCAGCTCCAGTCAGGTCTTCAGAGACCAGAGCCTGGGCTAAAAGCTTGGCAGCAACCCCACAAGATTCCCTGAGCCAGGCCACAAAGCCACGATGCTTCCAGATTCTGACCCTCAGAAGCCATGTGAGATACTAAACATTTGTAGTTTTAAACTGCTAAGTTTTGGCTAATTTGTAGATAACTAAAACAAGGAGAATGTTCTCATTTATAAGACATAAACACTATAAGGTACTCAAATATGGCAGGGCAAGTTATCCTCAAATGGCAGAAAAACATTTTTTAGTAACCATTCTTCATCTTTTTTGTAAGTTTGAAAATTGTCTCAAAGTAAAAAGTTAAAAAAGGAAAAAAGAAAGGAGATGATCAGTTTTTCTTTGTGGAAATAATCTTTGGCTTAACTGAGGCAGTGAAAGAAGGGATGAATGAAGAGAATTAGGACATAAAGTCACTGTGTGTGTGCACTAAGTCACTTTAGTCTTGTCCAACTCTTTGTGACCCCATGGACTGTAGCCTGCCCACCTCCTCTGTCCATGGGATTCTCCAGGCAAGAATATTGGAGCAGGTTGCCATTTCTTCCTCAGAGGATGTTCCCAATACAGATATCGAACCTGTGTCTCTTATGTCTCTTGCATTGGTAGGCAGGTTCTTTACCACCAGTGCCACCTGGGAAACCCAAGAATACTGGAGTGTGTAGCCATTTCTTTCTCCAGGGGATCTTCCTGATGCAAGATCAAACCCGGGTCTCCATTGTGGGTAGATTCTTTACCATTTAAGCCGCCAGGGAAGCCCATAAAATCACTAGGACTCTATTAGTAGTAGTAAGATATGAGGAACTGGTTAACTAACATATGGCATACAGGAGTAGCAGCAGATTGTTGGAAGAGTAATTTAGGGAATGTTGTATTAGAAGTACCAAGTATTAGGGAAATAAGGCTCAGGAGCTTCGAAAAGAGTCTGGTTTTAGAAGATAGTTGTTGAAGGATTACAAGATGATAAAGCTGCTATGTGAGGGTTGTAAAATGAGAGGAAAAAGGACCAGGAGTGGAATTATGTGGCATATCCCTTTAAATGGGCCAGGAAGAGGAGAATAGAAGCAGATTAGAGATAAATGAAAATCAGTAAACAGTTGTTGGTTTGAATAGGAAAGATGGTTCAAATGCAATAGAATATTCACGTGGGATTAAAATGTATTCATTGAAGTTGGTGAATAGTGTTAGGGGCCCTAATAAGAGCATGGGAAGGAGATGGATTAGAAGGTACAGAAATCAGGATAACAACAAATTTCTCTTTCATGAAATTTGACCCTAAAGAGAAGGAAAGAGGTACCAGCCAAATGGGGAGGTTTTCCTCTCCTTCCCTCCTTCTCTCTCTAAGGGGTGGGAAAGCTTTAAGTATGTTGGTAGACTCTGATAAAAGAAGAAAAGATAAAATGACATTGAGGTGTTTCAGAGATGCTGAGAATAAATGGTTTCAAGAGTATAGCTGAAGATATTATAGTAGTTTGCCCAGAATTAACAGTCTCCTCTTTTTGAGGCTGAAAAAGTGCCAAAGGGACAGATACAGTAGGGAAGGGGCTGGGAAATATGGTGTGTAACCCACAACTTTGCCTTTTTAGTAGAAGGCAGAGTTGGATTTTGAGAGTAAATATGGTCAAGTAGGGTGTAGACTTTGAAATAAAGCAGAAAAGTTGAGAGAAAATTCTAATTTGTTATTAAATGAAAACCAAAAGCATCTCTCTCAGTGCAGATTTGGTGAGGAGGGATACAGACTTGGAACCAAATATCTGCTCACATTTTATTATACACATGTTAACAGCTGGGTGTTTATTTTGTGCTTCTTCATATATATAGTTTGGGTTGGTCCCCTTTTGGGTTGTTCTTATGTTTTGTTTTAAACATATATAGGGCAATACTATGCTTATTGTTTAACTTTATCATTTCATAATCTGTTTTGGATATTTGGTCATTTTTGTTCCAAAAAGAGATGGGAATACCAGACTACCTTACCTGCCTCCTGAGAAGCCTGTATGCAGGTCAAGAAGCAACAGTAAGAACTGGACATGGAACAACAGACTGGTTCCAAATTGGAAAAGGAGTACGTCAAGGCTGTATATTGTCACCCTGCTTATTTAACTTATAAGCAGAGTACATCATGTGAAATGCTGGGCTGGATGCAGCACAAGCTGGAATCAAGATTGCCAGAAGAAGTACCAACAACCTCAGATATGCAGATAATACCACGCTAATGGCAGAAAGCAAAGAGGAACTAAAGAGCCTCTTGATGAAGGTGAAAGAGGAAAGTGAAAAAGCCGCTTTAAAACTCACCATTCATAAAACTAAGATCCTGCCATCCGGTCCTATCATTTCATGGCAAATAGATGGGGAAAATGTGGAAGCAGTGGCAGATTTTATTTTCCCAGGCTCTGAAATCACTGCAGATGGTGATTGCAGCTATGAAATTAAAAGACGCTTGCTCCTTGGAAGAAAGGCTATGACCAACCTAGAAAACATTAAAAATCAGAGACATCACTTTGCTGATAAAGGTCCTTCTAGTCAAAGCTATGATTTTTCTAGTAGTCATGTTTGGATGTGAGAGTTGAACCATAGAGAAGGCAGAGTGTAGAAGAATTGATGCTTTTGAACTGTCGTATGGAGAAGACTGTTGAGAGTCACCTGGACAGCAAGGAGATAAAACCAGTCAGTCCTAAAGGAAATCAACCCCGAATATTCATTGAAAAGACTGCTGCTGAAGCTAAAGCTCCAATACTTTAGCCACCTCATGTGAAGAGCTGACTCATTGGAAAAGACCCTAATGCCAGACCCTTCCCCAGCATCGGGAAGATTGAAGGCAAAAAAAGAAAGGGGTGACAGAGGATGGTATCACCGACTCAATGGGCGTGAGTTTGAACAAGCTCCAGGAGATGGAAGGACAGGAAAGCCTGGCATCCTGCATCGGGTTGCAAACAGATACGACTTAGCAACTGAAAAACAACAATAATATATAATTCTTAGCCATTTCCCTTTTGGTGGGTATTTAGGTTATTTCCATCTTTTTATTGTTATAAAACTTAGCACTTTTGTGCATTTGTTTCTTTAGGATACCAAAAAGTGTAATTGCTGGGTCTGTTGCATTTTTAAAGTTTTTATCATTTATAATCTGAGTTAACTTTTTCTTCTTATAGGACAAAGCAGTGATAGTGAAGATCTTCCTGTCCTAGACAATTCAAGTAAATGTACCCCAGTAAAGCATCTTAGTGTATCTAAGCCACAGAAGCTTGCACGATCCCCTGCAAGGATATCCCCTCACATCAAAGATGGAGAAAAAGATAAACAGAAAGAAAAACATCCGAATTCATCCCCTCGGACATATAAGTGGAGCTTTCAACTCAGTAAGATGCTTATAGAAAACTTGAATGTATATCACAAAGTGATATGTCAGATGTCAAAAGTGATACGTTAAAATGTCAAAACAAGAAATAATAATTAGCAAATTCATTTATTTAGGTATCCTAAATATTGCCTTATCAATAATCATTACTTAACATAAATGAAAGAATCTGTGTCTTACATGTTAACTTCATAAACACTGGAGAAAGGTCTCTAGTTATGAAATGAGACATGTATGATTTATACAGATTGATGAAACTTAAACATCCTTTCTTGTATTGACAATTGGAAATAACTAAAACATCAATACAAAGACACTATATGGGTGAACAGCTAAAATTATAGATCAGAGATGCTGTATGTGGGATGTTTTCTTGTGCTTCTCTGATCATTTCAGTGATATATCATTAAGTAATATATGTTTAGTTAAGAAAATTTGGGATGTATATAGAAATCTTATTCCTGAATTTAATGTCTTCTCTTTTTATAGAACCTTATTTAGTGTACTGTTAGGTTTTAATAAACTAAAGCTTTTGTTGATTTATGAGTCAGAGTTTTGAAAGAACTGCCATTTTTTTTCTTATAGAATTAATTCCAAAGTAACTGTTTTTTTGCCTTTTAGATGAATTAGATAATATGAACAGTACAGAGAGAATCTCTTTTCTCCAAGAAAAACTACAGGAAATCAGAAAATATTACATGTCTTTGAAGTCTGAAGTTGCAACCATAGACAGGAGGAGAAAAAGATTAAAAAAGAAAGACAGAGAAGGTAATTTGATTATAATTTTTCTTCTCTCTATTTTTCAAATATATACTGTATCACTTTAGAAGATTTAGGCTTATCACTTTTTGAATATAGTATATAAATTATTTTTAGATTGCTAGGTTTTCTTCTTTGTTGCTGCTGTTGAAATGAGCCAACTGAATTAGTCAGAATGAGACTTCTGCTTTTGGTTTTTTAATGTTTTTTAAAACATTATTTATTTTTATTTTTTGGCTGTGCTGGGTCTTCTTTGCTTTGTGTGTGCTTTCTCTGACTTCCAGGAGCGGGGACCACTCTTCATCGCGATGTGCAGGCTTCTTAGTCGGGTGGCTTTTCCTCTTGTGGAGCACAGGCTGTAGGGCACATGGGCTTCAGGAGTTGCAGCTCACAGGCTCAGTAATTGTGGTGCATGGGCTTCGCTGCTCTGTGGCATGTGGAATCTTCCAGGCCAGGGTTGAACCCAACCTGTGTCCCCTTCATTGGCAGGTGGACTCCAATCCACTGCTCCACCAGGGAAGTCCAGAATGAGACTTTTGAAAGGGACTATGAGCTGTTTTACAAAATGTGTGATTTTACTAAATGTGGTGGGTTCTCAAGAAGAGCTTGCTCCCTCTGAATATCTCTCACTATTCAACAGACATTTTATTGACTGCCTATTAACAGGCATTATATATTATGGGGTTCATCAAAACAAAGAAGCATATGGCTTCTTCTCTAGGAGATTGTCTTGTTGGGATTGTAAGGCATTTCCTAAACAACTACTGCATAAGATATTTCAGCTGTACAACATTAATGCACATATACCATATGCCAGGCCTTCTTTCGTGAAAGTACAGAGATGAATGAGATACAGACCTCTATCTCAAAGTCTTACTGTCCAGTGGAACTGTGTGTTGAGAGTCCTAAGAGTGATACACAAGTATAGGTGGAAGGAGAGATGACTTTGATATAATCATAAAGACAGTAGCATCTAAGCTAAACCTTAAAAATGTATAGGATTGGCTTTAGTTAAACATTGTCATGCTCATGTCTGCCCCAAGCCCCAAGCCCAGGCCTCACTAAAATAATATAAAGAAAACTAAAAGCCCTATACACACAAGGACAAGAGAATGGGACAGCAGATTGACTGTTGCCAACAGGAAGTGTCAGCAGTATGTCAGCACATGAGAGAATGCTAAAAACCTAAGCTTGTTTATCCTTGTAGTGGGACAAAACAAGGAGAAGCTAATTCATACTACATCACCCCCCCCGAAAAGCTCTGAAGGCAATGTAAAGTGTGAGGCTGAAAAATGGGAGACTGGTTGAAATGGAAGGAGAAATTGGATCCTTTCATCCCACCCTGTGAAGTAAACTACCTTTTCCCCTAGCTTTAGCCAAAAAAAAAAACAAACCCAGGAGGTTACGTTATTGGAGGCTAGAAGAGATCAACAGGCTTATAGACAGACTCAGGAAACCAACCATAGCTGAAGGTGAGGGTTAAGTGGTATTAAGTGGTAAACCAAAAAGACGGAGCTTGAGTAAAAGTTGCCAGTAATGAATGATGAGACTCCTATTCCTTTTCCAAACAAAGATCTCATCTTCTTAGCCCTCTGAAAGCTGGTAACTAAGCTTATGGTTATTCCTGGAAGGAGACTGAAAGATTCCTCTAAAGAAACTGGTCAGTCCAAAAGAAATGATCTAACAGATACCAGCATTTGGAGGGTCCTGAACCAAAAAGCAAGTTCCTTGCCAATCACCACGTGTACAGTGCCCAACATTTAAAAGCCTGACATACTCATGTACAGCTTCCAATTAGCTCAATGCTCCTTCTCTTAAATATGGAAGTGAAGATCAGATGTTTGAGGAAAGCCCCTACATAAAGACAGAAACCAAAATAGAAAATGAGAACAAAAAAGAACTTGGAACATGCCATATAAAAACAACTATAATTAATATCCAGAGTTACAGGAAGGATACTGCAGTCTTGAAACAACAATGTGGTGGTGGTTTAGTCGTTAAGTTGTATCTGACTCTTGTGGTCCCATGAACTGTAGCCTGCCAGGCTCCTTTGTCCATGGGATTCTCCAGGAAAGAATACTAGAGTGGATTGCCATTTCCTTCTCCATGAAGCCAGAATATGAGACTATTAATGAAATTCAGAGAACATGAAGGATCTCTTAAACATATGGTGGTAGGAATAAAAAATAAAAAGAAGGATTAGATAACAAGGCTAGAGAAATACCAGTAAAAAGTAAAAAAGATAAAAGGAGAGAATAAGAGAAGTATAGGATCTGGCTGGAAGTACAGATTGAACTTCTGAATCATAGGCTTTATAGAAAGAGAGCACTGAATAAACATAGGAGGAAGTTGTCATCAAAGACCTAAGAAAAATTTCCAGAACTGAAGGAGATGGATTAGAAGATTGAAAGGACTCATAAAGAATGCGAGGGGTTGTGGTGGGAGGGTGAGCAGGAATCACACCAAAGCAAATTATGAAACTTCAGAACCCTTTGGATAAAGGTAAGATTCTAAAAGCTTACCATATATGTGTTACTCTCTCAGTCATGTCTGACTCTTTGCAACCCTGTAGAACTGTAGCCCACCAGGCTTCTCTGCCCGTAGGATTTTCCAGGCAAGAATACTGGAGAGGGTAGCCATTTCCTTCTCCAGGGGATCTTCCCGACTCAGGGATTGAACCCACGTCTCGTACATCTCCTGCATTGGCAGGTGGGTTCTTTACCACTAGCATCACCTGGGAAGCCTTTTACCATATAAAGGTACATACAAAAAGATGGGCCTCAGAACAGCATCAGATTTCTCATATCAGATTTCTCGATGGTGTCATTAAAACTAGAAGCCAAGTTATGAAAATAACATGAGATCCAGCAAAGAAGGAATCCAACAGGAAAACAATAAGGAAAATCTCAAGATGATGGTGAGGGGAAGCCCTAGAATGACTACTCCATAGCAAGCCTACAAAGTGGCTATTTCAGAAATAGGATAGAACAGTAGGGGAGGGCTCTAGGAGGGATGTCCCTAAAGAAAAAAAAAAAAAAGTAAATTACCTGATAGGCTTGCCCATCTCTAGAGAAGTTTTCTATCTATGGCTCTTAAGGAATGAATTACTGATAGAATGGCCTGTATCATATGTAGTCTTGAAGCATTCAACTCCAAGTCCAGCAGTTCTCAATTCCTGGAAATACAGTGGAGCAAAAGGAAAGAGACTGACTTTCTTTGTTTGTCCTTTTGAAAAACTAAATAGCAAGAAGTCTTTACAGAATTTTTAAACACAAGAAGAACAAATCAACAAATGGAACTTTCTTTAGAGAACTTTAGTTGCTTTGAGTTTCCTAAAGGTCATATAAGTTTCAGACAACCAAGAATATAATTTTCTTACGGTCTTCTTCCCTTTTTTGATTTTTTTAATTTGTGTGTGTGTGAAGTGAGTTATTAAAGTGAGACATTGAGTGACTTCTAGCATACATATTGGAATTTGTAGTAATGAGTTAAATATATTGACAGTACACACACTGAGGGAGGTAAATAAAAATTAAATAAATAAATAAAATAAAAATTAAAACTTACCTAAATAAAAATTAAAACTTCAAGTAAAATAGGAATAATTGAGCAAAGATTTGCAAAAGATAGAGCTCTGCAAAGAAGTGTAAACTAAAAAATGGCAAAGCAGCTGATGCATAGAATAGTGATCTTTAATCCATGCTTCTGGAGTGTTATGTCAAAGTCACTTGGGGCACTTTTTCTAGTCACTCAGCCACAGTTCCATCCTGATCCCATGATTCTGATACCTGATCTAGATTACTGCTCTTTGCTTCCATCTGGTATATTGGGACAGGATAAAGATAGGAAGCCAATGGTTAGCTGGTTACAAGGTATTTTCTAGGATGGGGAATTCTTTTAGGGTCCTTTAACCCAGAGACAGGCAGGAATTTGCTACAGTGAAAACTTAACCTCAGGTTGATCTTGTTTCTGATTTGGAGACAAAGGTGATTTTCTTTCAGAGATCTTTCAAGTAGGGATTTAAGAGTTTATACCTAGTCTTTATATTTTATGGTGCCTTTTTGAACTCAGTTACTTAGTGATTAGAGACTGATTCGGAGAAGGCAATGACACCCCACTCCAGTGCTCTTGCCTGGCAAATCCCATGGACAGGAGAGCTTGGAAGGCTGCAGTCCATGGGGTCGCTGAGGGTCGGACACGACTGAGCGACTTTACTTTCACTTTTCACTTTCGTGCATTGGAGAAGGAAATGGCAACCCACTCCAGGGTTCTTGCCTGGAGAATCCCAGGGACGGGGGAGCCTCGTGGGCTGCCGTCTCTGGGGTCGCACAGAGTCGGACATGACTGAAGCGACTTAGCAGCAGCAGCAGTAGCAGAGACTGATTCCACTCAGTTAAGCCAAACAAAATTTTTGCTGCTGTTAATTCCTTCATGCACCATTTGAGAGGACTATAATGGAAGTGAATAATGTTTAAGAAATTTATTTCTAATTTGCCAGTGGTTGGGTATCTGTGTGTGATAGTTTTCCAGTCTAATGTAACTTGTTTGATTCCACAGTGTCTCATGCCGGAGCCTCCATGTCATCTGCTTCATCGGACACTGGAATGAGTCCCTCTTCCTCATCTCCCCCACAAAACGTACTTGCTGTAGAATGCAGGTGATAAACGTTTTCTCTGCCTTCCCAGCAGTTTGCTGCCATGGACATAAATCCCCAAACCCCGAAATACAACCACAGAAAGCACTCAACTGGTTTGACATTGCTAAGTATATCCTGTACACTTTTCAAGGCTGGATTGTATCTACTCCCTTCTCTTTTCTTTTTTTCTGTTGCAAAAAAGAAGCTGATTAGTAACTGAAGTTTAGGCAGCCTGCCACATTTGTCATAATTTTTCCTCTATAATTTTTTTTTTCATTTTTTCTTGTGAAGATAGAAAAAGGGCACTTAGCAAATTTGAAATTGTATAATAAAGCTTTCAGGTGTTACAGAAATCATAGACAAGCAAGTGCACATGATAAACATCAAAATATTATCCAGCTAAATAGTTACTGCTGCACTTTCACTGAGATGTATTTGAACACTTGGTGAGTAGGGGGTTTATGTTGTATTCTTTTTAATTGTTGTTGGTTTTATTATTTTTGTGGAAGCACTTGCTATTTAGAACTGCCAAAGTATATGTTCAGCAGTGTGCCCAGGTTTAAGGTGTAAATGGGACAAAATAAATTGTGAAAGGAAGTGTAGTTGACTGAAAACTACAGTTGTAATAAGTCTTCCACTTTTTATAGGATTTTTGAGCACACAATTATGCAAATATTTTAATGTTTATTAATGTTTACAGTGGAATTGTGAATAAGTTTTCAGTGGACTATCTTATCCCTTGACAAAAATATTTTGTCTTTTTTCTATGTAATTTCAGAGTTTTTATTTTGTTACAAAAAACAAAAATGAAATATATAACAACAATGAAGTTATTTAACAAGATTTCTAAAGCTGAAAATTTTGTGTAAAATAAGGTATTATCTTGCAACTTGTTAAATATATTTATTCAGACATTGGATGTTGTATTTTTATGTATTTTTTAAAATATTAATAAAATTGAAAAAAAGAAAATTCTAGGTTAATTCACTCTTCAAATGACAATAGCTCTCAGCTGTCCCTTTTACAGGAGGTTGCATCCAGCAGCTTTGCCTGTATTGAAGGGAATCTGTCTCAGTCCTTCAAACAGTGTAGAACTATATAAATGGGCATCTGGATCATTAAAGTATGTCCTTGTTTAGAAACTTTGGCAGTCCTAGTATTTAAACCATTTTGAGGATCAAATTTTTGGTTGCCCTTAAAATATTTTGTCACCGTTTTTATGTTTGCTATACTGCCGAATAAATTTATATCTCCCAAAGTTGAGATGCAACAACTAAGTAAAGCAATTATGTATGCTTTGTTTGTGAATTGTTTCACAGACTGATACATTTTGTAAATAATTCTTCCAAAATCATGTACTTAAAGCATTTTTGCCATATACATTATGTAAAAAGGTGATTTTTTAAAATCAGTTTTTAAATTCATGTTTGTACATTGAAAGGGGTTTTTTTTAAACCCCCTTTTCTGTGTTTAATATGCTGTAGAGTAATAACCTAGATGCTCTAGACTGTATATCAGGATCTGATTTACAAGAACAAAGTCAGAGCCAGACACTAGTGATGGCATAGCATTACTGAAATCATTGTTTCTTAATTTCATTTTACCACATTGTGAACTTGTGATTCAGATTCCTTCCATTTTCGCAGAGAATTAAAAACAAAAAAGTACTCTTGTAAAATGCACTTTTCTGTCTTTTCTTTGCAAAGCAGAAGTATTTCAATGTAAAATAAAAATGGAGCTCAGTGGGCAGTATTAATAAAGGCCATGTTTTAAACATAGGCTTTATATTTTCAGTTTTCATTTAAGTGATTGTTTTTTTTCTCCAAGTGCCAGTAACTCACAGTTGGAAAGTCAGACTTCACAAAACAAAGCATATTCAATATATTCTATATATTCTTCAGTCTCTACAATTAAATGTTTCTAGTACTTAATTATAAAAATCTTAAAACTGTGTCATTCTAATACAGTTGGAACCAAGAGGCAACCTTATATTCATACATTAGATATTTTAATGATTTATCAGCTTGAATATTGTCCTTTCTAATCATTATAAATCTGGTAATGAAGTATTGAGACCTTGCTACAGAGAGCAAAATTATATATTCACTGAATGGGTACATGAACACTGTTAAAATCTTTTTATTGGGGCCAGTGGCCGGAAAGGACTATGAAAGTAATTGAATTTTGAAAGAGTATTGATGAGGTATTAAATTCACACATTCACCATATTTTGAAATTAGCTCACCTTTGAGTAGATAGCTCTTCTACATGACTAAAAAAATAAAGCTACTCTTTAATATGTAAAGTGAAAGGTGCTATCTATAAAATCAACTTTTTTGAAGATTATGGAGATTTCTGTTTTAATATTCCAGGTGTGCTTTTACTGTAAAATTTCTGGTTTTCCTGTTCTTCACTAAGATATTTGTATTTATCACATTACATGCTCTGTCTTCTACAGATCTACTTAAAATTGGAAATCTTTATGCATTGTGCTATTAATTTCTTTATATACCTTTCTTATAAGCCCTGTAGTATAACATAGCTATCAGCATCATGTAAGCATTTTGAAGCTCTGAATTCAACCACACATAAAAACAATTATTTGAATTCATTCATCAACAATTTATTGGGTATCTTTGATGTCCCAGGAATTGTGCTAAGGCCCAGGAGACAAAACAGTGAACATGACAGAAAAAGGCCCCTGTATTTGTGGACTGCATAATCTAATGAGCTCTATGTTAAACAGTTAGGCTATGTAATTCTTATCTATTGGCCTGATTATCATATGAAGTTATGACATGCCATCAGAAAAATGATACAGAGTCCAACTAGTGTGAACGTCATCTGGGGAGGCTTTGCAGAGAAAGCAAACTGAGCCCCAGTGAGGATTATAAATTGGTTAGACAAATAGGAGGAGAAATATGGAAAGTAAAATGCTCAGGCACATTGAGGAGAAGTTGGTGCTAAGAACAGAGCTGAAGCAGAAGAGGCAGGAGCCAGGTCAAGCAGAGGTATTTAGGCACTGCCCAAGGCTTATATACTTGCCCATCTCTGCCTCTTGCTGCTTCTGTTCCCCCCACAACTCTCATCCCTACATATTCAGAACTATTTTAAAAGCCACTTTTGCAGGAAGCCTTTGCTGACTTCTTAACCACCCCCAGAATATCACTGTCCTTTATGCTCTTATAACATATTCAATCTTTAGTATTTTCTTGACAACTTATCTTGTACATTACATTTGTTTATGCGTGTGTCTTTCTACCTTACTAGATGTGTAGTTCCCTAAGGACTCCTCAGTCACAGGGGTATCCCACAAAGTACCTGGTCCAGCACCTAATATGTAGTAAAATGGTCAAAACTGTGTTTACTTAAGATTTGAATTGCCATTGTATTTTTACTAATGATGCTTATGCACAAAGTCAGACATTTAAAAGTTGTCTTTGGTGTTCTTTTCATAAAGTGATTTAAAAATAATATTTGAGAAGTGTAAAACTTGTTCAGCAGTCTAATCTCCAAAAAATAACCTTAAGCTGATGAATTCTTTTTCCTCTTCTCCTTGTTTCGTCTTTCCTTTTCCACTACTCTCATATAGTTACCAATTTTTATGCCATTACAGGAAAACTACAGTATGTCATAGCATTCATCATTAGTAAATACTGAAAGATTTTAAACAGAATAAGAAGAGCAGTGTTTCTAATTTTGGAATTTGTAATTAACATAATTATGAAGTCATCATCATTCTATAATTTGTACCACACAAAATTCACCTTGAAATGTTCTACTTTTGAAAAACTTAAGAAGCTTCCATGTAGATAGAATAAATGAGTACTCTACATAATAAATAACTGGATTTCTTCTCAAGGATAAGTTACATTAAATCAGACAATCTGATTCAAATCACTTTTTAGTACATCTCATAGGCTTCCCTAGTGGTTCAGTCAGTAAAGAATTCGCCTGCAATGTGGGAGACCTGGGTTCGATCCCTGGGTTGGGAAGATCCTCTGGAGAAGGGCATGGCAACCCACTCCAGTATTCTTGCCTGGAGAATCCCTATGGACAGAGGAGCCTGGCGAGCTGCAGTCCATAGGGTTGCAAAGAGACTTAGCGACTACACACAGCACACGTAAAAATTATGTTTGTTTATCTGAAATTCAAATGAACAGTTTCAGTGATGCAGTCATTATCTCCACAATTAGCCCTATAATAGAGCTAGTTTAAGGCAGTTATGAACACAGACTTAACTGGTAGTATTCCTTTGATAGGACACCTTTACCATCAACAGTTAACTGCTCTTAGAAATTCTCTTTGATCCTTATCCAAACCTGCACTCAAAAAACTGCATTAAAATTAAAAACTTCTCTATGACAAGACATTGAATAGTTATGAATAAAGCCACTATAAATATCCACATACAGGTTTTTGTTTGAGCATAAGTTTTCATTTCTCTTGGGTAAGCACCTAAGAGTAAGTTTTGTATGACTACCATTTTGCATTTCCACCAGCAACACACAAATTTCAGTTGCACTAAATCCTTGCCAGTACTGGATATTGTCAGGTGTTTTGGTTTTTTAGCAGTTCTAATAGTTGTGATATTTAGAAAGGTAAAGTGATTTGCCCATCCTCAGCTTATAAATCTTATTAAGGAGAATTTCAGACCCCATAAGTTCTCCTTAACCATACCAAGTGTTGGGGTGGATGCAGAAGAACTCAAACTCTTACTCCCTGCTATTTGAGAATACAAAGTGGTACAACTACTTTGGAAAAATTTCAACAGTTTATTAAGAATTTAAGCATATGACCCAGCCATTCCATTCTTAGAAACTTACCCAAGAGAAATGAAAGCATGTCCATACAAAGTAACAAAAACTTGAAATAACCCAAATATCTATCAGCTGGTGAATAGATTAATAAATTATTGCATATCCATACAATGGAAAACAGCTCAGCAGTAAAATGAAATAGATGAGACAGGCAACAAATTAGTTGACTCAATCAAGCTGGGTGAAAGAAGCCAGTCAACAAAGAATACATAGTTTATGATTCATTCTAAAAAATATGTATATTAATCTATAGTGACAAAACAGCAAATCACTGGGTTCTTAGAAACTTTGTAGGGGCTGTGGAGTGGGTGAGCTGGGAGGAAGAGATTATAAAGGGGCCAAGGAGACATCTGGTGGTTATGGTTGTATTCATTATCTTTCTTGTTAAAATGATTTCATGGGTGTACACATATGTGAAAATTAATGAAAGTGTATCCTTTAAATGTGTGCAGGCTGAATGTAAAACAATCTTCTAAAGCATAGGACCATGCAAACCCAAACCCAAGGTCTGTGGTTGGCTAGTTCAGAACTCAGGTTAATCAAGTTGGTGTTTTTTTAGCCTGGTGAAAGGAAGGAGAGATTTGTGCTTTTTCCCATCAAAATATGTTATGACACTTTTGAGGTTCCTTCATCTGACCAGAAATCTTAAGATCTTCCTGCTAACACAGGTAAAATAGGCCCAGTATATAATTTCTCAACATTGAGTATAAACAGAAATCCTATTTTTCATTATTTAAGCTAATTTATGTAACCTTTTCCTGTAATATCTGAACATTTCTCAAATACCTTTTTCAAGTACTGATGCTATTAAATTGAAAATTTTACTGTTAACAACTTTGAGTAGTCACTCCTGAATTAAGATTTTATGTGATCTTCATTTCTTGTTATTAGAGTTTATACTCTCATCCTGTATAAGTTGCTAGTTTAATAGTCAAAGAATCCTGCCTTATAGTTTTATTACACTTTCTGATTCACTGTGTCTTCAGCTTCCATCTGTTTTCTCCATTGTCTCAAGGTTTCTTCCCTCTACAATGCCAGTCACCTGCCTCACCTCTCTCTAGCCTCATCTTGGAACACCCTGTCAAGCATTTAACCTAGCCTCTGGCAGTTTTGCTGAGTTACATATTATTAGTACTAAATGACGTAAGTAAGAGGTAAGGAAATGGGTAATGTCTAAAAGAGAGTAATAATATTAAAAGGGCTTAACATGCACAAATCAGTGTTTTGGTTTTTTTTTTCATTCACTGGTTCATTTAACAAACATCAATAGACTGCTTCCTGTGTACCACGTTTTCTTTGGTGGGGTATGATTTTAGCACAATAGACTCAATTTGCCAGTATTGGACTTCAAAAATGAAGAATTATCTTTAAAACTGATAAGCCTCTAGCCAGGCTGATTAGAAAGGAAATAGAGAAGACAAATCGCCAATATCAGGAGTGAAAAAGTGGCATTGCTGCAGACTGTCTACAGCTATTATAGGGATAATAGAGAAATACTATGAATATCTTTATGCTAATAAATTCAACAACTCAGATGAAATGGAAAAGTTGAAAGACATAAATTACCTAAATTCACTTAATAAATATATAACCAGATTAACACTATTACCAAATGGAATTACTGTTAAAAACCTTCCCACAAAGTAAAACTCAAGATCCAGCTTTACTGTGAATTGTACCAAATATTTAAGGAATACATAATATTAAAACTAAGGAAGACATGAATTCATCAAACTCGAAAAAACTGAAGATGAAAGAATGCTGCCGATTGACTCTATGAGCCCAGCTCTCCTCTAACATCAAAACTAGACAATAAAAGAAAGGAAAACTAAAGACCAATATCCTTGTGAATATATATGCAAAAATGCTAAACAAAATTTTAGCAAATAAAATCCAAAAACATATTAAAAGGAAAATACAATGTGAGTCAGGGTTTATCTCAGAAATGTATGGTTTATAGTCAAAAATTAATATAATTCAGCTTAGTAACAAATTAAGAAACCATCAGATGCAGAAAAGGCATTTCACAAAACCCAACATCCATTCCTTAACAGACCGAATAGAGGGCAACTTCCTCAACCTGATAAAGGACATCTATCAAAAGTCTACAGATAACATACATAATGATGAAAGAAAAAGAAGTCCTAGGCATTCAAACTGGTGAGTTTAGCAAGAATGCAGGATGCAAGAAAATCAATTGTATTTCTACATTGTTACTGTTGTTTAGCTGCTAAGTCATGACAGACTCTTGTGACCGCAGGGACTGTAGCCCTCCAAGCTCCTCTGTCTATGGTATTTCCCCCGGGGCAAGAATACTAGAGTGGGTTGCCTTTTCGTTCTATAGGGGATCTTCCTGACCCAGGGATCGAACCTGGGTCTCCTGCATCGGCAGGCAGATTCTTTACCACTAAGCCACCAGGGAAGCTCCATTAATATGTATTAGCAGTAAATAATCACAACAGACTGGTTCCAAATAGGAAAAGGAGTACGTCAAGGCTGTATACTGTCACCCTGCTTATTTAACTTATATGCAGAGTACATCATGAGAAACGCTGGGCTGGAGGAAGCACAAACTGGAATCAAGATTGCCAGGAGAAATATCAATAACCTCAGATATGCAGATGACACCACCCTTATAGCAGAAAGTGAAGAACTAAAGAGCCTTTTGATGAACGTGAAAGAGGAGAGTAAAAAAGTTGGCTTAAAGCTCAACATTCAGAAAACGAAGATCATGGCATCCGGTCCCATCACTTCATGGCAAATAGATGGGGAAACAGTGGCTGACTTTATTTTTTTGGGCTCCAAAATCACTGGAGATGGTGATTGCAGCCATGAAATTAAAAGATGCTTACTCCTTGGAAGGAAAGTTATGACCAACCTAGACAGCATATTAAAAAGCAGAGACTATTTTGCCAACAAAGATCCGTGCAGTCAAAGCTATGGTTTTTCCAGTAGTCATGTATGGATGTGAGATTTGGACCATAAAGAAAGCTGAACGCTGAAAAATTGATGCTTTTGAACTGTGGTGTTGGAGAAGACTCTTGAGAGTCCCTTGGACTGCAAGGAGATCCAAGCAGTCCATCCTAAAGGAGATCAGTCCTGGATGTTCATTGGAAGGACCGATGTTGAAGCTGAAACTCCAATAATTTGGCCACCTTATGCGAAGAGCCGACTCATTAGAAAAGACCCTGATTCTGGGAAAAATTGAGGGCAGGAGGAAAAGGGGAGGACAGAGGATGAGACGGTTAGATGGCATCACCAACTCCATGGACGTGGGTTTGGATAGACTCCGGCAGTTGGTGATGGACAGGGAGGCCTGGTGTGCTGTGGTTCATGGGGTCGCAAATTGTCAGACACGACTGAGCGACTGAACTGAGTCAGAAATTGAAATTGTAAAAATATCATTTACAATAGCATAAAAACATGAAACATGTTACAATAAATCTGACAAAAGATGGGAAAGACTTAAAATGACAAAGAATTGCAGAGATAAAAAGACTAAGTACAGTTTTGTTAAAGAAATGGTGCTGAACTAGGATATCCATATGCAGGAAGAATGAACATATAGAAAAACTCAGAATGGATTACAAAACCTAAAACTAACACTTTTAAAAAGAAATCAGGAGAAAATCTTTGTGACCTTGTACCTATCTGAGTTAGGTAAAGATTTCTTAAATACAACACCAAAAGCACAATCCATAAAGGAATATGTTGATGAATTGGACTTCATTAAATTTAAACTTGTTGGCTCTTTAAAAGACTGAAAGAATAATTCTTTTGTTAAAAGAAATAAAAAGACAAGAAACAAACTGGGAGAAAACATTTGCAAAGCATTTATCCGATAAAGGACTTATATCCAGACTATATAAAGAACTCTAAAAACTCAACAGTCAAAAAGGCAAATAATGCAAGTTAAAAAGAATAAATATTTGAAAACACACTTCTCTAAAGAACACACATGAATATCAAAGAAGCACATATCAATGGTGTTCATCAAGAGAATGAGAAGACAAGCCATAGACTGGAGGAAATATTATGCAAAAGAGATACCTGATAAAAGACTATGTCTTAGTTTGGACTGCTATAACAAAAAGAAACTGGGTCACTTATAAACTAACACTTATTTCCTATGGTTCCAGAGGCTGGGGATTCTAAGATCAAGCTGCCAGCAAGGTTCAGTGAAAGCCTCCTGGAATAGAAAGGGATCGGTTGCTCTGTGGGCCTATTAGAAGGGCTCTAAGTCCAATCATGAGAGTACCCATCCTCATGACCTAATCACCTCCCAAAATCCCCACCTCCTAATACCATCATTACCCCTATTAAAATCCTGATCCCTAATGACAGGATCAGGATTTTAACACAAGAATTTTGGTTGGACACAAATATTCAGATCATAGCAGACATATCCAAAATATACAAAGAATTCTTATAACTGAACAATAAGAAAACAGTTTTGAAAATGTGCCAAAGCCCTTAACAGACACAATCACTGAAGAAAATATACAGATGGCAAATAAGCACATGAAAAGATGCTCCACATGACATGTCATCCTGGAAATGCAAATAATACGATAAACCACTACACATGTAATTAGAACGCAAAAATTCAAAACACCAACAATACCCGAATCTGGAACAACAGGAACTCTATTTTTTTTAATTTATTTGTTTTAATTGGAGGCTAATTACTTTACAATATTGTAGTGGGTTTTGCCATACATTGACATGAATCAGCCATGGGTTTACATGTGTTCCCCATCCTGAACCCCCTCCTCCCTCCCTCCCCATCCCATCCCTCTGGGTCATCCCAGTGCACCAGCCCTGAGCACCCTGTCTCATGCATCGAACCGGAACTGGTGATCACAACAGGAACTCTAATTCATTGCTGGTGAGAACGCAAAATGATACAGCCACTCTGGAGACAATTTCACTGTTTCTTAACAAAATTAAACATACTTCTACATATGATACAGCAATCCTACTTCTTAGTATATACTGAAATGGATTGAAAAAATGTCACACAAAAACTGGCCCAGAAAGTAATAGCAGCTTTATTCATAATTGCCAAAACTTGGAAGCAACCAAGATGTCCTTTAGTTGGTGAACGAATGAACACATGCAGATGGTGAAGTATCATTCAGCACTAAAAGAAATGAGCTATCAAACCATGAAAAGACATGGCGTAACTTTAAATGCATACCACTCAGTATAAGAAGCCAATCTGAAAAGGCTATGTACTGTACAGCTCAAAGTATATAACTTCCTTTAAAAGGCAAAACTATGGAGAGAGTAAAAAAAAAATTAGTGGTTGCCAGGGGTTGAGGAGAGGGATAAATAGGTGGAGTGCAAAGGATTTCAGGGAAATGAAACTATTCTGCATGATACTATAAGGATGGATATATTTTATAGATTTGTACAATACCAAGAGTGAACTGTAATGTAAACTACAGACTTTGATGTGCATGTAGGTTTATTGATTAAAAGGTGCTATTCTAATGTGGGAGGGAGGACTTTGTGCTTGTGTGGGTTCAGGGGATGTATCAGAACCCTCTGTACTTCCTGTATAGAATCACAATCTTGTGAATCTCAATCTTCTCTAAAAAATATAATCTACTTTTAAAAAGTGATCATTAAAAAGGGGATTAGGGAAATACAAGATAAAACCACAGTGAGAATCCACTACCTGCCTTTTAGAAGATTAAAATTAAAAAATGGTGACTATATACCAAGTGTTGGCCACAAAATGGAGGAACTGGAACTCTCATAACTGGGATAGCCATTTTGGAGAAATATTTGGCAGTTTCTTAAAAAATTAAACAGCCATTTCACCTTTCAGTTCAGTTCAGTTCAGTTCAGGGGCTCAGTCATGTCCAACTCTTTGTGACCCCATGAATTGCAGCACACCAGGCCTCCCCGTCATCACCAACTCCCGGAGTTCACCCAAACTCATGTGCATCGAGTCGGTAATGCCATTCAGCCATCTCATCCTCGTCGTCCCATTCTCCTCCTGCCCCCAATCCCTCCCAGTATCAGGGTCTTTTCCAATGAGTCAACTCTTCGCATAAGGTGGCCAAAGTATTGGAGTTTCAGCCTCAGCATCAGTCCTTCCAATGAAAACCCAGGACCGGTCTCCTTTAGGATAGACTGGTTGGATCTCCTTGCAGTCTAAGGGACTTGCAAAAGTCTTCTTCAGCGCCACAGTTCAAAAGCATCAATTCTTCGGCGCTCAGCTTTCTTCACAGTCCAACTCTCACATCCATACATGACCACTGGAAAAAACCATAGCCTTGACTAGATGGACCTTTGTTGGCAAAGTAATGTCTCTGCTTTTTAATATGCTATCTAGGTTGGTCATAACTTTCCTTCCAAGGAGTAAGCATCTTTTAAATTTATGGCTGCAGTCACCATCTGCAGTGACTTTGGAGCCCAAAGAAATTCTGACATTGTTTCCACTATTTACCCATCTATTTCCCATGAAGTGATGGGACCGGATGCCATGATCCTAGTTTTCTGAATGTTGAGCTTTAAGCCAACTTTTTCACTCTCCTCTTTCACTTTCATCAAGAGGCTTTTTAGTTCCTCTTTACTTTCTGCCATAAGGATGGTGTCATCTGCATATCTGAGGTTATTGATATTTCTCCTGGAAATATTGATTCTAGCTTGTGCTTCTTCCAGCCCAGCGTTTCTCATGATGTACTCTGCATATAAGTTAAATAAGCAGGGTGACAATATACAGCCTTGACAT
>NW_011494826.1:4412992-4419143 GCF_000754665.1 Bison bison bison | reverse complement strand
TTCTAAAACCAGCTTGAACATCTGGAAGTTCACGGTTCATGTATTGCTGAAGCCTTGGAGAATTGGAGAATTTTGAGCATTACTTTACTAGTGTGTGAGATGATGCAATTGTGAGGTAGTTTTAGGTATTTACTTAAGAGAACAGGAAAGATGTGTCATTTAAAGTACTTTTATACAAATACTTAAGCAGCTTTTTTTTTTTTAATCCTTTAAATTTTATTTTTGTAAGTTCTAGTCTCTCTCTCTCTCTTTTTTTTCAAATGGTAATGGAAGTAAAGTCCAATGCTGTAAAGAACAGTATTGCATAGGAACCTGGAATGTCAGGTCCATGAATCAAAGTAATTTAGAAGTGGTCAAACAGGAGATGGCAAGAGTGAATATCAACATTTTGGGAATCAGGGAACTAAAATGGACAGGAATGGGGAAATTTAATTCAGATGACCATTGCATCTACTACTGTGAACAAGAATCCCTTAGAAGAAATGGAGTAGGCCTCATAATCAACAAAGGAGTCTGAAATGCAGTACTTGGGTACAATCTCAAAAACGACAGAGTGATCTCTGTTCGTTTCCAAGGCAAGCCATTCAATATCACAGTAATCCAAGTCTATGCCCCAACCAGTAATGCTGAAGAAGATGAAGTTCAACGGTTCCATGAAGACCTACAAGACCTAGAACTAACACCCCAAAAAGATATCCTTTTCATCACAGGGGACTGGGATGCAAAAATGGCAAGTAAAGAGAAACCTGGAGTAACAGGCCAATTTTCCTTGGAGTACAAAATGAAGCAGGGCAAAGGCTAATAGAGTTTTGCCAAGAGAATGCACTGGTCATAGCAAATGCTCTCTTCCAATAACACAAGAGATGACTCTACACATGGACATCACCAGATGGTCAACACTGAAATCAGATTGATTATATTCTTTTGCAGCCAAAGATGGAGAAGCTCTATACAGTCAGCAAAAAGAAGACCAGGAGCCGACTCTGGCTCAGATCATGAACTCTGAACCAAGTTCAGACTTAAATTGAAGAAAGTAGGGAAAACCACTAGACCATTCAGCTATGACCTAAATCAAATCCCTTATGATTATACAGTGGAAGTGACAAACAGATTAAAGGGATTAGATCTGATAGACAGTGTGCCTGAAGAACTATGGATGGAAGTTTGTGACATTGTATAGGAGGCAGTGATCAAGACCATCCCCAAGAAAAAGAAATACAAAAAGGCAAAATGGGTGTCTGAGGGTGTTACAAATAGCTGAGAAAAGAAGAAAAGCAAAAGGCAAAAGAGAAAAGAAAAGACATACCCATTTGAATGTAGAGTTCCAAAGAATAACAAGGAGAGATAAGAAAGCCTTCCAGTGATCAATGCAAATAAATAGGGGAAAAGAATAGAATAGGAAAGACTAGAGATCTCTTCAAGAAAATTAGAGATATCAAGGGAACATTTCATGCAAAGATGGGCACAATAAAGAACAGAAATGGTATGGACCTAACAGAAGCAGAAGATATTAAGAAGAGGTGGCAAGAACACACAGAAGTATACACAAAAAGATCTTCATGACCCAGATAACCACGATGGTGTGATCACGCACCCAGAGCAAAACATCTTGGAATGCGAAGTCAAGTGGGTCTTAGGAACCATCGCTATGAACAAAGCTAGTGGAGGTGATGGAATTCCAGTTAAGCTGTTTCAAATCCTACAAGATGATGCTGTGAAAGTGCTGCACTCAACATGCCAGCAAATTTGGAAAACTCAAAAGTGGCCACAGGACAGGAAAAGGTCAGTTTTCATTCCAATCCCAAAGAAAGGCAATGACAAAGAATACTCAAACTACTGCACAATTGCACTCATCTCACACGCTAGCAAAGTAAAGCTCAAAATTCTCCAAGCAAGGCTTCAAGAGTACGTGAACTGTGAACGTCCAGATATTCAAGCTGGATTTAGAAAAGGCAGAGGAACCAGAGATCAAATTGCCAACATCTGCTGGATCACTGAAAAAGCAAGAGAATACCGGAAAAACATCTATTTCTGCTTTATTGATTATGCCAAAGCCTTTGACTGTGTAGATCTCAACAAACTGTGGAAAATTCTTCAAGAGATGGGAATACCAGACGATCTTACCTGCCTCCTGAGAAATCTGTATGCAGGTCAAGAAGCAACAGTTAGAACTGGACATGGAACAACAGACTGGTTTCAAATTGGGAAAGGAGTACGTCAAGGCTGTATATTGTCACCCTGCTTATTTAACTTATATGCAGAGTACATCATGCAAAATGCTGGGCTGGATGAAGCACAAGCTGGAATCAAGATTGCCGGGAGAAATACCAACAACCTCAGATATGCAGATAATACCACTCTAATGGCAGAAAGCAAAGAGGAACTAAAGAGCCTCTTGATGAAGGTAAAAGAGCAAAGTGGAAAAGCTGCTTTAAAACTCACCATTCATAAAACTAAGATCCTGCCATCCGGTCCTATCATTTCATGGCAAATAGATGAGGAAAATGTGGAAACAGTGTCAGACTTTGTTTCTTTTTTTTTTTTTCAGACTTTGTTTCTTTGGGCTCCAAAATCACTGCAGATGGTGACTGCAGCCATATAATTAAAAGACACTTCTTCGAAGAAAAGCTATGACAAACCTAGAGTGCATATTAAAAAGCAGAGACATTACTTTGCCAACAAAGGTCCATATAGTCATAGTTATGGTTTTTCCAGTAGTCACGTATGGATGTGACAGTTGGACTATCAAGAAAGCTGGGTGCCAAAGAATTGATGCTTTTGAACTGTGGTGTTGGAGAAGACTCCTGAGAGTCCCTTGGACTGCAAGGAGGTCTAACCAGGCCATCCTAAAGGAAATCAGTCCTGAATATTCATTGGAAGGACTGATGCTGAAGCTGAAACTCCCAATACTTTGGCCACCTGATGTGTAGAACTGACTCATTTGAAAAGACCCTGATCCTGGGAAAGATTGAAGACAGGAGGAGAAAGGGACGACAGAGGATGAGATGGTTGGATGTTCATCACCAACTCGATGAATATGAGTTTGAGCAAGCTCTGGGAGTTGGTGATGGATAGGGAAGCCTGGCATGCTGCAGTCCATGGGGTCACAAAGAGTCAGACACAAGTGAGTGACTGAACTGAACTGACTGAAGTGCTAGTCTTCTCTTTTTTTCTTTTTTTTTTTAACTTTGGCCACACCGCATCGGGATCTTAGTTCCCCAATCAGCGTCTGAGCCCTGGCCACAACAGTGAAAGCACTGATTCTTAACCACTAGACTAGTAGGTAACTCTGACAGTTTTATTTGTAATAGCCCCAGACTAGACAAAAATCCAAATATCTACCAACAGTTGAATGGTTTCCACAAATCAAATATTATTTACCTATAAAAATGAAGCATTGATAAAACAACATGGGTG
This sequence comes from Bison bison bison, assembly GCF_000754665.1. NCBI lineage: Eukaryota > Metazoa > Chordata > Mammalia > Artiodactyla > Bovidae > Bison > Bison bison. The sequence continues at coordinate 4,415,726 of NW_011494826.1, read as the reverse complement.
ATCTCAAAATCATGCTGACTGAAAGAAACCAGACAATATACAAGGGGAACATATTGTATGATTCCATATAGCATTATCGCTGGAAAAACGTGGATTTGAACTGCCTGGGTTCACTTACATGCATTTTTCTAAATAATAAATGCTATAGTACTACATGATCTGAGATTGGTTGAATCTGAGGATGTGGAACTATGGATACCGAGGGCCAACTCTAAGTTATACAATGTTTGACTGTGCAGAGAAATGGCACCTCTAACCCTCACGCTGTTTAAGGGTCAGCTGTACATAATAATCCAGAAAGTGCAAACTATAGTGACAAAGCAGAGGATGATGGACAAAGCAGGGAAGGATGAGTGGAAGAACAGATTTAAAAAAGGGAACCAAAGAAACTTTTGGGGCTGATGGATATGATTATTATTTTGATTTTGGTGATGGTTGAGTGGATGCATGCATATGTCCAAATCCATCAAATTGTACACTTCAAATATGTGCCATTTATTGTATATCAATTATAACCTCAATAAATTGTTTAAAAAAAGATCGATCATCCATTATAGAACCATACTTTGGGGACAATTATTAACACTATCTCAATTTGGAAGAAGCTATACTGGAATTCTTATTACCAAATCAGCAAGAGTGATGTCTATGTTTGAGAAGAAAAATCTACCCTTACCATAGAGACTTGCTTGAAAAATGTACTGCATGGTTTCTGTGGCAATTCAACTTCAGTGAGCTGTTTATTTCTATTTGCCTTAATAGTTCTCCTACTTTTACATGTCATTATATACCTTATCCCTGAACACCCAGCTGGGCTTCCTAGGTGGTGGTAGGGGTAAAGAACATGACTGCCAATGCAGGAGACATAAGAGACGTGCGTTTGATCCCCAGATGCAGAAGATCCTCTGGAGGAGGGCATGGCAACCCACTCCAGTATTCTTGACTAGAGAATCCCATAGATAGAGGAGCCTGGTGCACTACAGTCCATGGGGTCACAAAATCAGACATGACTGAAGTGACTTAGCATGAACACCCAGCTAGTCTCCAACAGTTTCTGTGCTGCCAGCCCTCTCCATGTACCACAAGGATTAGCTATGAGCTCAGGATGAAAAGGGGGACAGGGGAGAATGATTTTATTAGAAGACAAGCTGCTGCTGCCGCTGCTAAGTCGCTTCAGTCGTGTCCGACTCTGTGTGACCCCATAGACGGCAGCCCACCAGGCCCCACAGTCCCTGGGATTCTCCAGGCAAGAACACTGGAGTGGGTTGCCATTTCCTCCTCCAATGCTTGAAAGTGAAGTCGCCCAGTCGTGTCTGACTCTTAGCGACCCCATGGACTGCAGCCTACCAGGCTCCTCCATCCATGGGATTTTCTAGGCAAGAGTACTGGAGTGGGTTGCCATTGCCTTCTCCGTTAGAAGACAAGAACAGTCACCTAAAAAAGACTGTTTGGAGCTGGATTCGATCCATCACTAAGATTCTAAACTAAAAATCACTAGCAGATCACCAGTAACACTGGACACTGATGCTACTTTCTGTTTGTGTTTATAATCAGGTTATGACAACAGCCCAAGCTTCTAAATAGAAGACTGAGTTATAGGAAGAAACATGCAGTACGAAAGAAAACTACCTACATGTGACTAACACCTGCTAACTTTTAAATAGTGAGGGCATGGGCTGCTTCTTAGCCCCAGTGGAAGTCACAGCAGAGATGACTACCTTGCTGTGCACATACTAGCAACATCAGTAAACCGTGAGTAGCAGTTGAATAACCAACCAAACACAAAAAGATAAAGCTAGGTTTTTACCTAGATTATGCCTTCTCTCTGGTTTAGTGTAAAAATCAAAACTTGTATTTGGAATGAAGTCTTACCTCCTTTTTGCTATGTCTTCTGAATAAGGCAAGTATTAGAAAAGCATCTAGGCTAGTTAAGTGGCATGGGTTTCTCAGAGTTGATCCTGCTCTGGAACCTTTTGCTGTCAGGTCCGGCCCAGACCAGCAAATTACTAAGTTTCACACGGTAAAGAATCTGCCTGCAATGGCGGGAGACCCAGGTTTGATTCCTGGGTGGGGAAGATCCCTTGGAGAAGGGAATGCCTACCCACTCCAGTATTCTTGCCTGGAGAATCCCATGGACGGAGAAGCCTGACGGGCCACAGTCCATGGGGTCACAAAGAGTTGGACACGACTGAGCAACTTTCACAAGCTTTTTCTAGGCTAAACTTATTCTTGTTGTTGCTGTTACTATTATTATTACCTCAACAGGCTTCTTTGCTCCTGCTGTTTAGCTAAGGTGGTTGGGTACTTTAGACTGCTGGGTTCCTTCGGTGACAAAGCAGACGCGGTTGGGGAGTACGGACTAGTGTCCAGGTGTTCGGTGGGCAGTACTCTGAACTAAGAGATGACCAGAGTTATGGCTCAAATTTGCAGTTTAGGGAACAGAGACCAAAGGAGGGTCAGTTCCCTCAGATAACCAGATTCCCGCATACTGTGGTTTGCCTTGGGTGGGTGTCTGAGCTGAGATAGTGGGGCGCGTTTGGGTAAAGGGTTCAGAATTTGGAGTGCGACCGACCTGGATTGGAACAGAGCTCCACTACTCCGTACTGTGAGAATCCCACAAGCGTCCCCTCAGACCCTCCATGTTCTTCGTCGACGCGCTGCTCCTCCCGCCCGCGGCCCAGCGCACAGGAAGCCCCGAGGCCGGCATGGGCGCCGCGCCGACGCTCCCTGCCGG
>NW_011494826.1:4373749-4412581 GCF_000754665.1 Bison bison bison | reverse complement strand
GCACGCAGGCATCTGGAGGGCTCACGACCAGCACGTGCCACGTTGTGTTTGCAGAAAGAAGAGCCCAGCAGCGAAAGGCTGAGGGACGGGGCGCCCAGGTGAAGTGTTTTAGCGACGCTGAGGTGGCGTTACAGTGAGTAACTTCCCGCCGGTGCAGGTAGCGGCTCGGCCTTAGGGTCCCTGGCGGTTTCCTGAGCAGCCGTTTCCCATTGCCTCGATGCCTGCCCGCACCCCGCTTCCGCTCGGGCAGTATTTAGCTTTTATTGTCCGACATCGGGAGGAAGGAAGGAAGGAAGAACCATCTGGGGTCGTGAAAAGGCAGTAATAACGTGGTAGGAAAAGGCACTAATTTTAGTTTATAAAAAAGAAGAAAGAGGAGCCTTTGCCCTTCCTGAGCCGCGTGCGTGCGCAGTCGCTCGGTCCTGAGCCACACCAGACACTTAAAAAGAGACCCAGGTTTGCCCGGCCCGGTACGGTGCTGTACCGCCCATTCCTGTTCTACGGGGCCTTTCTTCTAGCTCAGAGACAGGATGTATCCTCTTTTTCTCCAAAATTGAATTTGATCAGTCGTTTTGAAGGATAATCACAATTATCTTGGTGATTGGTCCAACTTAACCAACTCGCTTCATTTCTCAAACAGAGCGTTCTTGGGCTGTTCTGTGAAATTTTCATTCGGTTGATGCTCGTTTGAGCGCCTCGCATTTGAGTCGATGCCCACTTGAGGCATTGTTCTAAGTGTGGCAGAGGTTAGCAATGGCGAAAGAGCATGCCCCATGTAACAGGAGCACAGGGGATTCCCTGGTGCTGCTGCTGCTGCTGCCAAGTCTCTTCAGTCGTGTCCGACTCTGTGTGACCCCATAGACGGCAGCCCACCAGGCTCCTCTGTCCCTGGGAGTCTCCAGGCAAGAATACTGGAGTGGTTGCCATTTCCTTCTCCAATGCATGCATGCATGCTAAGTCGCTTCAGTCGTGTCCGACTCTGTGTGACCCCATGGACAGCAGCCCTACAGGCTCCTCTGTCCACGGGATTTTCCAGGCAGGAATACTGGGGTGGGTTGCCATTTCCTTCTCCCATTCCCTGGTGACTCAATAGTAAAGAATCCGCCTGGCAATGCAGGATACCCGGGTTCAATCCCTGGGTGGGGGAAGATCCTCTGGAGAAAGAAATAGCAACCCACTCCAGTATTCTTGCCTGGAGAACCCCATGGACAGAGGAGCCTGGCAGGCTACAGTTGCAAGAGTCCGACGTGACTTAGCAGCTAAACAACAACATCAGGAGCACGGAAGAGGCAGAGGATCACTTTCAGGGCCAGGTTATCATGGAGGTGTTCTGATTACCTATTGCTACTTTCACCTTAGAGCTTAAAACTTTATCTTATTTTACTCCTGAATCTTCAGTTTGAGTCGGGCAGGGTGGGGATATCACATTTTTGCTCCACGGACTTCCCCAGTGGCTCAGATGGTAAAGCGTCTGCCTACAATGAGGGAGACCTGGGTTCCATCCCTGGGTCAAGAAGATCCCCTGGAGAAGGAAATAGCAACCCACTCCAGTACTCTTGCCTGGAAAATCCCATGGATGGAGGAACCTGGTAGGCTACAGTCCATGGGGTCGCAAAGAGTCAGACACAACTGAGCGACTTCACTTTCACTTTTCACTTTCATGCATTGGAGAAGGAAATGACAACTCATTCCAGTGTTCTTGCCTGGAGAATCCCAGGGATGGGGGAGCCTGGTGGGCTGCCATCCATGGGGTCGCACCAAGTCAGACATGACTGAAGTGACTTAGCAGACTTAGCAGCCCCAGGGCTACCTGCTGAGTCATCTGAAGGCTTACTCCCTCACATATTGGGCAGTTATGCTGGCTGGCCACTTAGTTGGGACTGTTGCACAGAACAGCTACACAAGTCTTCTCCTTGTGGCATGGTCTTCCTCACAGTATGGTGGAAGGGTCGTACTGGGTAAGCAAGTTTGTAATATATTTGTGTGTGTCTGTGTGGGTGTTGATACACACAATTGACCCTTGAACAGCAAGCAGTTGGGGCAGCAACACTTCTCTCTGTCAAAAATATGAATACAACTTTATAGTTGGCCCTCTGTATTGGTGGTTCCAAATCTGAGGATTCAACCAACAGCAGATTTTGTAGCACAGTAGCACTGTTTATTGAAAAAAAAACACACATATAAGTGGACCTGGCAGTTAAAACCCATGTTGTTCAAGGGTCAGTTGTATATATGTATTTATTTATACATATATTTGAGAGAAAACATGGAGCCTGCCAGGTGGTGCCAGTTCTGCCTCATTGAGACCCACTCAGTTTTGAAAGGAGAGGAAATGGACTCCAGCTCTTGTTAGAGGAGGCTAGGTTTTGGAAGTGCAAGCAGCTCTGGGAATATTGCTGTGGCTGGTTTTGGGACATGCAGTTCTTCACAGAAGACTTTGGGGGTGGCAGATCCTTCTACTCAGTAAATGTTTGACAAAGAAAGGAGTCACAGTTGGGGATGGTGGGAGGTGAGGTTGGAGAGCTAATTAAGGGCCCTGCATCTGGGAAGGCTTTGAAGACCTGAAGTTAAGAAATTCAGATTCAGTGGGGGGAATTATTGAAGATTTCTGAGCAGGAATTGTTTTTAAAATAAGGGGAGGAAAAAACCTTTTTACGTTAGATCAGGCAGGAGTGTGCTAGATGGATTGAAGAAAAGGAAAGTTATTGCAGCAGTTCAGGTAAGAGGTAATCAAAGTCTTGAACTGTAGTGGTGTCAGTGGCAATTGGTGATGAGAGATGTAAGATAAACTTTCCAGAAAGAATAGGTAGTTCATGCTCGCTGATGAAAGGGTAGTAGAGAGCAGGAGACACAGATTTCTAGGGATTCAAGATGGAGTCTCATAGAGAAAAAAGGTACAGTTGACAAAGAAAGTAGGAGAGGGAGTATTCAAGGCTGGGCATGAGAGAGGAGATGCTTTCCCTGGGGCAGAGCCTGGGTCAATTCCACGTCCCTCTCCTTTCACTGCCCTTATAAATGGTTGAAGTTAGTGTTTGTTGGTGTGATTATTTGATAAATTCTTTCTGTTTATTAGAATCAATTCCACCAGGGCAGACCTTGTCTGTGTTTTTACTCTCCATTTTCTCCCCAGTGCCTAGAACAATGTCCAGTATATTGTAGGCACCCAACAAATATTTGTTGAATATTGTTGTTTATTGTTCAGTCACTCAGTTGTGTCCGACTCTTTGCGACCCCATGGACTGCAGCATGCCAGGCCTTCCTGTCCATCACCAACTCCGGGAGTTTAGTCAAACTCATGTCCATCAAGTCAGTGATGCCATCCAACCATCTCATCCTCTGCCGTCCCCTTCTCTTCCCACCCTCAATCTTTCCCAGCATCAGGGTCTTTTCAAATGAGTCAGCTCTTTGCATCAGGTGGCCAAAGTATTGGAGTTTCAGCTTCAACATCAGTCCTTCCAATGAACACTCAGGACTGATCTCCTTTAGGATGGACTGGTTAGATCTCCTTGTAGTCCAAGGGACTCTCAAGAGTCTTCTCCAACACCACAGTTCAAAGGCATCAATTCTTCGGCATCAGCTTTCTTTATAGTCCAACTCTCATGTCAATATATGACTACTGGAAAAACCATAGCCTTGACTAGATGGACCTTTGTTAGCCAAGTAATGTCTCTGTTTTTTAATATGCTGCCTAGGTTGGTCATAACTTTTCTTCCAAGTAATAAGCATCTTTTAATTTCATGGCTGCAGTCACCATCTGCAGTGATTTTGGAGCCCCCAAAAATAAAGTCTGCCACTGTTTCCCATCTATTTGCCATGAAGTGATGGGACCGGATGCCATGATTATTGTAGGCAGAGAGAAACAGCTTGTGCAGAGGCACAGACCTTGAAATTGCAATATTTAAAGTATGTGGCCAAAGAGATAGCTGAGTGGTAGTTTGGTGTCTTATTGTGGAAGTCTTTGATGCCAAATTTAAAAGTTTTGAAATTTTTTTATTGTGGTGGATAACCAGTGATGGTGACTTTATTTCAGGAAGTGGATGTAATTATTTCTTTTTGAAGTATGGGGTGGAGAAGGGAAGGCAAAGACAGGAAAATCAGTGGCAGTCCAGGAGGGAAATGATAAAGATCTGTTTATGTCAAATGAGGAAGAGGCGGAAGCAGGATTTTTCAAATGTTCTTTTATATAATCCTCATAACAACTCTGTTCTTCTGGTTTTATAGATGAATAAACTAAGGCACAGAAAGATGTCTCTTCCTACTTACAGGATCTCTGTGCTTCGTCACCCCAGCCCTTTTTGTTTCCCACAGCATGGTCTGTGATTCATCTGCATTAGATTTACCTGGGGCATTTGTTAAAACAGATTATTTGACCCAAGCACCAGCCGTTGTGATTTAGGAGGTCAGAGATAGCCCAGTGGTTATGCCAGCAGTAATTCTCAGGCTTCAGAATTTAAGAGTCATCTGAGGAGCTCATCAAAAATCCAGATTCCTGAGCTCTACTCAGAGAAATTGATTTGGTAGGTCTAGGTGGAGCCCAAGAAAACTGCAGTTTTAATAGCTCCTTAGGCCCATCCTTTGTGAAACACTGATCTCAGATTCTGCATAATCCCTCATCCCCCTGGAAGCTCCTTCTCTTCTCACTAAGTGAACTCAGATTTCTAGACCTGGGGCTCCAGATTTTGCCTGCCTGCCAGACTCTGTAGTCTTCAATGTTCTGTAGGCACCTCTGCTTTGTGTGTTCAGAAGTAAATTCATCATCTCATCCCTTGCCAGTGTTCCTTTTCCTGTTTCCCTGTGATACTGATTTTGCTCTCTGTTGTGACCCCGCTCAAATATCAACCTCACCTTCTACAGTCAATCCCCAGTTCTTATTTTTCTGTTTTGTGTCTCATACTCTGGGCTTCCCCAGTGGCTTAGCAGTAAAGATGGGGGTTCCATCCCTTGGTTGGGAAGATTCCCCTGGAGAAGTAAATGGCAACCCACTCCAGTATTCTTGTCTGGGAAATCCCATGGATAGAGGAGCCTGGCGGGCTACAGTCCATGGGGTTACAAGAGTTGGACATGACTCAGCCACTAAACCACCCACAACCATCTCATACTCTTTTCCCTTTCTGTTTCCCTTGCTCCTTCACTACTTCAGGCTTTTATTACCTTTTACCCAGAATATTATAATAACTTCCTAACTTGTCTTACTACCTCTTATGCTGTCAGAGTAAATCCTTCTAATCTGCAGCTCTGTAATGTAGCTCCCTACTCTGCAGATGAAAGATGAACCCACTTAGCTTCGCACCATGGACCTGGCATCTTGGGTGCCTTCTATATAGATAGCCTTCTTTTCCTAGGAATTAGACATAATATATGGAAAGCTTTCAGTCCATAGCTGGGCTTCAGTAACTGGTATTTATCATTGTTGCTTCATTCACCATATTATAATCCAGCTATGTAAGATCACTTGAGATTTTCCCTGCAATTTTGTGTCAATTGTACTCTTTTTTTTTTTTTTTTTTAGACCACTCAGTCAGGATTTCTTCTTTAAAAAATTTATTTAGTTTTTTTGGCTGCACTGGGTCTTTGTTACTGCATGTGGGCTTTCTCTGGTTGCCGGGAGCAGAGAGCTACTCTTCGCTGCAGTGTGAGGGCTTCTCGTTGTGGTGGCTTCTCTCACTGCAGAGCGCAGGCTCTAGGCATGCAGGCTTCCGTAGTTGTGGCGCACAGGCCTGGTTGCCCCACAGGATGTGGAATCTTCTTGGACCAGGGATTGAACCTGTGTCCCCTGCATTGACAGGCGAATTCTTAACCACTGGACCACCAGGGAAGCCCACTTGTACTCTTTCTTCATCAGACTTTCACTGAGCTTCTCCACATCTCAAATGCCATCTTTTCTGAGGAACTTTCCCTGGTCTCCCAACCAAATGGAATGTGTTAATATTTTGAGCCTCAGAAGACAGTGGACTTTGTTGTTGATGTGTTACTGATCTCAGGCATACTTATCTTTTCTCTTGGTTAGACTCTGGGCTCTGTGGGGATGGGCACAGGAGTCTAGATCTGCTTCCCTCTCCAGCTCTCCTAGAGTGTCCTGCTCTTGTTCACTAAATATCTCTTGAATGAAACTTGTGATTGTCACCAATCCAAGTTGGATGCATGATACTGGATGCTTGGGGCTGGTGCACTGGGAGGACCCAGAGGGATGGTACGGGGAGGGAGGAGTGTGGGGGGTTCGGGATGGGGAACACGTGTATACCTGTGGTGGATTCATGTTGATGTATGGCAAAACCAATACAATATTGTAAAGTAATTAACCTTCAATTAAAATAAATTTATATTAAAAAAAAACAAAAAAAAAGAAATGTGATTGTGCTGATGACATGATCATCAGCATGTCTGCTGATAAAAGCTTAAAATATGATCTCATCTGCTGGTTCATCCTATTTAAAAAAGATAATTCTTGGGGAAAACAAACACAAAAACCCTCCGGATATAAAAGACTGAAGCTGAAGTGACTGTGGAGTGGATACTTTGAGCATGGTTTGCCCACTTTAGCTTTAAAGACAGCTCTTAGCTTAGTACAGTGATGACCCTGTCCTGTGAACCTGGTCACTTTCTTGAAACAGGCTGTAGCAAACCATAGCATCCTTCTGAATATCACCAACTGCCCTGTCAACCCCCACCATGCCCTTTGCTAAATCAACAAGCAGTGTTAATACTCTAAGCAAGAAAATAGGTTTGCAACATACAAAGAAAGCTACCTTTGTTACAGTTGGTTACAGTGGATTTCTCCTATGTGTACTTAGCAAGCTGGGTAAAATATGAAGTTGTTACAAGTATCTTAACCAAACTTGAATATGCCATGTTTTTCTTTTTTTTTTTTAGGAGGGTGGGGTTCAACTTTTTTACAATTATAACCAGAGCTAAATTAAGAAATTACCCTAGTCTACTGACTTTATTTCTCAGAGTTGTTAGATCTAAAAGACAATATAACTCATGAAAATATATGGAAAAGTACAAAAGCTGATGTAAAATGGTAATCAGGATGTCAAAGAATTAGGGTAGTTGAAGAATAAAACTGGCTGGGCTGCAGACTGGCAGACAGTGGCTGTGCTGGTTTAACAAGGTGCCATCTAGGAAGGCCATTAAATGTACATGGTGACAAATCACAGCCACCATCTGCCATGTTTTTTTGCTTTTTTTTTTTAGTTGCCTGAAATTATAACTCCATTTTAAGAAATTGTTTTAAATATAAAGAGCAACTGCATTTGTCATATTCTGTGTTTAGAGACTAGATTCAAGATGTGCTTTTAAAATAAAAGTTAGCCTGCCAGGCTCCTCTGTTCATCGGATTTCCCAGGCAAGAATACTGGAGTGGGTTGCCATTTCCTTCTCCAGGCGATCTTCTGAACCCAGGGGTCGAACCCAAGTCTTCTGCATCAGGCAGGCATTGGCAGCTGGATTCCTCACTGCTGAGCCACGAGAGAAGCCCTCAGTTTTGGCTAGTAACCATATACCTTACATTCGTTACTTATTGTTAAATATTCTGTGACTCTTTTAGTTGTGGGATCCAGCAAAAAATGAAAAATTACAAGAATTTTTTCTGCAAGAGGTACGAATGGGAGAACTTTGGTTATCCAGAGGTAAGAATGTAAACATACTTTGGTAAGCAGTTATTTATGATAACTGATGTTTGAGAAATATTTATGGATTGGTATTTTTATGTCAGAAAACTTCACCTAGCTAGATGTGTTTCAGTTAGAGAAACTATCCCAGCATTTTCACTTCATTGCTGTCCAGCTCCACTCTGTTAGTTTGTATTTAAGTTCATGTTGCAGTCTTGGGAAGTAGGCAGAAAGAAGCAAAGCCAAATACAAGAACACCTTATTTACTGTCAGATAAAATTCTAAGTAAGTGAGTTTTCCAAATGATTAAATGTTGTATGAATCAAAATGTAAAAAAAAAAAAAATTAACTTCTTTATAAAAATTTTCCTGCCTAAGCATATTCTTAATAAAATACTTACTTACTTTGATGATAAAATTATTATGAGTGATCATTCAGTATAATGATACCTGTGGGGGTACCCTGCACTTGACTTGAGAAACTTCACAATGTTGTCAGGGAAAATGATGGTAGATAATATTTTATAAACATTGTATATAGTAATATCTTTATTGTGGTGTTTAACACTAGAAAGAAAAATTGTTTTGAGGCTTCTTATGTAAAGCATAAATGATATTGTATGCATGAGCACCACACCCATTTATGTCTTTTTTTCACGTGCTGCAAATTCCCATGCATATCACAGTGCCTACAGCTATTTCTGCTTCTCTTTTTTGTCAATTTTGGAGACTTTTTTTTCACTCTGCATTTAGAGGGTAACATCCTCCAGGATTTATAAAAGCAAAAAGTCAGTCAAAATCCTGGAAAACTCATAGCAATATCCACAAATATTTTTTAATGCAGTGTTTTAAATGTTTTAATCCGATGGCTTAAATGTTTTAAGAAATGAAAAAGCCATTCAAAGGCATTGCGTATTAATCATCATAATTTGAAATTTCAGTACTTTTATTCAGTATAAATGTTAGTGACAAAATGAATAGTTAGAGCTGACTTAAACGACGTAAATAGGAGCTATTGTATACAAGATGATGAAACATAAAATTTAAGGACTTTCATTTCCAAGGGCCTCTTTCAAGGTTCTGGGAAGATTCCTGCCAGTCTTGTATTCTTAATTTCATATTCTTTTTCTTAAAAGGGGCCCCAGATTACATAAACTAAGGGCCACACAAATCTGCATGAAGCCCTGCTGCTGCTGCTGCTGCTGCTGCTAAGTCCCTTCAGTCGTGTCCGACTCCGTGTGACCCCATAGACGGCAGCCCACCAGGCTCCCCTGTCCCTGGGTATACTCCTTTGTTATAGAGGCAATTAAAATACAAAGAACCTTTCACCTTTAACATTTTTTGAATTAGGACAGTATAAATATGGGTAGGAAAATGATGAATTATAAATCAAAAGAAAAATAATTTTATTATATTTTTATTTATCTTTAAGAGCTATCATGTAATATAGAAGTGAATATTACAAATATTGAGATGATGACAAAAATTGCAAACTTGAGTTTTTAAATTTTTCTCTCCAGGATAACATTATTTCTGTGAGCCCCTAAAATAATTAGCACTTTTAGGGTTATATACTTCTACTTTGTTTCTAAAATTCTCATTCGTTGCTTATTCTTTAAATCCCCACCAAACCCAAAACCAATTAAATAAGAATCTCTGGGGTAGGACCCAGGTATCAGAATTTTTTTTTTATTGAAGTATCATTGGTTTACAATGTTGTGTTACTTTCAAGTGTACAGCACAGTGGTTCAGTTATACATATATTCTTTTTCAGATTTTTTTCTTATAGGATCTTGAGTACAGTTCCCTATAGTTCCCTTGTTGGTTACCTATTTCGTATTCAGCAGTGTGTATAAATTTGTCTCTCCCCATTGGTTACCATAACTTTGTTTTCTGTTTGAGTCTATTTGTTGTGTAAATAAGTTCATTTGTGTCATTTTTTGGATTCCATGTTAGTGATATGACAGTGTATTTATCTTTCTGTCTGGCTTACTTCACTTAGTATGATAATCTCTGGGTCCATCCATGTCACTGCAAATGACATTATTTTGTTCTTTTTTATGGCTGAGTAGTATTCCGTTGTTTATATGTACCACATCTTATTTATCATTTACCTGTCGATGGACATTTAGGTTGCTTCCATGTCTTGGTAAATAATGCTGTAGTGAACAATGGGTGCATGTATCTTTTCAAATTATGGTCTTCTCCAGATGTAATATACAAGTTATTATTCTTTAAACTCCCCTAGGTTATTACAACACACTGGTTGAGAAACACTGTTCTAATGCAGTAATTTTTCAGCCAATTTTCTGTAATGTCTTCTCCAGTCACTTCTGCCACCACTGCCAACCCAGTTTTCACTACTTTGCTGTCAGGTAGTTCTGTAGCCGTCTCAGTTGTTTTTATGTCTATGTAACCAGAGGGACCACAGAGCCAAAAATTTTAATAGAAATCTCTGATTAGCTAATTTGATTGGATTGTTGGTTGACCTAATTAACCAAACTGACTAGTTTTGGAGCTATGTTAGCTCCATCAACTTGAGAGCAGCCTTACCGCTTTTTCTTTCTTTAAAGGGTTTGATAGAAAGTCTTTGTTTCCTACTTAGTTATGTTAAATATGTCAAAATTTCAACTTTTGCTATTCCAAAACATGTGAAGGAGGGGCAGTGCACTGTAGTCTCAAGGTTCAGAAAATTAGGTGCTATTACTAATTCTGGCATTAATTAGCTTTGAAACCTTAAATTATTTCACTGATCTTTGCCTGATTTTCCTAAAACGAGGTAGTGAGATTAAGTGATTACATGTTTTAACTTAAAGTCCTATCATTAATGTCCACTCTTCACAAATTTCATTCTTATTTTATAGCCAGTCATTCTAAAACTCATCTGTCTTCCCCTAGATACATAATTCATGGTTACACTAAATCGTGTTTCAGCTCTTTAATAATACAGTCTATTTTATAAAAGTCTCATTTAGCTAGGATATCAAGATGTCTCATCTGTAATGTTTCATCAACCACATAGGTAAAAATAACTCATATCACTAATGACAGACACCAGTCTTTTTAAAATAAACTCAATATTCCCTCTTGCATACCCAAATTGCAGAACATGAACATTTTCAATTCAAGAGTGCACTTTTAAATGGTAATTTGGGTCAGAAAGTTATTCACACTGCAGCCTGATCACAGTGAATCTAATAGGCAGCTCAACATTTCCCTGTTTATATTATTTATTCTTTTTGAGATTTGTTCATAGTCTTTAGTTTGATATGCTTTTGTAGTTTTAATGCTTGGTGCTTTCTTGATAATTTGTAGAATATATGTTTGAGGAACTTTAAAATCCTGCTCTAAACTTATCAATCTATTCAGGAGAGCATCGAATGGGGGTTGAACATCTCAGCAATGCCCTTTTGGTGTGTGGGCAACCACAGGAACTTCTGAAAGTTTTCAAACACACACTTCCTCCCAAGGTATTTGAGATGCTATTGCACAAAATTCCCCTTATTTGCCAGGTAAGCACATATTTATCTTTGTTAAATGAACACTGTAAATAACCATGTTGGGCTTGATTAGACAAAAATAGCAAAGTATGTGTGTGAATGACCCTAAGTTTTAAATGAGTAACATCTCTGAATTTTTGTTTGCTTTTCTTAAGATGAAACAAATTTCTTCTTTCATGTTCCTTTGACTATGATGGATTGTATATTTTGTTGAGTATTATACACGTTTCAACATTTCAACTTTAAAGTTAACATTGTTTATTTTTGTACTTTCTGTTATTGACTGACTGCAGTGTCAACAGAGGCCTATAAGTGGTATTCTTAGATAAATGACCTAATGGCCTATAGAATGAGCATAGAAAACTGTAAATTATCGAAGCAGAATAATACTTCTACTTTCCAATATGACAAAACACAGAAATCACTTTGGTAAATTTAAATATATAGGCTAGTTAGTATTCTCTTAATTAGAAGTTTATATTCATAAGTGGACTGATGCCTATTAAAAAATTGGCTTATGAATGAATTTCATTTGATAAACTGCTTGCTGTGTGTACTTATACGTCAATCAGAATTTCCTGCAAATGCTTGGAATTGTTTAGCTCTAAGGTGCTACTTTAGTTTACTTTTTATTACAATTGATCACATGCAGTAGTTGAGAATATACTGTATACTGTTGGTCTGACTTGGAATCATTCATGGTGGATTCTCAGCTTTTAAACAAAATACAAAGCAACAGTCTCCACTAAAGCACAATAATCAACTCTTAAGCATTCCCAAGCTAGTGTCAAATGGAATGTTTCCTCAAGATATATGAAAATGTAGCTAGGATAAGAATGTGTAGTGCCCACTGTGACACAAGAAAGGAGAAAAGAAAAGGATCATTCATTAAAATGATTAGCAAGTAACTATTTTATGTATTTACCAGCAATTTGAGGCAGACATGAATGAACAGGAATACTTGGAGGATGATCGTGATTGAAAAACACTTCAACGTATCCACAGTCCAGTCAGAATGCTATGGAATTATATAGTTTAAACAACTGCTCGGTGACATTTCCATTTATTTTACTTATAGTAATAAAATTTCTTCTATCTCATACATGATATTTTGCTTTAAAATTAACAGTCACAATTGAAGAAACAATGGTTTATTTTTCTAATCAAGTGACCAAGCTGCTGAATCTTAAGGCCTCAACAAGTGTTGCATCTTATTATTTTCATTGAACAATAAGACCTTCTATTTTGATTATTCCTGTATATAACAATTTTGTTTCTCCAGTTGTTTCCATTTGCCAGTCATGACAGATGGTTTAACATGGTGGCTACTGCTTTCAGAGGATTCTATCAGGTGAATCCTCATTTCCAGTGCAATAGCTGTTGGCAATCTTTCATCAAAAGTCCATCCATTAGGACTTCTCTATCATGGCTGGCCAAGGAGTCCTGCTTTGGCAGCCAGGGCTTCATTCTGCTGAATGTGATATTCCTGAAATCTCATAGATATTCGTTGAGTCATTTTTAAATACTTCTGTAAGCAATGTTCTGAACAGGTAGTCTAGGAATAAAAAGACCCAAGAGGCAACACAAAAATATTAATTAAAAATATTGCACATATTCTAAAAGAATAAACAGTGGGTACTTTTCTTTCTTCAAATATGTTTGAGAATTAAACGGTATCAATAAGTCACAAGTGATCATAGCTTTCAACTGTTAATACCTTCATATATTTATAAAAATCAGTACATACTGAATGCTTACCAGTTTGTAGGTACTAAAAACAGTGGTAATTCCCTGCCTTCTGGCCTAGATTTTCTGTAGGTATGTTTCAGTAGTAAGGCAAATTCCACATTCCCATCTGTTACTCTGATTGTCAGAATGTAGGTCCAGTAGCAGGTTGTTCCTTTTTAATGAGAAAGTCCATTCTCAATGTTGCTATTATTATTATAATAATTTTGGCCATGTTGTGCGGCTTGTGGGATCTTCGTTCCCTGACCGGGATTGAACCCAGGCTGTCAGCAGTGAAAGCACAGAGCCCTAACCACTGGACTGCCAGGGAATTCCCCATTCTTAATTTTCAACTTTTTACTTTTTAATAAGACTATTTTACTTAGCATCTCTCAAACTTTGTCATTTATTTAACAAACACTTATTGGATTGCTGTTTATATTAATATGTTAAGTTCTTGGCATTAAAATTTATCAGCATCTTCCACTGGAGGAAGTTTGTGTCACTTTTAGCAAATACATAAATGTTTTGAAGAGATTATTAAAAGTTAAGATTTGGAACTGGGATTTCAGAGTCCATCTATGCAATATGAGCCACCAGATTCAAGCTCTGCTTTTTCCAAAATTAACCTGAGTTCTCAGAGTCAGATAGGAGAGCTGTGTCAAGTTTCTCTAGCCTGGGCATCTTGACTAAAATCTAATTATTAAGAATCTTTGGGGAACACATGTACACCCATGGCTGATTCATGTCAATGTATGGCAAAAACTACTACAATATTGTAAAGTAATTAGCCTCCAATTAAAAAAAAAAAAAGAATCTTTGCTGTGGAACAATATTCAGGAAGTCCCAGGCATCTTCTCTTTAAAAAGTCTGCCATAGTTCAGAGTGGCTGTGATACTAAATTTGATATCATTCAACTCAATGCCACAGAGTCCTTGGCTGTTTAAGTTCCTTTGAGTAAAGGAACATATAAAAGATAGCCTAAATTCACTAACACATGAAAAGATGCTCAACATTGCTCATTATTAGAGAAATGCAAATCAAAACTGCAAAGAGATAATTACCTCACACCGGTCAGAACGGCCATCATCAAAAAATTTACAAACAATAAATGCTGGAGAAGGTGTAGAGAAAAGGGAATGCTTTTGCACTGTTGGTGGGAATGTAAATTGATACAGCCACTATGGAAGACCATATGGAGATTCCTTAAAAAACTAGGAATAAAACCAGCATATGACCCAGCAATTCCACTCCTAGGCATATACAGTGAGGAAACCAAAACTGAAAAAGACACATGTATCCCATTGTTCGTTGCAACACTATTTACAATAGCTAGAACATGGAAGCAACCTAGGTGTCCATCGAGAGATGAATGGATAAAGAAACTGTGGTATATATACACAAGGGAATATTACTCAACCATAAAAAAGAACACGTTTAAGTCAGTTCTGATGAGGTGAATGAACCAAGAACCTATTATAGAGTGAAGTGAGTCAGAAAGAAAAGATAAATACCATATTCTAATGCATATATATGGAATCTAGAAAAATGGTACTGAAGAATTTATTTACAGGGCAGCAATGGAGAAACAGACATAGAGAATAGACTTATGGACATGGGGAGAGGGGAGGAGAGGGTGAGATGTATGGAAAGAGTAACATGGAAACTTACATTACCATATGTAAAATAGACAGCCAACAGGAATTTACTGTATGGCTCAGGAAACTCAAACAGGGGCTCTGTATCAATCTAGAGAGGTGGGATGGGGTGGGAGATGGGAGGGAGGTTCAAAAGGGAGGGGATATATGTATACTTATGGCTGATTCATGTTGAGGTTTGACAGAAAACAACAAAATTCTATAAAGCAATTATCCTTCAATAAAAAAAGATAGCCTAAATTCATATAATAACTAGGAACAAGGAAAATGTTGAGGGGCATCCCATTTATATTGTTTATGATGACCTTAGAGAATTTTTAGTGAGCAACAGGTTTCATACCTCTTCAGGTTTTACTTCTCTTGTTGTGAAGTCTTTAACACAGTCCAAAAAGCAGGTTTCTGTAAGTTTATTGTAGGTTCCAAGAAATTCCTTAAACTACAAACAAATCAGAAGGTTCTTTAATAACAGGTTTTTAAAACAAATGTTTTAAATACTGATGTATCTAGGCAAAATATCCTGTAATACTTGAAAGGTTCTTTTACTACCTTCAATAGGTATAATATGATCTACAAAATATAGTCAGATTTTCTAGTTGAATATTTATCTTTTCCTGGATTATCTTTCAAACTATCTGAAAAATTTGCTTCATATAATTTAACATCCATCTGTGGAAATGAAATATAAATATTTTGTGCTGACTGACATGGTTGTATCCACTAATGCCTTTAAGTTTTGCAAAATCCCTTTTCCTTAATTATATTACCTTACCTGTTTTATCTGATCAGATTCTGGTATTTGTGCAGCCATATTCTTTTGGTACGTTATTAGTCACCTGATTTAAAAGTAAAAAGTTTTGTCAGTCTGTATACAAATGTTTTTAGGCTAACTGAAGGTAATAAAAACAAGAATAGATTATGAAATAGAATTGAAACAAGTCTACTTGAAATTACTGTTCAAATTTTATAGATTTCTAACTGATTATATAATTATATGCCATGCCTCCCAATTTCCCAGGTCATTAATAAGAACCTTATAGTTTAGAATTTAATTTTTTAATGTTAGCTAGCTATAAGACCCAAAATCCCTATCTATCTAAATCTCCAATTTTAAGACAGTTTGCTCTGTTACTTTGCAAAGCCATGTGTTAAAGCCCCATTCATAGTAGAGTTTTATAGGAAAGAAATCTCTGGTGTCTCTCTATAAGTACTTAAGTTAACTGTTCCACTGGTTGCTAACACAGCTTAGACCTATGCTATTAAAGATCCTTTTTACAAACACCATCTACTTAAGACCTACCAGAAACTTCTGAATATATGACACTTGTGATCTAACTTGGGGGCAACAGAGAAGTGAAGACAAGGAAGTCAAAGAGCCTTTCTGAATTACTGGAATTTTCACATATCGTAAATGGAGGACACAGGCTCAGTTAATTCTGACACAGGAATGTGTCACATTACTTATTCTATCCTGGCTAGTTCTAGAACAGATGAAATATATAAAAGATTTGTATAAAACAAAGCTGTTTAAAACAGAAACAACATGTAAAGGAAGAAAAAACAAATGCTAATTATGTATACTGCAAACAGAATTTATATGCATTTAGCTTTGAGTTTCCTGGTAACCAATACAAAAAAGATAAAACTGGATATGTATACCATTCTTAGGTGCTGCTGCTAAGTTGCTTCAGTCATGTCTGACTCTGTGCAACCCCAGAGATGGCAGCCCACCAGGCTCCCCTGTCCCTGGGATTCTCAATGCATGAAAGTGAAAAGTCAAAGTGAAGTCGCTCAGTCGTGTCCGACTCCTAGCGACCCCATGGACTGCAGCCTACCAGGCTCCTCCGTCCATGGATTTTCCAGGCAAGAGTACTGGAGTGGGTTGCCATTGCCTTCTCTGACCATTCTTAGCTAATACTGTGAAAAAATATTCTCATTTTAAATAACAAATGCAATCAATGGTAATTCGATTCCAGCATTTCCAACCATGTATAAAACTTACCCTCTTTTGCATTTAGTCGTCCCTCCTCTTTTGTCCCTATCCTGTATGTTCATGAGTATTATTGCCATTTTTAAAAGTTATCTTTTCCACATGCAAGGGGAAGCACCAGTTCTCTTCTATTTACTATCCTAGTCTTATTCCAAAGTCTAACTGTACTGTATTTTAGAGAATCTTTGGTTTAGCAGTAACATAATATAAACTATCTTTTCTACAAAAACTCTTTGGTATCTGCTATAAACAATGCAGTAGTGGTTTTAGATTAGCCCAGCAGTCAGGCAACCCAGTGTTCCATAAACACCTAAAAAGTTATCAAGAATGCTCTTTATTCCTATTTTACTTCACAGCTTTATAAATGAGATATATATTTTAACTACATAAATTACCTGAAAAATACCAGGAATTAACTAAAGATCACAACTTTTCAGGTATTGCTGTGACTATCATCATTGTTATGTTCCAGGTAAGATACTTCCATTATAGTTACACTTTGCTCACTTAAGTCATGAAACACTGATTCCATACCCTCCAACTATGGGACACAATAGAAACCCAAACCTAAAGATTACATCATTTTCTAATATCAATTTCAAACTTTTTTTTTACAGTTTGAGATCTTAACAGTTACAATTTTGCTAGATAGATGTGGGTAGATGTTGATAGATAATCACTCAGTAAACATTTATATACCAAGTATTGTGCTAGTTATGAAACCAGCCATGCTTCTGAGGTAAGGTGCACTTTATGACTGCTATAAAATATCACTAACCAGTCAAAGAAACAGACGATTCTGTTAATATATCATACAATGAGGTTTAGGATTTGTGCTTCTAGGAGGATGAGGTAGATATGCTTTTTGCTATTTGTCTAAGTACAACTAAAACCCCTGGACCTTACATGCTTATCCTCTCCACCAAAGGGCTAGGAACGGGGAAGCCTATAAAACAGAAAACTTTTAAACAATAACTGCTGTACTCCAGGCCAGCACAGAAAAAACTGTGGTCTTCATCTCTACCCAAATCAGCATATGCCAGGTAGACATCTACCCTCACCAGGCTCTCTAACAAGATACTCCAACTCCCATACCAGAGTAGCATCAGAGAAGCGTTATTAGGGAACAGGGGCTTTAATTCTTACTGAGTATTAATAAGGACTGCTCCCCCTAACTGTCAGTGGAAACAGCATGGGGAGCCTTCCATCTCAGTTGTCAGTGATGAAACACCTTTCTCCCTTCCCTCTGGGGTGGTATCAAAGGAGCCCTAGCTGAGATTCAGGACCTGCCTGCTGCCCCATGGTAATGAGGCCATATCCTCCTGTGGTGTCAGTGGAGGCTCTCTGGGGAGCAGCAGTGAGGCGCTCCAGTCCCCCTCGGCCAGGGAGAGACCAATGACGGCCTAGTAGAGCCACAGCTCCCACTCTCACCAGCAGAAAGGAGGAACATTCCCCAGACCCCTGAAACGCACACACCCCTCAAGTGACAGAGTGAGGAACCTGCACATCTACCTTCACCTGGCAGTAATGAGATGCCCTCCTGTCCCCAGTGAAGCAGTGTCAGAGCAGCCAGCTATAAGAGAAAGTTTAAGCAAATCTAGTCTCAAAATACAAGATGCAAAATCTCCAGGTTATAAAGAAAAAACCTCATACCAAGAACTAAGATCTCAAAAAAAAAAAAGTCCAACACTGAGATGAGAGATACTAGAATTATCTGACAAAGATTTTAAAACAGCTGATATAAAAAAACTTCTTCAATGCACAATTAAGAATGTTTAAAACAATTGAAGAAAATATAAAGCTCAGCAAAAAGTGAAAAATATGAAAGGAAAAAAACCCCAAATAAGCTCAACAGACAGAATCAACAGCAGAACAAGAATGGGGGAATAGAGGAAAGAATCTGTGAAGGAAGACAGAAAACAGAATTATCCAATCTGAATAACCAAAAAATATTGCATAGAATAAAAAAAAATGAACAGAGTACTAGGGATCTATATGACTATACCAAAAGATTTAACATTTGTTTTATTAGAGTCCTGGAAGAACAGAAAGAGGAGCAGGGCTGTTAAACTACTAGAAGAAATAATGGCTGAAAACCTCCCAGATTTGGCAAAAGAGGTTTACAGATTCAAGAACTAAATTGTATTCCAAAAAGCGTGAATACAAAGAAATCCACATCAAGATACATCATGGCCAAACATTTAAAAACTAAAGACAAAAAATTTTGAAATCTGCAAGAGAAAAAGAGACATCTTACCTATAGGGGATACACTATTAGGATGACAGCAGATTTCTTATCAGTCAACCCAGAAACCTGAATCTGGCAAAAATACCCTTCAGGAATGAAGGTGAAATCAAGCCATTCTCAAACAAAGGAAAACTAAGAGAATCCATTGCCAGTAGACCTGCCTGAAAAGAATTAAAGGTCTAAGCAGAAATGAAATTATAAAAGGAGACTTGGAACATCAGGGAGGAACAACACAGGAAGAAAGAATGAGTAAGTACAGTACATTTCCCTTCTTGAGTTTCCTAAATTATATCTGACAATTGAAGCAAAATTATAAAACTGTCTGATGTGGCTCTAAATGAAATTAAAAGACACTTGCTCCTTGTAAGGAAAGCTATGACAAACCTAGACAGTGTATTAAAAAGCAGAAAAACTACTTTTCCAACAAAGGTCTGTATAGTCAAAGCTATGATTTTTCTAGTAGTCATGTACAGGTGTGAGGGCTGGACCATAAAGAAGACTGAGCACTGAAGAACTGATGTTTTTGATCTGTAGTGATGGAGAAGACTCTTGAGAATCCCTTGGATTGCAAAGAGATCGAGCTAGTCAAGCCTAAGGGAAATCAACCCTGAAATATTCATTGGAAGCCAGCGCTAAAGCTCCAATACTTTAGCCACCTGATGTGAAGAGCTGACTTATTTGGACCCTGAGGCTGGGAAAGATTGAAGGCAAAAGGAGAAGGGGGAGGCAGAGGATGAGATGGTCAGACAGCGTCACCAACTCAATGGACATGAATTTGAGGAAACTCCAGGAGATAGTGAAGGACAGGGCACAAAAGATCAGACACGACTTAGCAACTGAAGAACAACAAAATAAATGGGAAAGTAAAGGGAAGTAAGGCTTCCACACTTCACTGAAACAAGTAATATGCTGACACCATTAGACTATGATAAGCTTTGTATATCTCATTTAATACCTAGAGCAACCATTAAAAGAGAACAACATAAGGAGATAACACTCAAAAACATTAGATTAATATAAAATGTATTCAAATAATCCACAGTAAGGCAAGAAAAACTAGAACAAACAAAAGAAAAAAAGCACATTTCAGCCTTAATAAGCAATTAGATTAAATATAACTGGTGTAAATGATCAAGAGACAGATTGGCTGTTAAGAATTTGCCTCCCAGTGCAGGGGATGTGGGTTTTGATCCCTGGTAGGGGATCCTATAAGCTGCAAGGCAACTAAGCCAGTGCGCTGCGACTACTGAGTCCGCCACTGCACCCAAGACCCAACACAGCCAAATAAGTAAATTAAAAAAAGGGAACTGTCTCAAGTCAACAGTCTATGTTTTTATTTTCTTTTAACCTCAAGAACCTAAAAAAGAGCAAAATAAACCCACTTAAAGTATGTAGAAGGATGAAAATAATAAAGAACAGAAATCAGTGAAAATGAAAACAAAGCAACAAACAAAAATCAATGAAACAAAGATGGTCCTTTGAAAAGACTGTAATAGACCAACCTCCAGCAAGACTAACAAAGAAGTCACAAATTATCAGGAATAAAACAGGATATGGTAATATAAACCCTGCAGATTCAAAAGAACAGAACTATGAAGAACTTTATATACATAAATCTAACAACTTATTCATGAATTTAGTAGTATCCTAATATTAAAACTAGACAAGATGGTACATACAAGAAAACTACAGAAAAGTATCTTCATAAAATAGACATAAAAAATAGAAATAAAAATCCTTAACAAAACAATAGCAGATATAATCCACCAATATGTAAATGTGATCCACCATTTTAATAGATGAAAAAATAAAAGTCATATGATCTTATAAACTGATGCAGAAAAAACTTTTGATAAAGTCAGTACCCATTCATGATAAAAACTCTGAAAATTAGGAAAAGAGGGGAACTTCTTCAACTTGGTAATGTACACCTACAAAAAATCCTATACCCTATACTACACAGTTAATGGTGGAAAACTGAATATTTTGCCCTAAGATAGTGAGCAAAGCCAGATGTCTGCCCTTAATACTCCTTCTCAACATACTGCTTGAAGTTCTACCCAGTGCGGTAACTCGAGAAAAGGAATAAGACATACAGACTGTAAAGGAAGAAAATAAAACTGTCCCTCTTTGTAGATGGCATGATTGTGACACAGAAAATCCCAAAGTCCCCTAAGAATCTACAAAGAAACTCCTAAAACAAAATAGTTTAGCAAGATCACAGGATTCAAGATAAACATGCAAAAATTGTATTTCTATATACTTTCAGTGAACAAATGTACACTGAAAAACAGAATACCATTTATAATCACTCAAAAAAGATTTAAGGGTAAATCTGACAAAGCATCTGCAAGACTTGTATGCTGAAAACTATAAAATGCTGATGAAAGAAATCAAAGATTTAAATGGAGAGACACGTTGTGTTCATGGCCTGGAAGACTCAGCATAGTAACGATGTCAATTTTCCCAAAATTGATATACAGGCTTAATGCAATTCCTGTCATGGTCCCAGTAACAGTTATTATAAATATGAACAAGATTATTTTTAAATTTATATGGAAGGCAAATGGACTTAAATTCAAAAAAATAATAAGTAGGAAGAATCAGTTTGCTTGATTTCAAGATTTAACTACATAGCTATAGTAATTAATACTGTATGGTATTGGTGGAAAAGCTGACACATAGATCAACGAAACAGGACAGAGAACCAGAAATAGTCACGCAAATAGGACCAAATGATTTTTGGTAAAGGTGCAAAAGCAGTTAAGTGAAGACAGCTTTTTCAACAAATAGTGCTGGAATAACTATACATCTATAGGCAAAAAATTTAACTCAAAGTAAGTCTTTCACTTTATACAAAAATTACCTCAAAATAGATTTGGGACTTAAATATAGAACATAAAACTGTGAAAACTTATAAAGATAGGAGAAAATCTTTGGGCTTTAGGGCAAAGAATTCTTAGCCTTCACATGAACAGCAAACTACGTATCTGACCGATAACTAATAAATAACCAGACAAGATAAAGAAGCCTGCAGACTCTAGTATAAACACAAATAATCCAATTAGAAAATATGCAATAGAAATTTCACCAAAAAGATTATTCAGATGATGAATAGGCACATGAAAAGATGTTCAACATAGTTAGCCGTTAGGGAAACAAAACCACAGTGATATATAGCATTATACACCTATCACAATGGTTGAATTAATTAATATACATCTATCATATGACCCAGCAATTGCACTTCTGGACATTTTTCAGAAAGAAATATAATAATATATTAATATTATATTATTATACGAAATAATATATTAATATTATAAGAAATATAATAATATAAAACTTATAGTCACACAAAAACCTGCACATGAATGTTTATAGAAACTTTATTCATAACAGTCAAAAATTGGAAGCAATCCAGATATTCTTCAACAGGTAGATGATTAAGCAAACTGATACACCCATACCATAGAATACTCTTCAGCAATAAAAAGGAATGAGGTACTGATACACCAATAGCCTGGATGAAACTGAGAGAATTACGCTAAGTGAAAAAGGCCAATCCCAGAAGGTCATATATTGTGTGACTCCATTTATATAACATTCTTGAAATGACAAAATTATAGAAATAGGGAAATTATTAGTGGTTGCCAGGGGTTGAGGAGGGGCTGGAGGAGGAGGGAAGTAGGTGTTACGATAAAAAGGCAACATGTGAGACTTGTAAAATGGAAATGTTCTGCATCTCAATATGAGCATCCTGGCTGTGATATTGCACTATAGTTTTGTAAGATGTCACCACTGTGGAAGGCTGGGCAAATGGCACAAGGTATTTTTTTTCTTAGAACTGTATGTGAATCTACACTAATCTCCAAGTTTGAGGCTGCCAAGCTTTCTACTCCCTGTCCAAGAATAAGATACAGTGTGCTGTGTGGTTAGCAAATGATCAGAACTAGAGTTCTTTTGGCTTACTACTCCAAAAGCAGCCTGAAAACCGGTAAGATGACTTTTGTGGATAGGTGTTAAATGAAACCTTTGTTTTGTGAGAACTTAAATTTATTTAAGTTTGCAAATTATAATGCCCAAATCAGTTTTTATTACTATCCCAGTATTTCTTCAGTTAAAATTCACATATGTGACTTTCTCAGGGAGAGGTCAGAGAGGCAGAAAGTATGAAATCTTTAAATGTTGTGTCAGTTTCAAAAATTGGTAACACTGTGTTGACTCCTCATCACTTCCCCTTTCATATATAATTCATAGTGACAAATGATTGTTATTGGGAAGTCTTTGAAGAGATACAGATAAGGAACACCCCCAAATATTATTTGTTCTTGGTACTGTCTTCTAATATACAGTCCTTAATAGTATGCTGCTGCTGCTGCTAAGTCACTTCAGTCGTGTCCGACTCTGTGTGACCCCACAGACGGCAGCCCACTAGGCTCCCCCGTCCTTGGGATTCTCCAGGCAAGAACACTGGAGTGGGTTGCCATTTCCTTCTCCAGTGGATGAAAGTGAAAAGTGAAAAGCACCCCACAGACTGCAGCCTACCAGGCTCATCCATCCATGGGATTTTCCAGGCAGGAGTACTGGAGTGGGGTGCCATTGCCTTCTCTGCCTTAACAGAATATCTCCTCCTTAAAATGAAATAGTTTATCTTACTTCAACAGTAATAAAATCTGTTTCTTGAGAATTGGAAAATAAAAAAAATGTTTCTAGTACTCAAAGACCACTGTGTTAACATTATGATCTCCTTTTCTCTAGAATCATTCAATGATATATTTTCCAGTATCAAGATTATGGTATACCTAAGTGAAGGAACTTGTTCCTAGAAAATATTTGAGATAATTGAGTGAATAAATGATTTTCAAATTTACTTGCTAGTTTGGGTCTGACCTAAGTCTTCCAGCATTCTATTTTGCAGCTATTTAATCATTAGTTATGCTGACTGATCAAGTCCAACAGCCACACAAACCACTTGATAGTGAGAAGAGGTAGAAGCAATATAGCTGCCCTTTTATTTGGTCCTAATTACCTTTTACTACAAGCAAATGTTTGTTATTGTAGAGGCAAATATCCAACCAAGGTGATACCTCTGGTTATATGCTTTAAACCTGGAGAGGGAGGGAAGGGGTCTTAAGAATGATTACAGCAATGCTAAGAAATTTTTGTGTCAAAATATATCATAAAACCAGGGAACTTAAAAGTAAAAAGAGATGTTAGTCATCAAGCTCAAACCTTTCTTGATGCATGAGTTTCCTTTCTGTTCTGGGAAAGGAGTTGTCCAATCTTCACTTGAATGTCTCCAGTAAGGCCTGATTTCTTACCTGAAAAAGGAAAGGATTACAGTATGACTGCTGAGGCCCCTTTAGGCTCTAAGTGTTTGATTAAACCTGAATTTCTTCTGGCTAAATCATATTTTTTGAAAAGCTTCTTCCTTTTCAATAAGCGAAATGAGTTTTCTCAGTCTGAGGTTATAGTTCTTTAGCATATGTGTTATTATGTATTAAAAAATACTTAATATCCTATTTTTCCAGGTAATATGTATGTTCAGGTGAACACACAAGGACCAACAATTCTCTGAAATTTCTGAGTATTAAAAAAAAGAAAGCTAGGGTGTGATGGGGAGATACCCTCTAGTCTTCAGAATTAGATGCAGATCTGTACCATGTCTGCAGTCAAATTTCTAATTTTGTTCAAACTTAATTTACAATAAGTGATTCTTCTGATGTCCTTAGCCACTGTCACTATAATTGATCTTGGGTTCACCATGACTGGTACTGGTAATTGGAAATTCTGTGATTTAAGCAGGATTCATGAATGGATAATAAAACTACAGGGTTGTAGGTTGTTGGCGAACAGGATATATCCATTGTAGTATCAAAGCATTTCACAGGTTACACAAAAAGAAAACTTTCCTTTAACACTGGGAGATCTATCAATCACCACCTTAACCAGTGTGGTACCACATATGTGGTATTCTTGCCAGAAATGTTTGATGTGACTCTGATCATGAGAGAATAATTAGGAACATCCACAATGTGGGACAATGTATAAAATGACTGGTCTTTTCTAAAAGTTATAAAGGAAAAGGAGTAGAAAGAGTTTTTCTAGAATACAAGACTAAAGAGTTGTGAATTTTGGATCATGAATCAAAAAAAAAAAAACACTTTTGAGTTAAAAATAAAGACTTCTGGGGATAATCAGAGAAATTTGAATATGTTATTTTCTTAGGTGTGATAATCATATTGTGGCTATGTAAAAGTATGTTCTTAAGGAGATACATACTGAAGAAAATAGGGTTAAAGGTCATGATGACTGCAACTTTTAAGTGGCTCAGCAAAAAAAAAAAAAGTCTGAAAGAGAAAGCAAATAAGTAAAATGTTAACAACAAAAAGAAATGAAAGAAACCAGTCTTGTGAGCCATTTTTTTTGGTCCAGGGCTGTCTGTTCTTTATTTGATAGCTCAGATGTCTAAACCAATCTGCACTAACTTGCTATATTGATATAAAATAGGACTCTACGACATGTCCCTTTACTTCATATTATTTGCAGGAGGTGTAGGAAACTGCGCCTGATTAACCTTAGAGAGTAGAGGGCAAAGGTCACTTTTTCTTTTACATTTAAAGTTTCACCTAGAAAATAAGGGTGATAAATCATCTCCAAAGTCTCTTACAGCTCTGACACTGTCATTATATGTTTTAATTCACGTAAATTATAAAACAAATTGTGAACAGGTACTACCTAAAAGCCTAATAAAGGAAATATAACTGAAATTATAGAAACTCATCAAGATTTACAAGGTTCTCTAAAGCTGAGCCCTTACTGTCTTTTAATTCTAGGATTTCTTCTATCAAAATAGACAGCTGAGTTGTAAAAATAAAAATTTTCATTTAACTTTTACATCAGATTACATTTAAAAATTTTTTAGTAATGCGTAAAGGGAAACGTTTAAGTAATCCATCCTCGAAAATCAGCAGATCAGATAAGGTGTGTTGGCACTGGTATTGTCTCTAGAGAGAATTTTTCAGTTAAAGGAGAGTCTCCTGCTTGTCAGCTCAAGGTCAAGGCGTGGGTGCCTTTCAGTCTAACTCACTATCCCCAAACAAGACCCCGATTCCCCAGATCTGAAGATGGCTTAGAGCCTCGAATTCCGATTCTCGTCCAGTGACACGGTTCCGAGGGAAGTCCCAAACCCGCTCTCGGTACGCGCTGCCCGGATCCGCAGCCCCCAAGAGCCCCAAGTACAAGAGGCGGCCTCCTTCAGAGACCCTGCCACCTTTCCCCGAGCGTTGCCGGCCGCCCCCTCGCCTGGAAACCCGGGATTCTGTGGACAGAGAAAAGAGACCATACTTAAGGACAGACTCTCGCATCCGACACCATAAAAGGCTGGGGGCTGCGTTGCCAGTCGACTCGCTGGGGGTGGGGGGCGGAGGGTCTGGGTCAGGGCGGGCGCCTCAGTCGCTGGATGAAAGAGAACACGTGGGAATGGCGATGTCAAATGGCTCTTATACCCTTCGCCGCCGATTCGTTATAATGCCAGAAACTCTAGAGGAAAGAGTAGGTATCGTAAGTGAATTTTAAAGTACCATGACAATTATTTTTTTTACTCTATTCTTAGACAAAATTCTATATTTCTGACTTTCTCGCCAATATCAACACGAATCTGTCGAAACTTTTTGTAAAACTAATTTACTTAATCCCGCGTCCCTAACGGTCTCCAGGAGCATTACTGTAAACAGTCCCTAATAACAAGAATGGTGTATAACCAGCTAGGTCGGGAGTTCTTCAGGTCCTAGATGAGACTCGGGTGTTATTCAGTGTTTTAAGTCTTGTGGGGCAATGTACTACTGGCTTTAATAAAAAATTCACACCCGTTTTAAGTGTTTCACGCCGGCAGTTTGTTTCCACCCGGAGAGGGATGGAGAAGCACCCGACAGTGTTTAGCTTTTTGGTTGGAGGATTTGGACGATTTCATGGCGCGCATGCGTGTTGTGTTTGAAGGGCGGGTTTAAAGGGAAGTAGGTGTTGACCAGCGGGCAACTGAACTTGTCAGATTAGACCTGTGACTCCGCAGAAACCGGGCTTTCGGGAGACATGGAAGGGTGAATTTAGGTGTCTGATTACTTCTGAAGGGGTGTGTAAGACTCTTTGGTTAAAGGAAGCTATTAAGCTTCTTATGTAGGTGATTTTGGAAAAACAGCATTTCATTTTGCCTGCTTGATTCCCTCTCATTTAACTCGCATCCGCATCTGGTTTCCTTTGTACTGCCGTCTCTCCCGGAGTACTGTAGGGCAGTGCTCTGTGTTATTGTTATTATTGCTTATGTGGCCGTTCTCCTGTCCTCCTCACTTTCAGATTTATTGGCGTGGTGCATTAATAGACTGAGTGGAATTAAAGGGTAATTATGTTCTAGTGGGATTGATGGGTAAGTCAATCCTGGGTCAAATACCAAATTGAAATTTCCGGCTTTGTGGATAGTCTGTTTAGGCATTGTTTTATGTAAAAGTTGATGATTGCATGTTTCAAAATCACGTGAAATTAACCTTTTCTTTATCATACTCCTCCCTCATTTTTTCTCCCCTACGCCCGGCCCCCCTAAATCCTCATAGCGGTGAAAATTTTGTTCTGAAGTTTTATGGACCCAGAAGAAAATTCTGTTCAGAACTGTGGGACTAGGTTTGTTACCAGTAATATGAAAGGCTCAGAGTTTTGTCTGGAAAAGAAAAAAAAGGTTAAAGTACCAGCGAGGAGACTTCGTGAGATAGTTTCTCCAAATCAGGGAGATAATTTGGCTTTGCTGAAAGGTGAATTGTCCCGTGTTCCTCCAGCGTTGTCTGCAAATAAACGTCTTCCTGTTAGAACTGGGAAGAGCTTGAATGGAACGTTATGTGGTACGTGATTCCAAATAGTTTCAACCGGTTTTTGATTTTGTAAATCTTTAGTCTTTATTTTCATTTCGTTTTGTGTGTGTGTTTCAAAACCTAGAGGATTTTTAATGTTTAAATTCCTAAATACAAGATATGTCTCGCTTGTACAATCGTTAGAAGAGTGACCCCTTTTCCTGGGAAAATGGCCAGGCAGGAACAGTCTACATCGAATCATATTCAATAGATGGAATGAATAAAACATTTCGTATTTTATTTTTTCTTTGCGTGTTTTTTTTGGCACACGATTCTTGTCCATATCTGTGATGGAGACACTTAACTAGTGTGACGTGCTTTTCACCAGTAGGGCTGGCTTTTTACCTTCTGTTTGGCTAATGCTGTACAGTTTGGAATTGTAAAAAAGCACAATTTCTGCCTTTTGATGGCATCCATAATCCAATTCACTTAACTTGTCTGAGCTCCCTGGAAGTAAAGATAACATGTTGCTTTACCCACTTCACTGGTAATCAGATTAATGAATATAAGTGCGAAAAAGAATAAATAAAGTAGTTTTTATGGTGCTGCTTTTGGCAGTTTCAGCATAACCTAGGCCTGCTGTTTAACTAGGCTTTTATATCATGTGCATGTTTTCTTCCTGGCAAGTGATTGCACACATAGTTTGTCCTAATTCAGTAGTGTGACTGGTTGTATAACTTTTTATACTTGTCTTATTGGATTGTCAGTTCTGAGCCCTCACTTTCCAAAATATCAGATGTGAAAACCTTCATCAGTGTATATATATATGTACATTTTAAGCTTTTTGCATGAAGATTGGCTTCCAGTTTAGGTCTTGCATTAATATGGAATTTATAGTTCTTGAATTATGCTTATACAGTTTCTACAGGAAACATTCTAATTTAAAACTCACTAAAATTGATTCTTTTATTTTGTTAGGTTCATCAGACTTAACTTCTGCCAGAAATTATCAGCAGCCTCCAGTAGAAAATCCTACTGTGTCAGAAAGTGTAAGCAAAAGAATTCTTAATTACACTCATGTTAAAGTTTTACCTATTGTCAAGTAAGGCTTTTTAAAATTTTGATTAGCAATAGGCCTTGTTTTTAATTAAAGTTCACTTACCGAAGACATATTTTTACAAACTGCTAGGTAAAGGTAAAGGAGCTGTAACAACAGAATTTTAAAAAAGTGAAGTGTGAATTTATTCTAACTATTCTGAAGCCTTTTGGGTGATTTTTTTTTTTTGAGAGGTATTTAAAAGCTAATAACATGAAATTCTCATCTTAACGTCATTTTTAATTTATAATGCTGAAAATATTTGTTTATAAATATATTTGGTCACACAATTTAATTAGACTTTGACCGCTTATCATAATATTGACTATATATTGTGAATTTAACAAGTAAACTAAAATGGGTATTGCAGCTATTTACTTATGAATTTTGTCAACAATTCATCATAAAAAGGTATAATTACGTGCTATACTTGGTCTCTGAATAAATGCCTAGCCTTTGGGTTGATGTTTTTATTTCTTTTTTGAGGAGGCTTTATTTAAAGATTAATGGTATTTTAATTCTGTTATTTAATTTCTCAAATGTATGGATATGTTATTATTGTATAATTGAACATAAAAGGGTGATCTTTGGAAGATCATCAGGCAGGATTTCATTAGATTTAATATGGGCTAACAATTTGTTTTGTGTAGATTTGTCTAATATAAAATATACCTGCAGAGCAAACCTAGTTCTTTATCATTTTACCATGAACACAAACTGCAGCCTTTTTGCATTACGTTTTTATTTCATAAGTAAGGGCTAAGATTATATTCTCTATTGATTTTGACCATACTATTTTAAGGAGGAAATGAAAGAAGTTTGTGTCCAATATGCTCATATTTAGATTTGCTCCTCTTCATACTTGTTTCTTTCTACTGATAAGTTACGTTTTCCTACTATAAGGAGCAAATCCTTATACATGTGCAGAAAGAAAACAAAACCTTAAAATCACTATAGAAAATTCAAAAAGAAGAAGGAAAAAAGAAATTCCACAATTATATAAAATCAAGTACTGTTAACATTTGGAGTTTTTTTCTATGTATATGTATATTTTATGAAACGGGACTATTTTATAACTAAGTAATATTAAAGTTATTGTTGCATGTCATTGATTTTTTTTCTTAGGAGCTTTTAATAAATTCACAGAATTTCAGTGTATGTATGTACCATAGTTTATATGTTCATATTCCTATTATTTGACATTGAGGTTTTTTCCCCCGAAATTTTTATAATATGTACAACCAGGTGATGAACATTCTGGTTTGTATCTGAGCTCACTTTCTTATATTAATTTCTAGGTATAAAATTATTACCTAAAAGAATATACACATTTTTTGTAATATTTCTAGATTGTCTCCAGAAAAACTGTATCAATATGTATTCTCCAGCAAGGTCATGAGTAAAATTAGTGGATTTCCCTCCATCTTCATTTATATGAAGCATTAAAATTAAACAAACAAAGTTTGCTGTTTTGATAGGTGAAAAGGGCATCACATTGTTTGATTTTGTATTTCTTTTATTATTCGTGAAGGGGAAATTTTTTTCATTTATATTGCCACCTGTATTTATTCTCTTGTGAATACATATTTATGTGCTGTGCTTTTTCTTACTGTTTTGTGGGAATTCTTTGATTTCCCAGATGCATTCCACTGTATTGTTAGTCTCACTGGCTATTTTTAGGAATTTAACACCTATTATCAGCAGATAGCTTGTATAAATTTTCTTTTATTATTTTTTATTTTCTATTTAATGATTTAGCAGGGGGGAAAATGTGTGCCTAAGGAAGGTGAAGCAATGTTAAATGAACCAAGTACTTAAAATGTCATGGTGTCTTAGCAGTGAATAGAATCTTAGAAGTGAAGTCCTGGGGTACACATGTGAGCAGAAATCTGTTTGGCTGTAGTTGTCATGTCTATAAAGAAGTCTTCTGAGACTACATTATAGCTCAGTGACAAAGAATACTGTGGAAATTAATTTCTGGTGTAGTGCCGTGCATTGGACATCCTTATAAACTACATTTGTCTCACAGTGAATCATGTTTTTACGTTTAACTATAACCATTGAAATGTTACATGGGTTGCTCTACTGAAAGTAGCAAATTGGGATTTGAATCTGAATTTCAGGACCACTCTTGCTTGTTCATTTTCCAATTCATTCACTTGTCTGACAGCTCATTACTCATTCAACACATCTTTGAGTAGCTCAGGGTACCTAAGCATGGTGGTGCTGGAATTAAGTGTATAAATAAACAAATAGTTGTGTCCTCCCGGGACACAGTAGTCACGTAAGCTAATAAATGGTCCTTAATAAATAATGAATCATAAAGTGGATTTATGCATTTCATTTCTTCCTTTCATATCCTGAAGGATTTTTCTAAAGATGCTGCAGTGCAAGTGTTGCCTTTGAATAAAATGGAAGAGAACAGACAAAAAGGTAAAAGGATAGATTTATTAATTTTTTTGGTAACATACCCATAATGTAAAATTTGCCATTTTTATCATTTTTAAGTGGCATTAGGTATATTCATGTTGTGCAGCTATCACCACCGTCCCATCTCCAGAACTTTTCATCTTCCCCAACCAAAACTCTGTTCTCATTGTATACTAACTCTATTCCCCTTCCCACCATTCTGCTTCTTGTCTCTATATATTCTGTTATATCTCCATATGTGTGGAATCATATATAGTGTTTTGTCCTTTGGTGATTGATTTATCTCACTTAGCATGTCTTCATGGTTCATTTATGTTGTAATATGTAAGAATTTGGGCTTCCAAGGTGGTGCTGGTGGTAAAGAGACATAAGATATGTGGGTTCAATCCCTGGGTCAGGAAGATCCCCCTGAAAAAGGGCATGGCAACCCACTCCGGTATTCTTGCCTGGAGAATCCCATGGCCAGAGGAGCCTGGTGGGCGACAGTCCATAGGGTCACACAGAGTCAGACACAATTGAAGTGACTTAGCACACATGTAAGAATTTTTTTGGTAAGGATAGAATTTTAGAGTTTTAGATATTCATTGATTTTTTTTTTAGGTATTTATTAAACAACCTTACAGTTTTTTCTTGTTTTCATTTTTAATTCGTTTTTCCTTCCAACTTAATCTTGGAAATCTCTGAAGTCCAGAAAATGATTTGTGATAGTAAAGGTAATTTTATTATTGCCAACCTATTGCATAGTTTGATATTTAATACCTAAGTATAAAGGCTGAATAGTCTTTGGTAAGATAATAGATTAAAAATATGCTTTGAAAAAATGGATTTAATAACATTTTAAAAGTAGTTGGTTTTGTTTTCAGCGAAGCAGTGTTCTCATTAGAGTTTGAACAAATGTCTCTAATTTGGCCCCAAGTGTTTCTACACAATTTTATTCTTACAATCTCGAGTTATGACTATTATTACTCAAGTCACTTAATTTGTTTCTTGTCTTTTTAAATTGAGAAATCATATTGCTGAATTCCCAAACATTTTTTTAATTAAAAAATTTTGAGTAGCTTATCAAAATGTGATACATTTCTAGGAATCTAAAGTATATTTTTGTGTTTTTATTTTGCAGCAAATGACATCTTTATTTCTCAGTACACTGTGGGACAGAAAGATGCTCTAAGAGCAGTTTTAAAACAAAAGTAAGTTTCATTTACAGAAAATGGGTGAGGCATTTCTTGTGTTTCTTTAAAATCAGCTTTGTTTATGTTTTGCACCTAGGGAAAAAAGTTGTTTTTTCCAATATGTGAAATATATGTGTGATAATATGTATAAAGCATTTTTCATGATGCTGGGCATGTATAAAATACTCAGTGGCTGTTAACAGCCAATAATAACAATGGCTGTTATTATTGTTGCTGTGGTTATTGTTGAAGAGGTATTGTTGTAAGCACTTAATATGCATTAACTCATTTAACTTTTTCAAAATCCAATAATACAGATTATATTACCATCCCAATTTACAGAATCCCCATCTTAGAGATAAGGAAACTGAGGTACAGAGGGATTGATTTTCCTGAAGTCATTGAGCAAGTATTCACTGGGTTGGAATTCAAACCCAGGTAGTCTGTCTAAAGAGTACTCTCTTAGTCACTTCACTATCCTACTCGTAGCATCGGTCACATATATGACCACATACATAATACTGCTTACTGAAACAGGACATTTAGACTTTTTCTTAATCTCTGCTTAGATTTGAGAAAGGGACAAGCTTAGTATCTGAGTGGAGTGAAGGAAAACTGGCTATTACTCTATCTAAATACTTCCTTCCAGCTTTATCTTTACTGCTGATGAAGTACAGAATCAGCCCTGACAACAGCACTGTGCTAAACATGAAAGAATGTATCACCAGGGATATTTTTAAAAATCACTAGTGGGGGTGGAATGAGATTTATGTTCCTGCGCTAAATATATTCTACTCCTGGACCAGAGCTCTACAACTACTAAAGTAAAGTTTATTCTTTTTTTACCTATAGTTATTCATAATATACATATTATACTCTGGGAAACACTAACAAAGTAAATACTACCTCTAAACCACAAGGTCCTGGAAGAGGGCATGGCAACCCAGTCTGGTATTCTTGCCTCGAGAATCCCCATGGACAGAAGAGCCTGGCAGACTTCAGTCCATGGGGTTGCAAAGAGTTGGACATGACTGAGCGACTAAGCACAGCACAGTAAACCACAAGGAGTGTGATCTGAGCCAGCCAGAGTTTCACAGCTGGTTGTTTGGCTTAATGGTGCTTTTCCTTTTGACATTTGGTCAGCCTCCAGTTCCCAGCATGTAATAGGTGATTAGGAGGAGAATTTGGATGGTAAATTGTATCCTAGAGTTTGTAAATATATAAGAAAAGGCATAAGTAAGGATATGACGGAGGGGCAGTCTCCCAAATTCTGTACATAAACTAAAAATTTCAGATTACATCTAATTCATTGGAGAAAAAGTGATTACCATTTCCACCCAACTGACCCCAGGTAGAAGTGACTACTTGCAACCACAACAGGGGCTTTATCAACTTGCCTTCAAGTCAGAACTCTCAGATCCGAGAGGGAGAAGTTGTTCATAAACAAGTGGACAGTGAGAAGTAACTGACTACTACCCCTCCTACTTGTTCACAGTAGGTCTTTCCCTATTTCAGGATGAACAAACAGAATTGAAAAAGAAAAACTAGGAAGGGCCTTTGAGAAGGTTATTGCAGTGTAGAGAATGGTATGAGTCAGAACCATAAAAATGACTCTCATGTTGGGTTAAAAGATAGTCTAATTGTGTCTCTAGAGAAACTTTGCTGTAGTCCGTGTCACTTGATTTTCTGTTTTTCTTTTGAGAATGGCAGATGGAATTTGGCAAAGTGATACTAAAATTTACTTGAAAGGGTACACAGTTGAGAATATATACACATACTGTTAAGAATACATACATGTAGAATACACACAGTGGAGAATAGCTAATTTTGGAGAAACAAAAATGGAATGATGGAGAATCTGCCCTATTTGATGTTAGAACATGCAGTAAAGCTGTTAAAAAAAAAAAAAGGCAATTGACTGGAATGAGCCTTTGAGGAATGACGAGTCTGTCTAGAGTGTCTGGAACAAGGGTAGAATGACCTTTCCTGTGTCAGAAAGGTAAGTAGAGTTATGAACTACACCAAAGAAGTTTGGACTTAAAGAGAAATGGCAAATCATTTAACAGTTTTAAAGTTTGATATATATTTCTTACAAGGCTCACTCAGGAAAAAATGGATTAGAAGAGGGCTGGACTGAAGTCTAGGAAACCAATTGACTATGAACTTTTCAAAGATCTTTTAAAGAGATGGGTTAGATTGATCCTGAATCCATTGGTAAGTGGTAGGATATGAAGGTGGGAATCATGCTGGCCTGGAGAGGAGTGCACAGGTTTGGAAGATAATTTGGAGATAGAATTGACAGGAATTGATGCTTAGATGTGACCATGAGGAAGGAGCTAAGGATGGATCCCAGATTTTTGACTTGTATAAATGCAGTCAGTAATAGTATTCATTGAAAAGGGGAGGTGTTGGGGGAATAAA
This sequence comes from Bison bison bison, assembly GCF_000754665.1. NCBI lineage: Eukaryota > Metazoa > Chordata > Mammalia > Artiodactyla > Bovidae > Bison > Bison bison. The sequence goes on along the minus strand of NW_011494826.1, from coordinate 4,377,895 downwards.
TTTCACTTTAGACATTGGCAAGGGTTTGAGATACCTATGAGACATCCAGGTGAAAAGCGTCTGATAGCAAATTGAACCTCTGTGCCATGTGCTCAATCACGTCTGACCCTTTGTGACCCCATGGACTATAGCCCGCCAGGCTCCTCTGTTCATGGATTCTCCAGGCAAGAATACTGGAGTGGGTTGCCATACCCTCCTCCAGGGAATCTTCCCAACCCAGGGATCAGACCCTTATCTCTGGTCTCTTCTGCATTGCAGGCGGATTCTTTACCCGCCAAGCCATATAGATGTCAAACTGGCAAAAGATTTCTAAGCTAGAAATCCATGTATATAAGTCATCTGTATGTAGATAGTAATCTGAGCTCTGAAAGTGGTTGAATTGGCCTGGTGGGAATGTGAGAGTGAAAAGAAATGGCTTAGGATAGATCTGTAAGAAAACCGAATCTTTAAGAGATATACAGAGAAAGCAATGTGATTTCTAAGTGCCACTCAGAAAGTTTATCCAGAGGTGAAGAGTTTGGTCTTAACAAAACCGGGGAAGTGAGGTTCTAAGTTTGATAGCTGCTCAGACATAAAGATAAGGACTGAAAAGTGTCCATTGAATTGAGCAAGAGGAGGTATTAATGGCCTTCGTAAGAGTGGTTTCAGTGTAGTATTGAGATAGATGCCACATTCAGAGGATTTAGGAATAAAAAAAGTTCTAGAGAAAGATAAAAAGGAAAGGAATAGTTTCTTCTGAGTGGGTGAATTATGTGCATTTTTTCTAGTTCTTTACACTTAGAAGTTCATTTGCTGCATTGAGCATTTCTTAATTTGATAATAGGAAAAAATAAAATTTTAAAGCTTATAAAGAAGTTGATGTCTGGCCTTATAATGTTATTTTTCTTGTTGGTCAATTTAAGATATTAATACAGAATGAGAGATCTTAAAGGATAAATCACATTCAGACTTCAGACAGAAATTCTACACGATAGGGATTATCTGAATTATATTTTCTTAGTACACCAGTCAGCTAAATGTATATTTAGAACCAACTCTGTGCTCTTTCTTTATGTGGTATAAAAGTCCCCCACTCCAGGTTGCTTAGAGCTTAGTTGGGGAGAGAATAGGTGCATAGATGGAGGAATGCATGATTAGAGCTGTGAGAGGAAACATTCGATACATTGTTAATTTTGTTAACATGTTCAGTTCAGTCTCTCAGTTGTGTCCAACTCTTTGAGACCCCATGAATTGCAGCTCGCCAGGCCTCCCTGTCCATCACCAACTCCCGGAGTTCGCTCAGACTAATGTCCATTGAGTTGGTGATGCCATCCCGCCATCTCATCCTCTGTCGTCCCCTTCTCCTCCTGCCCCCAATCCCTCCCAGCATCAGAGTCTTTTCCAATGAGTCAACTCTTTGCATGAGGTGGCCAAAGTACTGGAGTTTCAGCTTTAGAATCTTTCCTTCCAAAGAACACCCAGAACTGATCTCTTTTAGAATGGACTGGTTGGCTCTCCTTGCAGTCCAAGGGACTCTCAAGAGTCTTCTCCAACACCACAGTTCAAAAGCATCAATTCTTCGGTGCTCAGCTTTAGTTTTGTTAAATGTCTATTCTGTGAAAGTGAAAGTTGCTCAGTTGTGTATGACTCTTTGTGACCTCATGGACTATTCAGTCCATGGAATTCTCCAAGCCAGAATACTGGAGTGGGTAGCCTTTCCCTTCTCCAGGAGATCTTCCCAACCCAGGCATTGAACCCCGGTGTCCCGCACTGCAGGCAGATTCTTTACCAGTTGAGCCACAAGAGAAGCCATTTAAACCCTAGGATGGCTGACTGTCAAACCTCAGTTATATGATATTGGAAGTAAGTGTTGTGTTAGTCCCTCAGTCATTTCTGACTCTGTGCGACCACATGGATTGTATCTCGCAAGGCTTCTCTGTCCATGGAATTCTCCAGACAAGAATACTGGGGTAGGTAGCCATCCCCTTTTCCAGTGATCTTCCTGACCCAGGGATCAAACCTGGATCTCCTGCCCTGTGGGCAGATTCTTTACTGTCTGACCCATCAGGGAAGCCCATCGAAAGTAAATGAAAAGAAATTAATGAATGGAGAGATCAAGAGGAAGTGTTATAAGAACAGGCATATTTATTTTTTTGGCTGTGCCATTTGGCATTCAGGATCTTAGTTCCCAAGGTTGAACCCACGTTCCCTGCATTGGGAACTCGGAGTCCTAACCACTGGACGACCAGAGAAGTCCCCAAGAACAGGCTTATTGAAAAGGTAAGACTTTTGTTGAATCTTGGGAAGAAGGTTAGAGCAAGTTGGGTGAAGAAGATTGAGAGAAGAGAGTGAAAAAAAGCCTGGAGTCACCTGTGAGAACAGTGTAGTGCAGTCAGTGAGAGCAGAGTGACTGGGGAGAGGAAACAGAAAGTACAGTATGTGTTGGAACCTAGGGCAGAATGCCAAATAGGAAATTAGCCTATTTCAGTTGTCTATAAGGAATGACTTGAGATTTTTGAATGGTGAAATCTGTGTGAAAAGTTTTTAAGCAAATAGAAACCGGAAGAATGAAATAGTTGGCAAGAGATGATGGTTTTGTACTGAGCAGAATTATGAAGGGAGAAGTGCTGTTTTGAGAGAAAAAGCCTGATGTCATGGGACGGTCTATGGGCATTGGCCTTAACTTGGCTACTTACTAGTTCTATGACGTGATCAGGTAAATCCCATTATCTCTGTGGACCTCAGTTTCTTTCTTCATCTGTAAAATGAAGAAAATTAGGGAAGCTGGGCTATTGGGTTCGCCTACTTCTATAATTCCATGGCATGATTCCTGCAATTGTGATGAAATAATTGAGAAAACCTGATGACTCAGTTGGTTATGAGAAGGTAACTGAAGGGTAGAGAACTTAAGATAACTTCAAAATTTTGAGAATGTGACACAAATGATGCTCTTAATAGAAATGAGGCAACATCAAAGAGGAGTAAGTTTAAGACCTCCATGCCTTCTTTAAAATTCAGAAGGTGGAAATCCAGCAGCTGGAGATGAAGCACATTCCTGCTGATTTTACTTAGACTTGTCTTAGGCACTCTTCAAGTTTGTCAGTGTTTCTTTAATTTCTTTTAGGCCAAACACAGCACAAAATTGACCAGTCTTTTTTTTTTTTTTTAATAAGTGTTTAGTTAAATGCCTTATTGTGAATATGTATTTTCCGGATTCATCTTTAATCCAGACTGCTTAGCAATGTATTTTATGCCCGTTTTAATAAATTAGGTGACATTTATTAAATCTAAATGAGTTAGAAGTTTAGAAATTCTTTTCAGCAGTTTTAATAGTCCCTCTTGGGTTGTCTTCCTTTGGGAGTAAAACTTGATACCTGAATACTTAGAGCCTTTGCTGTATGTTTTAAATTTGTACTTCTTTTTAAAAACGTTTTAAATTTTATTTTTCTTTATTTTTGGTTGCACTGGGTCTTTGTTGCTGCCTGTGGGTGTTCTCTGTTTGTGGTGAGTGGGTGCTACTCTTTGTTGTGGTGCCAGGACTTCTCATTGTGCTGGCTTCTCTTATGGAGGAGCATGGGCTCTATGTATGCGAGCATCAGCAGTTGTGGTGCATGGCCTTAGTTATTCCATGACAGACGGGATCCTTCCAGACCAGGGATCGAACCTGTGTCTCCCTCATTGGCGAGTAGATTCTTAACCACTGGGCCACCAGGGAAGTCCCAGATTTGCACTTCTTGACTATAAATCATTGTAATTGTGCCCATGTCTTTTTCACATGTGTAAGTCATATTTTCTGAAATTATCAGTGCCTTCTGGGAATTATCTTTTAACTTTCTTAGTGTGTGGTGACCTGAACCTTAATAGATTTCATTAACCAAATGACTGATATGCTGACAGCAAAAAATAGGAATTTATCTTTTAAAAAAAAATCAAGAAAATTCACCTGCAGCAAATTGCCATTTGTAGGTATTTCTTCTAATGGTTCAGTATAGCTTATTGAATAGACTTTTTTTTCTTTTTTATTTCCAGAACTCAAAGCATGCCTGTTTTTAAAGAGGTGAAGGTACAGCTTTTAGAAGATGCAGGCACAGAAAAGGACCCTGTTACCCAGGAGAATAGAATTTCACCCAGTGGAATTGATTCAGCTACAACTGTGGCTGCAGCAAC
>NW_011494826.1:4368704-4373649 GCF_000754665.1 Bison bison bison | reverse complement strand
TTTGTTTCAGCTAAAACTGGGGCTGCAGCACCTGCTGCCGCCATTGCAGCAGCAGCTCCACTGATAAAAGTATATCTGTTTCTTCCTAGAGAGTCATAACTTCTTTGTAAAATGTACCAGACACTGATTTTGTAATTGTTGTGTCCAGCTGTGACTAGGGACATTCTCGTTGTTCTCTGTGGTTACGTATTATTTCTCAGAAGTTATGAGACTTAACTCTCATCCCTGTGTTACTGCTAGAAAATCCTGGATTCCTTTGTTTTAGCAGTGGAGTATCTCATCTTGGGAGCCACTCAGTCTTGGGTAGCTGGGATGGCTGGACATCCTAATTTTAGAGCTGGAATTGACCATACAGATCATATATGCAGAGCCCTCCATTTGTAACTGAGAAGACTAAAAACAGGTCAGAGTCAGCATCAGGTCTTAGAGCTAATAGGTGGGAGAGCCAAGATTGCTGACCAAACTCAGTTCATTCACTCAGTCGTGTCCGACTCTGCGACTGCATGGGCTGCAGCACGCCAGGCCTCCCTGTCCATCACCAACTCCCAGAGTTTACTCAAACTCATGTCCATTGAGTCAGTGATGCCATCCAACCATCTCATCCTCTGTCTTCCCCTTTTCCTCCCGCCTTCAATCTTTTCCAGTGAGTCAGTTCTTTGCATCGGGTGGCCAAAGTATTGGAGTTTCAGCTTTAGCATCAGTTCTTCCAATGAATATTCAGGACTGATTTCTTTTAGGATGGACTGGTTGGATCTCCTTGCAGTCCAAGGGACTCTCAAGAGTTTTCTCCATCACCACAGTTCAAAGGCATCAGTTCTTCAGCGCTCAGCTTTCTTTATAGTCCATCTCTCACATCCATTCATAACTACTGGAAAAACCATAGCTTTGACTAGATGGACCTTTGTTGGCAAAGTAATGTATGCTTTTTAATACACTGTCTAGGTTGGTCATAACTTTTCTTCCAAGGAGCAAGCATCTTTTAATTTCATGGCTGCAGTCACCATCTGCAGTGATTTTGGAGTCCCCCCCAAATTAAGTCTGTCACTGTTTCCACTGTTTCCCCATCTATTTCCCATGAAGTGATGGGACTGGATGCTGTGATCTTAGTTTTCTGACGAAATAAAAATTGTATGTGGCAAATTTGATATTTTTTAAGAGAAAAAAGATCTAGTTAAGGATAGCTATTCTGCCTTATTTCTGTGATTCTAAGAATAAAGGCTTTAGAAGCATAAGAAATATAGAGGGTAAAAGTTCTGGTTTGATAATTTCTCTATACCAGTTCACTTTATATAACCTTTCTAATAATTGAGCATGTTTTTGATGTCTGGATATTTTTGTTTTAGGTGCAGAGTGAGTTGGAAGCAAAGGTTAATTCTGTTACAGAATTACTCAATAAGTTACAGGAGACTGATAAACAGTTACAGCGTGTTACAGAGCAGCAGACAACCATGCAGAATAAACAGGAGACGCTACACTGTCATGATCATGAAAAACAAATGAATGTGTTCATGGAGCAACACATTCGGCATCTTGAAAAGCTGCAACAACAGCAAATCGATATTCAGGTATCTGTAATAAAGCGACCACACATCCCGTGACCTTTCATCACTCGGATCTCTAAGCTGATATTCATTGATTATTCCAGTAGTTCATCTCCTTAGATTGTAACAGTTTTAGTTATTAAATAATGGTTTGTTTGTTCATCATTCTTTTCTTCTATGTGGAAAAGAAGAACTCTGCATGTTGTAGTTCAGGTATCTAGCTTTGTGAGACCTCTCCTTAAAATTGTTTTTTTCATTCTTTTGTGATATTTCTTTTCATGGCATTTTAAAAGGGCTTATATTGTATTGCAGTTTTCTGTTTATATCAATGGTTCTTAGCCTGGCAAAGTGCTTCAGAATCACGCGGAGAGCTTTATAAAAATACACATGCTTATACCGGTCAGAAATTCTGAAATAGCAGGTCTAATATAGGCCTGGACATCCGTGAAAGCTCTCTAGTGATTCTGATACACACCCTTGGATGAGAATCACCTAGTATACAAATTTGCTTCTACATTTACCTAGTTAAAAAGAATGAACATTCTTATGCCTTTTGAATGAGGCACAGGGCTATTATAAAGAAAGTTATCCTCACAGACAGCTAATAGTATAGCGTATTTATTTTGAAATTTCCGAGTCCTTGGATAGTACCCAGCACTCAGGTACTCAGATTTTTTAAAAAAGATTTTTTAGAATGAGTGAATGACCAGCATTGTAAATGCATTGTTTTTAATTTACCCACTCGCCTCCACCCCTTATTACTGTGCAACTTGAATTTCCCAGGTGATGTCAGTTCAGGAGATGCAAGAGACGAGGGTTTGATCCCTGGGTTTGGAAGATACCCTGAAGTAGGAAATGGCAACCCATTCGAGTATTCCTGCCTGGAAAATCCCATGGAGAGAGGAACCTGGCGGGCTACAGTCCATGGGGTCCCAAAGAGTTGGACAGAACTGAGCACACACTCCTAGTACTCCTTAAAAACTTTTAAAGATACAATTTAAATGTAGCATTCAGAAGAATATACAAAAATAAGCTTATTATAGCTCAGTATAAGATCATAGAGTGAACTCTAATATCCTATAATTTTTAAGACTTCCTAATAGGGTTTGTCTTGAAATCTTGATGTGACTGATATTAATTTAATTTGAATGATTATGGCATATAAAATAAAGTTTTAGTAAGTACTCTGTACATTGCTAAAATTGAGCATGTAGCACGTCATCTGGAGAGGCCAGGAGTGGGCCTATCAGAGTGCTGGTCCCCAGTCTACAGAAATCTTTGCTTCTCTGAGCCTTGATTTCTTTACCTAGAAAACAATTTTATTTTTGTTGTTTAGGATAGAATGAGATTACACGTTTGAAGAGCACATTGATTTCTTTTTTTAACATAGTTCTAAGTGCCTTTCTGCCATTCATTTATCCTTCCATAAATAAACACATAATTTATTAACTTTATCATTTTTGAAGAATGAAATCTTTTGCTAATTCAGACATCTTGTTTGTGGAATTTATAACTATAGAGAAAATTGAACTTATGACATGTAAAGTATTTTCATAATTCAGTTAATGCTTAATGAAATGAAATTCTTTGAATCCATCCATCTGTTTTATGTAGAGGGATCTCAGCACACTTTTAAGAATTCTGTAAAATTCTTTTAAGAATTCTTTTTGTTTTGTTTTGTTTTTTTTTGCCTAGCATAAGACTCTTTTAAAATCAGTTTTATTAGTTATGATATGAGCACATTTCAGCTATTTTAATAAATACTGTTAAAAACTGTGTTGTCACTGTGTTTTCCATTTATATGTAAATGAATATTTTACTGCTGCTACTACACAAAGCTACGGTTTTATTTTAGTGCTTTCTACCAATGGTTTTTAAACCTTTAAATAAAATCTTATCATCAGTATTTAAAAGATGAGATGTTTTGGTTCTGAATTCTCTGGTTTAAGTAGAGGTCAAGGGCTAGGGTCCCTTTCTCCTGGTTCTCTCCTAGAGAGTGTCTCTAGGAGACAGTAGTGTCTTAGTGTTTCCTGAGGCATCAGGAGTGTCTGATGAGCCAGCTCTGAGGTGAAAAGGAAGAAACTGAGGTTTAGAACAAATGATCAGGGCCACACTGTAGAGCCAGACGTAACCCGAGTCTTTGTGTTACTGTGTCTTTCCAGTAGCATTGCTCCTGCAGTGAGTAGTTGCATGTAATGTTTATATTGTTATTATTTATTAAATCTAATAGATTGTCTTCAGGTCCTCCTATAAATTTCAAGATATTTTGTCATCTAACTCTTTCAGGTGATATTTGAAGTTAACAAAGTTATTTTATGTTTTCTAGGCTCATTTCATCAGTGCTGCACTGAAGACTAGTAGCTTTCAGCCTGTTACTGTACCTCCTTCTAGAGCAGTGGAAAAGTATTCTGTGAAACCAGACCGTTTGAATTTTGGTAGCAGTAATCTGTCTTCACATAATGTCTTTACTTCCAAACAAGGTAAAAATATGTAGTTCTCTATGAATAAAAGATGCCAGCTATGAATGTTCTTTGCAGTTTGTAAGCAGAAAACTTATTTACTAGGTTATAAGAGACTCTTAATTTTATAAAATTAGGGATTTTTTTCAGCCAAGTAATTTCTAGATTATTTTGAAACTTGTTCAGCCAAGTTATGGATCATGTTCTATTTAATGGTTTTAATTAATAACGTTCATAAATTGTCAGAAGCATTTCTACATAAATTTAGAAAAGTTTAACTTATCTAGCAGACCTGGCTTCGATCCCTGGGTTGGGAAGCTCCCCTGGAGAAGGAAATGGCAACCCATTCCAATATTCTTGCCTGGAGATTTTCATGGACAGAGGAGTCTGGAGGGCTACAGTCCTGGGGGTACAAAGAGTCATACACGACTGAGCAACCAACATACACACATATACACAGCATTGAAACTGCTTGTTAGCAGTTCACCAATACTCTGACAAACTGCATATTTACTGTTTTTCTTCATTCTGTCAGGGGAGAAACCACCTGAGTACAATTATAAACTATTTCTAAATATTTTCAAGGCGTAATACAAGTCTATTTTAATGAAATTTTAAAAATCTGTTTATAATAACAAAGGAATACACAACTTATTTGTGTTAAACCTTTGGAATTTAAACTCTTACCAAAAAATGTATCTCAAAGTTACTGATATTTGAATAATGAACTGATGAAAATCAAGAGCCTATTCCTTTAGTGATATATAAGATCCATGTAGTACATTATTCCTGACATTTGATTTGTTAGGACATTGTTACATTACAGACATATTAAAGGCTCCTTATACTTACACAGTTGCACTCACATGCTAGTAAAGTAATGCTCAAAATTCTCCAAGCCAGGCTTCAGCAATACGTGAGCTGTGAACTTCCAGATGTTCAAGC
>NW_011494826.1:4368433-4368604 GCF_000754665.1 Bison bison bison | reverse complement strand
AGAGTTCCAGAAAAACATCTATTTCTGCTTTATTGACTATGCCAAAGCCTTTGACTGTGTGGATCACAATAAACTGTAGAAAATTTGAAAGAGATGGGAATACCAGACCACCTGACCTGCCTCTTGAGAAACTTATATGCAGGTCAAGAAACAACAGTTAGAACTGGACAT
>NW_011494826.1:4366409-4368160 GCF_000754665.1 Bison bison bison | reverse complement strand
AGATGACACCACCCTTATGGCAGAAAGTGAAGAGGAACTAAAAAGCCTCTTGATGAAAGTGAAAGAGGAGAGTGAAAAAGTTGGCTTAAAGCTCAACATTCAGAAAACGAAGATCATCGCATCTGTTCCCATCACTTCATGGGAAATAGATGGGGAAACAGTGGCTGACTTTATTTTTTTTGGGCTCCAAAATCACTGCAGATGGTGACTGCAGCCATGAAATTAAAAGATGCTTACTCCTTGGAAGAAAAGTTATGACCAACCTAGATAGCATATTCAAAAGCAGAGACATTACTTTGCCAACAAAGGTCTGTCTAGTCAAGGCTATGGTGGTCATATATGGATGTGAGAGTTGGACTGTGAAGAAAGCTAAGCGCCGAAGAATTGATGCTTTTGAACTGTGGTGTTGGAGAAGACTCTTGAGAGTCCCTTGGACTGCAAGGAGATCCAACCAGTCCATTCTAATGGAGATCAGCCCTGAGTGTTCTTTGGAAGGAATGATGCTAAAGTTGAAACTTCAGTACTTTGGCCACCTCATGCGAAGAGTTGACTCATTGGAAAAGACTCTGATGCTGGGAGGGATTGGGGGCAGGAGGAAGAAGGGACAACAGAGGATGAGATGGCTGGATGGCATCACCGGCTCAATGGATGTGAGTTTGTGTGAACTCTGGGAGATGGTGATGGACAGGGAGGCTTGGCATGCTGCGATTCATGGGGTCGCAAAGAGTCGGACACGACTGAGCGATTGAACTGAACTGATACTTGCAAGTTGCTTTATGTCTCCCACAAATGTGTGGATCTTAAACTTCTGTGAAGTAATGTGAGTCATTTTTTAAGTTGTAAAGGGAGGAAAATGAAGAAAGAAAGTTTATGACTGTCTGCTCTAGGTCACCTGGCTTGAGAGTTGGGAGTGTCAGAGCTGCAGCAGGAACTCAGGTTTCCCTGCTCACTGTTTATAGTTGTCAGTTTGTGGGCTTTCCTGGTGGCTCAGTGGTAAAGGATGGCTCAGTGGTAAAGAGTCACCTACCAGTGAAGAGACAAGTGTTGGACCCCTGGGTCAGCTGAACAATAGCAACAATGTGTTTTGTGCTCACTAAAGTGGGATCTCTAGATCCAAGTGTATAAAAATTTTAAGACTTGCTATACTTAGTACTGGGCTTCCCTGGTGGCTCAGCTAGTACAGAATCTGCCTGCAATGTGGGAGACCTGGGTTCAATCCCTGGGTTGGGAAGATCCCCTGGAGGAGGGCATGGCAACCCGCTCCAGTATTCTTGCCTGGAGAATCCCGTGGACAGAGGATCCTGGCAGGCTACAGTCTATGGAGTCACAAAGAGTCAGACACGACTGAACAACTAAGCACACGTACTTAGTACTTAGTACCAGATGGCCTTCTCAGTTTTCATTGCCATGAGCAGTGTCTGGCTTTGCCATTTTCATCACAACTTAAATAGCACTGAATATTGTCATATTTTTTTTCTTATTAGGTTTAAGTATAAAGTATTTATAGTTTATATTTTGATTTCTAGTGAGGATGAAGTTATTTCTATATATTAATAACTTGAGTATCCTATAGAATTTTGGTTTTATTTTTAAAACATGGGGAAGAGTAATGTTATAATTTAAATTTTTTTTAAAAGTAAGTTAAATTTATTATTTTCTTAATTTTCTGTTGAAGCACCTTCAAGAGAGGTTGAAGATACAAGTTTTGATAAACAGAGATCTCCGTTGGAGACACCAGCACCTCGCAGATT
>NW_011494826.1:4347324-4366309 GCF_000754665.1 Bison bison bison | reverse complement strand
TTCCTGTTTCAAAGGATGATAAAATATCAAAGAGGGAAAATCCTATAGAAGAAAAAGAAAATATGGAGCTTTCATGTCATGCAGGTAATAAAGCAATTATGATTAGCACACACTACTTTTATTAGGGGCTTTCCTGGCGACTCTGTCACCGTGCTGTGCTCGGTCGTGTCCAACACTTTGCATCCCCGTGGACTGTAGCCCACCAGGCTTCTCTGTTCATGGAATTTTCCAGGCAGATTACTTGAGTAGGGTTGCCATTTCCTACTCCAGGGATCTTCCCGACCCAGGGATCGAACCTGCATCTCTGGTGTCTGCTGTGTTGGCAAGCAGATTCTTTACCAGGAAGTCAGCCTGCCAATGTAGGAGACATAGGTTTGCTATCTGGGTCAGGAAGAGCCCCTGGAGAAGGAAATGGCAACCCACTCCAGTATTCTTGTCTGGGAAATCCCATGGACAGAGGAGCCTGGTGGCCTGTAGTCCATGGGGTTGCAAAAGAATTGAACACGTCTAAGCGATTAAACAACAAAAGCAACAACTTTTGTTAGACCTATCTCAAGTTAGGAACAGATTTCCACATTTAGGATTTATAATTCCCTCATGTGGACTTCCCAGATGGCTCAGTGGTAAAGAATCTGCCTGCCAGGCTGGAGACAAGAATTTAATTCCTGGGTCAGGAAGATCCACTAGAGAAGGAAAGAGTAACCCTAACCCACTCCAGTATTCTTGCCTGGGAAATCCTATGAACAGAGGAGACTGGTAGGCGACAGTCCATGGGGTCTTAGAGAGTCGGACACAACTGAGTGACTTAAAAAAAAACAGCAAATAAACTGAAGTGGGACCTCAGTTCTTAATATTTTTCTTTAAGTGATACCAGGCAAATTAAGCTTCTTTTGATTCTCTGTAGAAGGAGTTGGAGATAAACCTTTGTAATTATTCTATCTTCTGCAAGTTATTATGTAAACCTTTAATGAAAAATATGTTATTAATAAATAAAAAATAATGCATTGTTGAAAGTAAGCTGATTATCATGTTTACTTATATTATTTTTAAGTGTGAGTTTGAATAATAAAACTAAGAAATTAACATTTATTATGTTCAGTTAGAAAAATGCTAATAACCTTTATAAGTGACAAGAAATAATAATTTGTTTTAGATCCTTATAGTATTATAGTAAAAGTAAGCAGAAATGTTAAGTATAAGCTATCGTTTTTGGAATTATATAAATGTATTCAATCTTGTCCTGGACATATTTAAAGACTCTTAAGTAATTTAAAAAATATAATCTTTATTAAGTAAACCAACCTTAACCACCCAAAAAAATTGATAAGTAGTCTCATTAAAGATGAGGCTAAAAGAAAGATTCAACCAATACTAGTTAAAGAAACTGTTAAATCTCCCTTTTACTGTTTATAAAAATATTTCTGTATACAGGGCTTTCCCATGATGTTACTTCTCAATCATGCTCTTTTTTCTTCTGTAATGGAAATTAATTCAGGCCTAAACTTTTACAAGTATAGTTTCTGTGAGTTATAAATATTTAGTTTTTGATGTATATGTAGTCTACCTTGTAGAGTGAAATGAGTAGATCATTACCATGTGAAACTAATTTAGTACAAATATGTGTGAGCTATTATATAAAAGAGAAATGAATTAGTACTTGAAAAATGATACTATATTTCTTGTATTGTAGGAAGTGTAGGATTCTTGGAGCAAATTCTGAATAACCATGATTCTTTGACAAGAATAAGTGAATCTTCAGACAAAACCTCACTAGCTAGGTCAAAAATGGGATGGAATCCTGAGAGGAGAAACAGGTAAAAATGAGATTGGAATACAAACTAAATTGAACAGAATTTTTTTTTTAATATTTCTAAAATTTTTTCAGGAATTTTAATGGATTTATAAGATTGCTTTTAAAAATTGTCTTAGGTTTAGTTACCATTTTTTTCTGCTAATATATCTTTCCTCTTTTCTGTAATTATACAATGTGTGTGTTTAGTTGCTCAGTCGTGTCTGACTCTTTGTGACCCCATGGACTGCAGCCTGCTAGTTTCTTCTGTCCATGGAGATTCTCCAGGCCAGAATGCTGGCTGGCGTGGGTAGCCTTTGCCTTCTTTAGGGAATCTTTCCAACCCAGGGTTTGAACCCAGGTCTCCTGCACTGTAGGCAGATTCTTTACCATCTAAGCCACCAAATGAATACATCTAATTTTTTCAAAATGTAAATTATTTACTATTCATTTCTGATTAAATGATATCTGGGATTTGCTTCAATAATAATCCATTGCAGGGTGGGGAAAACCAGGTTGGAAGTATAAATGAAATGAAGACAGCCATGAGTTAGTTATTGATGTAGGTAAATAGGAGTATATAGAGGTCATTATACTACTCTTTCTACTTTTGTGTTTGAAACTTTACATTATAAAAAGTTTTTAAAAAGTCAAGTAAGTAGTAAAAGTCAAGGTATAGTCAGCCAATATAAATTTTTCTTGAATGTCATGAAAACTACAGTAACAAAAACTAAACAAGCTACATTTTGTATAATCTCATAAGGAGATATTGTACAATTTTAGTCTGTTACCAGTAGTGTAATTGCTGATAAAGTAAGATTTATGTCTGTCATGTTGTTATATGTTTTTATATGTCTTAGGTCTTTTTTTTATTCCACTATTCCTCCATAGTGTCTTTTTTTTTTTTTTAACATTAAATAGATATTTTCTAGTATAACATTTTAATTCCCTTATTCTTTTTTTTTTTTTTTTTTTTTTTTTTTGAGTTATTTTCTCAGTAGTTGCCCTAGGAACTACAATTAACATCTTAATTTAAAACAATCTAGTTCGGATTAATACCAGTTTAATTTCTATAGGATTCAGAAACTTTACTGCAATATAGATTGACTCTCTCCTCTTTCTGCCATTATTATCATACAAATTGTGTCTTTATACATTATAAGCTTGTCTCTGCAGCTTGATAATTACTGTTTTACACAGTTGTCTTTTATATCAGATAGAAGGAGAGAGTTATAAACAAATAATTTAATAATGTCTTTTATATTTACCTATACAGTTAACTTTCACCCATACTCTTTATTTCATGTGGATTTGAGTTAGTGCATAATGTCCTTTTATTTCACCCTAAGGGACTCTTTTTAGTATTTACTATAGGGTAGGTCTGCTAGTGATGAATGCTCTCAGTTTTATTTATCTGGAAATGTCATAATTTCTATCTTTGAAGCATAGTTTTACTGGATGCAGAATCTTTGGTAGATACTCTTGTCCTTTTACTGCTTTGAATGTATCATTTTACTACCTTCTAGATTTCATGACTTCTGATGCGAAATATACTATTAATCTTACTAAGAATACTTTGTATATAATTAATCACTTTTATCTTTAAGGATTCTCTCTTTGTCTTAGGCTTTTGACAGTTTGGTATGTCTAAATGTGGATCTTTTTGAGTTCATCCTCCTAAAATTGTGTTGATCTTCTTGGATGAGTGAATTAACATTCATGTTGGGGAATTTTTTGGCCGTTATTTTTTTACACAGTTCAATAGTACACATAACCTTTTTTTTCTCCTTAGGCTATGTTGTCTGTTGGTATGCTTGATGGTATCTGACAGGTCTTAAGGATTTTAGTTTTTCTCATTCTTTTTTTGCTCTGTTCTTCAAACTGTGCTCAGTCGCTCAGTCACGCCCAACTCTTTGCGGCCCCATAGACTATAGCCCACCAGGCTCCTCTGTCCATGGAATTTTCCAGGCAAGAATAGTGGAGTGGGTTGCCATTTCCTACTCCAGGGCATCTTTCCGACACAGAGATCAAACCCAAGTCGCTTGCATCTCCTGCATTGTCAGGCAGATTCCTTACCACTAGCACTACCTGGGAACCCATTCCTCTCACTGGATAATCTCAATTAACCTATCTTTAAATTTGCTGATTCTTTCTCTTACCAATTTGAATATGCAGTTTAGCCTATCAGGCGAATTTTACATTTCAGTTGCTATATTTTTCAACTCCAGAATTTCTCTTTTTTTAAAAATAGCTTTTTTTTTTTTTTTTTTAAATTATTTATTTATTTATTTTTGGTTGCACTGGGTCTTTGTTGCTGCTCGTGGGCTTTCTCTGGTTGTGGTAAGTGGGGCCTACTCTTTGTTGCAGCGCACAGGCTTCTCATTGTGTCTTCTCTTATTGCAGAGGGTGGTCTCTAGGTGTGTGGGCTCCGTAGTTGTGGCATGTGGGCTGTATGGCACGTGGGCTCTATGGCGCATGGGCTCAGCGGTTGTAGTGCATGAGCTTTAGTTGCTTCATGGCATATGGAATTTTCCCAGACCAGGAATGGAACTCATGTCCCCCACAGTGGTAGGCAGATTCTTATCCACTGTACTGCCACAGAAGTCTAGTAGTTTTCAACTTTTTTGGTATTGTTTGATGAGACTTCATTCTTATTTATTTATTTATTTATTTATTTTGATCTTGCTCCATGGCTTGTAGGATCTTAGTTCCCTGACCAGAGATTGAACCCAGGTCCTCAGCATGGAGTGCTAACCACTGGAAAGTATGGAGTGGTGAAAGCATGGAGTCCTAACCACTGGACCACCAGGGAATTCCCAAGACTTCATTATTATTTTTGTTGTTGTTGTTCAGTCTCTAAGTCAATACTTTAGGTGGCTAAAGTATTGGAGCTTCAACTTCAGCATCAGTCCTTTCATTCTTTTGAAAACTGAAAGTGTTAGTTGCTCAGTTGTGTCTGACTCTTTGCAACCTCATGGACTGTAGCCTGCCAGGCTCCTTTATCCAGGGGATTTCTCAGGTAAGAGTACTGGAGTGGGTTGCCATGCTGTCCTCCAGGAGATCTTCCCAACCCAGGGACTGATACTTTTCTCTAATTATAGGTGCTGATTTATGGACTTTCTCTAGTTAAGTCCAATATTTAGGGTTCTTCAAGGATAGTTTCTACTGATATTCTTTTTCCTGTGTCTGAGCTGTATTTCCTATTTCTTTGTATCTTACAACTTTTTGTTGAAAATTAGACATTTAAAATAATTTAATGGTCCAGTTCTGGAAATTAGATTCTTCCATCAACTCCCACCCTCCACCAGGGTTTGTTGTTATTGCTGGTTGTTGTTGTTCTTATTGTTGCTGTTTAATGATTTTCCTGGACTAATTCTGTTATTTTTATTCTTTCTTATGTGTAGCAAGTCTCCATTTGGTTAGTTAAGTTAGCTAATGACTGGAAGATTTCCTTAACTATTTTGAATGAGTAAGTCTCGCTATCTTTGCCGAGGGGCTGTGTGTGTGTGTGTGTGTGTGTGTATACACTGGGGAACACCTTCAGTGCTCCAGCCGTTTGTAAGCCTATCTTAATCCTAACTTCCTACTCGTAAAGAGTTCATGGTCAGCCAGATGTGAAAGATTATGCCCTTCTTAGGTCATTCTTGTGCATGCATAGAGCCCTGTACATGCATGTGACCTTCTAGAGCCCTAGTAGTGTTTCGGAGCTTTTCAGACTCCACCGTGGGGATTTGCCGGGCAGTTCAGTGGTTAAGACTCCACCTTCCAGTGCAGGGGCTGTGGCTTGGACCTCTGGTCAGGGAACTAAGGTTCCACATGCCACGGGGTGTGGCCAGAAATTAAAAAAACAAACAACTCCATCGTGGACATCTCCTTCCCCAGTTTTTGCTTATTGTCCACCCTCCTGTTTGCCTCAACTGGTATGAGTCCCTCAGGCAGCTAAGATGTTAAGCAGTTGCCACCGTTTTAAAAAAATGACCCTGGGTTGGGATTTCTCACTGAGTCAGATTTAAGGAGAAACCTTGTGAATATGACTTTTTTGAGGAGCTCCACACTTTTTCCACCCTTTTAGTGGCTGTGAGGCTGTCGGTTTTCACAGCTACAGTGATGATGAGGCTGTTGATTTTCAAAGCTACTCAGAGTTGGGGAAAGGCCTCTGGGAATTGAGCAATTTAAAGTATCTTAGAGTTTGCTGTTCTTGTCAGTCATTTTTGTTAAGTAAGTGTTCCTACAAGCTTTTGTTTAATTTCCACCATTCTGAAAAAGCTGATTTGACCATTTTTGCTGGTTTGTCCAGTGTTCTTTCCTGGAGAATCCCAGGGACAGGGGAGCCTGGTGGGCTGCCGTCTATGGGGTCGCACAGAGTCGAACACGACTGAAGCGACTTAGCAGCAGCAGCAGCAGCTAGTGTTTTGTTTGCTTTTATTCAGGAGTAGATTTTTAGAGGTTATTACTCTACCATTCTAGAAGTGCTTCTGCACATTAGTTTCTTCAAAGCAAAACCATTTTCTGCTCTTTTCCTACTATTCTTAAACCAATCTGGTCAGAGTAATTTTGTTCCTTGCAATTTTTGTGTTTTGTATGTTTAACCACATAATTGACTGATTCTTTGTACAATTTTAATAGGACCCATTTAGAATTCATATAACTAAGAATGTTTCAAAGATTTATATCATCAAATGTTTACTGAATTTATGGCAATTTAGAAAACTTTACTTTGAAATCTTTTTCAGCCTTGATACTATAGCCACTCAAAGATTTCCTTCCTGTGAAGAACTAGGAACAGCTAAAGTGACTGTGCAGAAGTCTGATGATATTCATGAACTTGATCAAAAGAGGAAAGAAACGAATAGCATACTCCAGGTAAAGTGTGAACAGTCTTGAAATTAATGATGAGCAAAGGTAAAAATTATGAAGAAATAAAGTTACCAAGACAAAGCAGGAGGAGGATGAAGAGCACTGAAAGACATGTGAGCCCAACTTGTTTCCCTTACAAAACTTTTCCAAAAGCCCTCTTCAGGTGATTTCTACTTCTTACTCCTTGGCTGAGAGTGAGCCACGTGGCCAGCTGTCACTCTCAAGCTTCTGTTGGAGAGGAAGGAAGGCGGAAGGGGAATGCGAATGGCCTTTGTTTATCCAGTTCACATTGTCTGCCCTGGCTACCCAGAGCCAAGGTACTCTTAATTTGTTTAGCTTTCTTCAGCAGATAGAGCTTTTATAGGCCACTGAACTACTATGGGCTTCCCAGCTCCATGCCACTGAACATTCACAGTATACATCTAAATGGAAAGAAACTTTAGTTGCCGAGTATTCTTTTATAGCTCTTCAATTTGACAAATTCATTCCTTAGACTGGTGTGGTATATGCCCCAAACTATACTAACAGCTCTTATGTGGATTAAAATATGAATATAAGTTTTACATATTGATATTCTTGCCTTTTTTCTTTTAAGTTGAAAGAATCTCAGATGTCAGGGCTTGCAGATCTTCCACAGAATTCCGTTAAGCTTCAAATAACAAATACAAGATCTGTATTGAAAGATGCTGAGAAGATTTTAAGAGGAGTACAAAATAATAAAAAAGTACTTGAAGAAAATCTGGAAGCTATAATTCGTGCAAAGGATGGAGCTGCCATGTATTCATTTATCAATGCTCTATCTAACAACAGGTAGGACAGGATGTTGGCATCCCAAGGTTTTTTATGAAACTGCCAGTTTACAGTCTCTCTTTTTTTTTCTAAGCACTTCCTTTTGCTTTAATGTGTTTTGATGTTTAGAAAAGATTCTTCATTGCCTTTGATAGTGTGGGCTTATTATAAAGTTGGAATTTGGTTATACACATGCTGCTATTATTTTTCACAGGTGTTAATTTTCTCTTTAATTTTTTTTTTCTCTTTTTCATACGAATTTACTGGAATCTACATATGCTTTGCAGGCATCCTTGAAACATTTGATGAAACTAATAACATTGGCTTTTCCTTTTCAGATGAAGGCTATTGGGCTACACAATAGATTCAAAGCTAGATAGCAGATCTGTTCTTAGGACCTTTAATGTTAATCTAAAAAAATTCTTTTTTCTCTTTTGTAGGGAGATATCAGAGAAGATTCGGATCAAAAAGACTGTAGATGACTGGATTAAAACCATTTCTGCAGAAATTCAAGTAGGTATTGAAAAGAATTAAGTGAATTCTTAAGAGATACCATTGATTCCAATTTATAAGTATCATAGCTATTCTCAAAATATTCCTTATAAGTCCACTTATAAGTCTTAATTTCACTCTATCACCCATTGTACCTATTAGTAATAAGGTCCATTTTATTCATCATGTGCTTTGTCTCATAAATTGTATTATGGCTGTTAACTGGAAAATTGTAGATAACTACTAAAATATGAGTGATTTCAAAGAAAATTTAGCAAAAGCATTTGGAAAAGAAAGTAGACATAAAAAAGTATACTTAAGAAGACAGCAGATTTAGAAGCATTGGCTTACCAAAGTAAAAGCATCAAAGTTACTTAAAAGGAGAATACTCCACAAAAATCTCTAAGGTTACTGTGTTTAGAGAAGTCAGTTCCAGATGGAAAAATTGCCACTTTCTCACTTCCACACATCTTATGGTGTATCTACAGACATGAGTATTGCAAAAATTCAGGAGAGTTTTTTTTATTAGGTGGTCAGTAATTTAAAGGAAGTTTCTCAATATTTTATGTATTTTTAAGCAAAACTAGACAAGTTAACTCATTTTTACCTGTAGGTGCAAAGTGTTTTTTTTCCTGACTGTAAGATATGTGTATATGCTTACTCAGTTGCAGCAGGGTGAAGTGTTAGTTTGGTTTCCATAGCATTAAACACTAAAATACACTTTTTTTGAGGGGGTGGGGAGGTTGTATGTGTGTGTGTTGCGTTGTTTGTTGTCTGTTTTGGGATCTTACTTTCTTGACCAGGGTTTGAATCTGGGCCCTTGACAGTGAAAGCATAGAGTCCTAACCACTGGACCACCAGGGAGCTCTCTAAAATACACTTTTAAACACTGTTGTTTTAAGAATATGTATCTCTAAATACAGTTACAGAGTTTATATTAGCTGCTATGTGATGCACCAGAAAAAAAATTGACCTAAGGGTCAAAAGACTTGGAGTTCACCTCTGGTTCTTCAGATGACTAGCAATATATGTAACTCTGTAACAGTACATTTCATGCAAAATATGCTTCTTTAAACCTTCAAGTAACTTCTACTTTATAAATATCTCAGAGCTTTATTACAAAATTTTTACTTTTTGAAAACTTTTTTTTTAATTTAATTTTTGAAGTTACTATATTCATATGGTTTAAACATCAAAAAGTATAAAAACCTCTATGATGAAAAATTGCCCTCTTATCCCTGAAGATCATCTACTGTTTCTCATTCCTCTGCTCCATAAAATAATAGTCTTTTAAATTTTTTTTTGTTTATTCTAAAAAGAATTTTTATTCATATGTGAACCAATATCATTTATTTATAAAGCTTTTAAAACTGCTAAATCATATTTCTTGTAACAGTAGGAAAAAATGGGCTTCCATGGTGCCTCAGCAGTAAAGAATCCACCTGCCAGTGCTGGGGACACAGGAGTCATGGATTTGATCCCTGGGTCAGGGAGCTCCCCTGGAGAAGGAAATGACAACCTGCTCCAGTATTCTTGCCTGGGAAATACCATGACAGAGGAGCCTGGCAGGCTACAGTCCATGGGGTTGCTAAAGAGTCAGATACAACTTAGCAGCTAAACAACAACAACTTTGGATGTGAAGTGTTACTACTTGGATAGATTTTAAGTAATTTTAATTTTGGTTATGTTAAGGATGAACTGACAAGAAAAGATTATGAACAAAAGAGATTTGATCAGAAGAATGAAAGGAACAAGAGAGCTCACAACATGAATAAATATATTAAAACCAACACACAAGATAAAACTGTAAACAACTCTATAATTCTAAGAAAACATTCTCAAAAACAAAAAGAGGATCATCTTCGAAATCCACCTATAAGGAGCATGGCTGCTTCAAGCTTACAGAAAGAGAGAAAAGAAGTAAGATCCTAATCTGATTTTGTGATGTAAATGTTGCATAATTATTAAAGATATAAATAATGAAATGACTGTGAAAATATTTTAAAAATATGAATGGCTCTACAAATGAAAACCGTCTTTAACTACTGATATTTAGAGTTTTGATATCTGTAATGTAGAAATTATTGCACAAAGTACACCATTCTTTTGAGTTGACATACTTATAATATTTCAGTTATACTGGATTTATCTAGAAATCATCTAGTCCAAAAATTAGATTTTTTTAGTTCATGGTATTCAAAATTGTATTTCATCTTTGCACGTGTATATGTGTATGTGTGTATTTTTGTTTGGTTAATTTTCAGTTTAATAAATGTCTGTTTAGTGCCCATTGATTGCATGGCAAGGTACTAGATGCTATGGAGGGAATTTTTTGGCTGCTCTGAGTAGTAACTTTGTTAATGCCAAACATGGATTGTTGGGCAGATTAATAAAGCATCTAATTAATTCAGTGCTTGGTGCTTAGCAGATATTCAATAAATGCTACTTTTCTGTGGCATTTACATTATGATTGAAGGTGGGATCAGAAATGTAGAAAATTATTTAAAGACTTGGTTTGTGTCATTTTACTGTACTTGAAAGTTACTACTTTCAGATGTAAAATGTGTTTAAACTTTCTTTTTGGTACTGAAAATATGCTTAGTAGTGTAAGAATCTTCATGTTTCTTGGGTAAATGATTTTTGTCTTTAATTTTCATGCTTTTGAAAACTTTAAAACTACAGTTTGGAAATTGTCTCCAGAATTTAAGAGCCATTTACTACAAAGGATTTTCCTGATCTGATCATTCTTAATATAGTATCCTAGCTGGCAAAAGGAGGTTTTAGAAAAATGAGATAAGTGTTTGATGACTATTTTGCTGAAGAGTTGAATACCTTTGTGTACTTAGGGATTTTTGAAAGCAACCACAGTGGTGCAAGACAAGGATTATATGTTACAAATCTATGGAAAACCAGTTTATCAGGGTCATCGCAGCACTCTTAAAAAAGGACCATATCTCAGATTTAATTCTCCATCTCCTAAGTCCAGACCACAGAGACCAAAAGTAATAGAACGAGTTAAAGGTATGAAACCTCATTTTTTGTGGTTATCAGTTTAATATATAAAGTTTAATTTTTGCTATTTATTAATACATTCAAATTATATCATGCTTAGGGATGGAAATATTTCCTTTCAGGAATGTAGGAGAAAATAGACCAGATTTGAAATATTGGGGAGTATTAGATGGTATCTTCAGATAAACATGATAAAATTTATGAGATGATGACTCTTAAAGCAATTTCAATTATAATATAGGGAACGTAGACTATTCTTGCAGATCTTGGTCTATCATGTTCTTTATGGACAAAAAGATGAGCCGTATGCTGTACATTATCATAAAAGTGCGTATGAGCACTTTTAAAGTTCGGTTTGTTCTCAAAGATCCTTAAGTAGCAGAAGTGAAAAATTTTTTATCATGTTTATACACAAATAAAAATATCTTTATTTATCACTATATGTTTTGATTCACACATACCATTTCACTAGTATATTTAAACATAGCTCTTAGTTAAGTATTGAGTCTGTTGACTTTGGTTACATTTTGAAGTTTCTCAGCTTGTGCTTTAGCGGTCTGTAAGCCACTTTGATAATATGCCGTAACTTGTGGATCCCAATTCATTTTCCTTTCTGATCCTATCTTGTGAGTTGGTGGTTGCTTTATTTTTCCTTTCCTTTACAAAAGTTAATTGATCATATAGGGTGTCAGTTTATCTAGAAATCTTATAGATTTTATTTTAGTAGGCTTTGTGGATGATATTTACCCTAATGTTTCCTTGATTTATTAGAGCTTTCTATTAACTTATATTTGTGATTTGGAAACTTTTGCAAAAAATGACCCAAGGTTTTAAAATACTTTCAAATCCAAAAATCACTGTATGAATTAACTCTTAATGATAAAGTGATTGAGAACCTATGATACAGCTCCTGTTTGGGCCTTGGTACCTGTTATTTCCCCTGCCTGGAGAGCTTTTCCCGTAGACCCTTGCATGGCTCACTCTGAGTTCTTTCAATCTCTGTTCTTAGCTGTTAGCTCAGAGGTCTATGTTGACCATCTCATCCAAAATATCATCACCTAACCCTCTCTATTCCCTTCCTCTGCATATTGCTCTTCATAGCAGTTTTCACCCTCTGATGTTGTATTTTTTATCAATTTTTTTCCTTAAGAAGTTATAAGCTACATGAGTACAGTTGGTTTATTCAATACTTGTATTCCCTTTGTCTAGAATGATGGCAAACACATTTTAAATGCTGAGAGAATATATTTTAAATAAACTTGTAAGAAAAACATTCATTCAGTTGAATGAATGAATATTTGAGAAGGCGATAAAAAAATTATAGGTGTAGTACTAAAATTTTTCTTTCTGGGATCATAAAACTATATTTACAAGTCCAGATTTATAAAACTACTCATATATTAAAACTAAAAATGTAGTAATGTCAGGTATCAATTTAGAAAAGATTTTAGTTTCTTTTCCTTTACACTTTTACTTAACTTTTGCAAGGTTTTAATAAGTATAGAATTTGATTATCTTTACATTATTTCCAAGGATAAAGTCTGGTTATTCAGAATAATGAGAGGATGAAAAAAATTTTCAATTCCAAAACTGAACTTTAACTTTTTTACACCTATTGGAAAAAATGTAAATGAGTTAAGTAATACATGCTAAATATTCTTTCAAATCGTAATCAACACTTTTTTGTAGTCATTATATCATTTCTTTGCTTTTTCTTTTTTTTTTAACTTTTTGTCTTTATTTTTTGGTTGCACTATGCAGCATGTGGGATCTTAGTTCCCCTGACCAGGGATTGAACCAGGTTCCCTGCATTGGAAGCCCAGAGTCTTAATAGGGAATTCCTGTAGTCATTGTATCTTTTCTATCATATTATTTGCACAGGTTGTTGCATCTATTCAGAGATTGAAAAACTACAACCTGCAGGCTACATGCCTGTTTTTATACATAAACTCTGTTGGAACATAGGGACACATTCATTTATGTATTTGTCTATGAGTGCTTTCATGCTACAATAGCAGAATTGAGATGTTGCCACTGAGACCACATGGGCCAGGAGGCTAAAATATATCCTATCTGGCCACTTAAGAAAAAGTTTGTCACTCCTTGATATATATGTTACTTGTATTTTGGGGTCTTGTAACCTTGTTACATAGAGTGAGATCTTTCTGTGAAGAAGAGTTGCTATATTTGTAGATGTTCAAACAATATTTTTAAATATCTGCCATTGATGATTATTATAGGCACTAAAGTAAAGTCTATAAGAACACAAACAGATTTTTCTGCCACGAAACCTACAAAGGTGGATTCTAAGTTGCAACATTCTATTACTACACTGTCTCCTGGTGATCAGCAGTATTTGTTCAGCCCAAGCCGGGAAATGCCTACTTTTTCAGGTACACTGGAAGGTCATCTGATTCCTATGGCAGTACTTTTAGGTAAGACCCAACAAAATATATGGCATAAATTTTAAAATTCTATTCGGCAATAACATAACTTACAAAATGGTACTGACACAGTAGTCATGTACTTTTCCTTTATGTGTTGCTTATATTTGTGAATAGGGCTTCGGGGTATGTTTTACTTTGTCTAGTAGCAGTGTCTGAAATGATGCTATATTTTCACTCACAGGAAACATTCTTACAGTATTTTATAGTATATCGCTGTAGATGAAATTAAAATAATGTTTAGACATGTCATGAAAGTAGTGAAAGTTGCTCAGTTGTATCCAACTCTTTGTGACCCCATGGTCTATACAGTCCATGGAATTCTCCAGGCCAGAATACTGTTGGAGTGGGTAGCCGCTCCCTTCTCCAGGGGACTCTTCCCAACCCAGGGATCAAACCCAGGTCTCCCACATTGCAGGCAGATTCTTTATCAGCTCAGCCACCAGGGAAGCCCAAGAATACTGGAGTGGGTAGCCTATCCCTTCTCCAGCAGATCTTCCTGACCCGGAAATGGAACTGGGGTCTCCTGCATTGCAGGAGAGCTACCAGGGAAGCTAGACATGTCATAAACATTCATAATAATTAAAGAATTTAAGGATTTTGATTGGTTTAATATCATCGTATCTTAGGAGAAATACATTGAATTACCTTTTATGTACTTTTGGACTAAGCTATGATAAATAAAAAGTATGTAGCTGTGTGTTCTAAGCTAAGAATTTGTTATTAACTTATTTGAGTTCTCTCTGACCCATCATTGTAAAAGTTGAATAAATAATTTTTGATATCACCCTAGCTCTTCAAACGGAGAAGGCAATGGCAATCCACTCCAGTACTCTTGCCTGGAAAATCCCATGGATGGAGGAGCCTGGTGGGCTGCAGTCCATGGGGTCACTAAGAGTCGGACACTACTGAGTGACTTCACTTTCACTTTTCACTTTCATGCATTGGAGAAGGAAATGGCAACCCACTCCAGTGTTCTTGCCTGGAGAATCCCAGGGACGGGGGAGCCTGGTGGGCTGCCATCTATGGGGTCGCAGAGTCAGACACAACTGAAGCAACTTAGCAGCAGCAGCTCTTCAAATCTAGTTAGCTATTTTTTCTTTTAATGTCATTGAAATGCTTAATTTTGATGAATTATTGTGAATATTTATATATATATAATATGAATATTTTTCACCATTAGAGAATTTTTTATTTTTGATATTATGGGTTAATGACATATCAACTTGGTAGCAGTCTGTTCAACCATGTCTTCTACTAAAATAATAAGCAATACTTATAAAGTCCTTACTGTGTACCAGGTATAGATCTAAGTACTTTATATAAATTAGCTTATTTAATCTACCCTATAAAACACATGGTAATGTACCAGTTTTATAAATGAAGGAACTGGGGCACAGAAGAGTTTACAGATTTCTCAGAGGCCACATAGTTAGAGTGGAGTAGATAGATTAGTTAGATTCAGACCCAGGCCATGTGATTTTTAGAGTCTGTGCTTTTAGTGAGAGCACTGCTCCCTCTTTACTTTGAAATATAGGAAACAAATGGAAATTTTGAAGTGAAAGGTAACAAAAATTTTGATTGGCTATGATAGTTACCAAATAGTAGGCCTACATGATATGTACTGGTAGTCAGGCACTAGCATTTTGTTGTTGGTTTTATTTCTGTCCATTTTTGCTCTATGAAAATTTGAGAATAAAAATAATGCAACATAATGCAGTATATTTCAGTCTTTCCTTCGCCTCTTACAAACTATTATGACCTTCAGCAAATTATGTTTCTAAACATCTATTGTCCTCAACTGTAAAGTGTGGATAATATTAACACTTCATCAGATCAGATCAGATCAGTCGCTCAGTCATGTCCGACTCTTTGCGACCCCATGAATCGCAGCACGCCAGGCCTCCCTGTCCATCACCAACTCCCGGAGTTCACTCAGACTCATGTCCATCGAGTCAGTGATGCCATCCAGCCATCTCATCCTCTGTTGTCCCCTTCTCCTCCTGCCCCCAATCCCTCCCAGCATCAGAGTCTTTTCCAATGAGTCAACTCTTCGCATGAGGTGGCCAAAGTACTGGAATCTCAGCTTTAGCATCATTCCTTCCAAAGGAATCCCAGGGCTGATCTCCTTCAGAATGGACTGGTTGGATCTGCTTGCAGTCCAAGGAACTCTCAAGAGTCTTCTCCAACACCACAGTTCAAAAGCATCAATTCTTCGGCACTCAGCCTTCTTCACAGTCCAACTCTCACATCCATACATGACCACTGGAAAACCATAGCCTTGACTAGACGAACCTTTGTTGGCAAAGTAATGTCTCTGCTTTTGAATATGCTATCTAGGTTGGTCATAACTTTCCTTCCAAAGAGTAAGCATCTTTTAATTTCATGGCTGCAGTCACCATCTGCAGTGATTTTGGATCCCAGAAAAATAAAGTCTGACACTGTTTCCACTATTCCCCGTCTATTTCCCATGAAGTGGTAATTTAGATGGTGAATGTGAAGTGTTTAGTACATATGAATGCCTAGTAAATGTTGGTCACTGGGGAAAGGCTGACATGGTGAGGATCATGACAATAGTGATGACAGAGGGAAAGATGATTGCAGAGGGAAAGGAAAGGTAGTGCTTTCCTTTCATATGAGAGTTTAACCATAAAGATCTAGGTAATATATTAGAATTTTCTCTTTATTTCTGAAATGGTTGACTCCTTTTCTCCCCTGAATTTTTTAGGACAAACCCAAAGTAATAGTGATTCCATGCCACCTGCTGGGGTAATTGTAAATAAGCCACACCCTGTAACAGTGACAACTTCAATTCCACCATCATCTCGAAAAATAGAACCTGGAGTAAAGAAACCTAACATAGCAGTTGTAGAAATGAAGTCAGAAAAAAGGGATCCTCCTCAGCTTTCTGTACAGGTATGCAGTGTGTATGACCAGAAAAGTTTAAGAAATAAAACTGTTGGCATAACTTCAATGCTTAAAATCTGTTGTATTGCTTCATGAAGACTTTGCTTTCCTGATGGATCTTTCATTCTTTAAAACTATGATATTTATGTGATATCACTATCCTTGTTCTGCATGGTTTAAGCTACCTTTTCTAAGCCAGTGACTCATATCCTGGTGACTTGATGATATTCCAAAGGGAATAATTGAACAGTATGTTATAATTAATTTTTAAAAAGGCTTAATGTGTTTATATAATTAAACTTTAACCTTTACACAAACATATATGAGGACTTGAATTAATGGGGAGAGAACTTGTATGTGAATTTTAAATATTCAGGTTGTCAATTCTTCCTAAGTTAATGTATGATTTAAGTGAAATTGTATTTTAAAAATAAAAGCCATTAATTTTTTTTTTAACTTGAACTTTAGGATCATTTTGATATTTGAAAGAACAAAGAGTTTAGTGTTTTGATACTGGTCCCATTTAAGAAATATTCTTAGTTTTTAAAAAGAATGTAGTATGTAATAGAGACTTCATTAGTCAATGGGAAATAGGATTCTCTTAAAAGAAGTGACGTATGTTGTAATTGGTTAGCAGTGCGGAAATGGATCAGTTTTAGACTCTATAAATTTTTACTGTATGTAGCAAATGAGTTCCAAATAGGCAATAGGCTAAAGTATAGCTACAAAATATAAGAACAAAAATTAGAAGATAACTGCATGCGGTCCTTATCAAAACTGAAGCTAAGTCTGGATATGAGAGGAGGAAACTTAGATATGATCGAAAACAGACTTGATTCTATAAAATTTAAAACTTATATATGTAAAAAACTTCTAAATAAAAAGGGAAGTGACATACAGTGAGCACATATGAAAGGAATATGATAGGTTTATTTTTAAATATAAAAACCTCCATAAATTAGTAAGAAAACATAAGAGGAAATTCATATTCAAAGAATGTAAGACTATAGAGGAAAAAGAGTTTATAAGATATCAAATTGAATAATTTAAATCTTGCTAGTTAACCATGGTAATGCAAATTAAGATAACAATAATATATCTCCACTTAAAAACTGTTCTTGCCGAAATACTTCTATTATCTAATTTCAGTGAAAGTTGGGTGACTGATTATGGTTTTGATGATGGAAATAGATCTCTTTTGGATTGCATTTTAGTAGCCATTACCAAGAATCTTAAATAATTATGCTTTTTGGCTCAAGAAGTTACTCTTATGTCTGACTGTATATCATAATGAAATAATTCAAAGTCAGGGAAAAAAACCCTTACATATATATGAAATTTTTTGGAGTGATGTATTTCTATCTATCAAATAGTGAGTATGTAAGGAATATCCTGAACGTTTACCAACAGGAAATGATAAAATAATAAAGGCATATGTACAGTCATTTAAAATATAATTATGAAGTCTATATGGTAGTATAGTAAGGCATTTATGACCTGATTACAATGGAAAATCTGGAATGAAACAGTTTTAGATTTTAGCTATGCATAGTGGATAATAAAAAGATAAGGGGGATAGTAAAAATGAAGTTGTCTTAAGTAGGATTCTTTGTGTTTCCCTTTTACTTTCCAGTTTTTGTAAAATATGCTTTCATAATTTAAATTTGTTATCCATTGACTTTGCAATAAAAAGTTAAATATGTTATTGATACCTAGATTCACAGATATTTGAGTCAAAGTGATGAACTGAAAGCTGGATGTTGTATTCTGTTTTAGGTACTACCCAATGTAGACATTGACAGCATCTCTAACGGTAGTGCTGAGGTCGGTCTGTCTCCTTCTAGTCCCAAAGAAGCATCTTCTCCTCCTTTGAGAACCTGGATACAGGTATTACTTAGGAATGTATCATATATCTTTGAATAATCTGATTATAGACTTTAACTGATATTCTGTGCAAAGTCTTCCATTATAATATATTTTAATTATTTAGGTTTTAAGGAAAAGATTCAAAACAAATTTGAAATTGCTTATGAACTTGGAAAAAAGAGTTTGATTAAGACCTTTACATTTATCAACATTTTGAAAGTGATCATCCTTAGTGTAACTTTTTGGCAACTTAAGCTGTAAGACTCATACGTGAGGAAATAATTTCTGTCTCTTTGGAGAAGAATCTTGATTTAAATGGGAATTATATTAGTTTTCCTGAATGTGAATTTTATAATGACAATTAGAATTCATGTTTTGGGATGTTGCTTTGTCATCAAACTATTGACATGATGCAAAAATGTGCATTTCTTTCTAGTAATATTTATTTGCTGCTTGTGATTGAATGACAGAATTAGGACTAGCACTGTAACTTTTCCTTGGGTTTCATCTGTTCTAAGCAAATTTAGTTATTGAGCATATAGGTGTTTTTTTTTTTTCTAGCGTGAAGGTCTTTATTTGTCCCATTGTTGAACGTTGTTTTTGAGGAAAGAGTCGTCCGGGGTCGGGGTCGGGGTCGGGGTCATGGTCACAAATGGGGTTTCTCCTGGCACACCCAAGGAGTGGTGACAGGGATGAGGAAGATGGCGAGTTATTTCACGGGGCGGGGGGTCGCGCCGCCTGACGTTGGCCTGCGGTCCCGCTCGGATGGGAGTGCATTCCGCTGCCCCGTGGGTGGGGTTGTCAAGAATCCTTCCCTTTCCCCTCCCCC
>NW_011494826.1:4330480-4347224 GCF_000754665.1 Bison bison bison | reverse complement strand
CAGGGACGTCCTCGAGAAGTGTGGGCGTGTCCTGTTTTCCCGTCCGCGTTGCTGACTGAGCGGAGAAACTGCGTCCTAGGATGGGCCCCGTCTGGCAGCGAGTCCCTGCTGGTCTCTCTCGGAGTTTCTAGGCTGCGGCCGGCTCTCTGGACAGCGGGTTGGTTGTCGGGCCTGAGCATATTGTTTTAAGGAGAGGAGGAACATCAATTTTTCACAATCAAAAATAGTGAAAATAGAATGACCCCGAATGCCATTTGTGCCTAATTTAATTTTTCATCAGTATTTTTTTTAACTAGAAGTTTATGAAAACATATATAATTTCAAATAATAATTTTTTAGACTATTAGTCATTGTGCTCCTAAGGAATTGTCTATTGTGGTTTTTGATAACTAGGTTATATATTGTGAGGCCTGGAGGCTAAATTTGTAAAATAATTGTTTTCTTTATTTTCTTATAAATTATTTGATTCTTTATCTGTCTTTTTGTGAGTTTGTGTATGTGTAAACTTATATATCCATGTAAACATTTTTCTTTAGGAGAAAAATCGCAATAATTAACTTGATCAGTTGACTTAAGTTGCTTTGTTGATGGAGTCCTTGATAGAAAAACTGATACCTAATTTTTTATAGCTGTTGAAATGATAACTTAATGACTTGAAGACTAGCTTGGATTTCATTTACTAATTACATCGTTTCTGAGCAGGATATCAACATAAAAAATAGAAGCATGTAATTATAAGCTTATGCTGTGGGTGGTATTACAGTAAATTAGGTATAATTTGCAACAAAAACTTTCTGAAAATGCTTTCTTAGGCTCCAGAATTCACGAAGGCAGATGAAGAAGAGATGAAGTTTCCAGGAATGAACTTTGATGAAGTAATTGATATTGTACAGGTAACAAAGCTTAGCAATCCTGTCAGTTTATTTTTCTAGTATTTTTTCATGTGACTTGATTATCTTATTTTTTTTAAACTTAATTTTTTTTTTTTTGCTGCACCATGCAACATATGAACTGCCAGGGGATTCCCCTGAGACTTTTTTTTTTTAAGAGCAGTTTTGGATCACAGCAAAATGAGAGAGATGTACAAAAATTATCTGTATGTTCCCTACATCCACACATGCATAGCCTCCCCCATTATCAATATGTCCTAACAATTTTAATTTGTTAAAGTTGATGTATCTACACTGACACATCATATTCAAAGTATGTAGGTGACCTTATGTTGTACATTCTATGGATTTGGAAAAATGTATTCATTGTTATACTGTTATACAGAGTATTTTCTCTGCCCCCAGGTCCTCTGTGTTCTATTTATCCTTCCCCTTACCCACCCCTGTCCTTAGCATCCATTGATACTCTTACTGTCTTTATACTTTTGTCTTTTCCAGAATGTCATATCCTTGGAATCATATAGTATGCAGCTTTCTCAGATTGGCTTCTTTCTCTCAGTAATATTTACTTAAGTTTCCTCCATATCTTTTCATGGCTTGAAAACTCATTTCTTTTTAGCACTAAGTAATATTCCATTGTCTAAATGGATCACAGTTTAGCCATTCACTTACTAAAGGACATTTTGATTGTTTACAAGTTTTGTCAATTATGAATAAAGCTGCCATAAGTATCTGTGACGTAAGTTTTTAACTCCTTTGGGTAGTTATCGAGGAGCACAATTGCTGGCTTATATGGTAAAAGTATCTTTCCATTTGTGAGAAACCACTAAATTGTCTTGTCATCCTTGCTGTACCATTTTGCATTCTCATCGACAATGAATGATAGTTCCTGCTTTTTCATATCCTTGCCAGCATATGGTATTGTCTGTATTCCAGATTTTGTGTATTCTAACAGGTGTGTAATGATATATTATTGTGTTTTAATTTGCATTTCCCTAATGGCATATGATGTGGAGCATCTTTTCAAATGCTTGTTTGCCATCTATACATCTTCAATGAGCTGTCCGAAGGTCTTTGGCCCAATTTAAAGTTTGAGTTGTTCTCTTATTATTGAGTTTTAAGAGTTTTTTGGTATATTTTGGTTAACAGTCTTTATCAGATGTGTCTTTTGCAAATATTTTCTCCTAGTCTGTAGTTTATTTTCTAATTTTCTTGACATTCTTTTCAACAGAGCAAAAATGTTTAATTTGAATGAAGTCCAGCTTATCAGTTAGTTTTTTCATGGGTTGTCCCTTTGGTCTTATATCTAAAAAGTCACCTGATGTAAAGAGCTGACTCATTTGAAAAGACCCTGATGCTGGGAAAGATTGAAGGCAGGAGGAGAAGGGGACGACAGAGGATGAGATGGTTGGATGGCATCACCGACTCAATGGACATGAGTTTGGGTAAACTCTGGGAGTTGGTGGTGGACAGGGAGGCCTGGCGTGCTGTGGTTCATGGGGTCGCAAAGAGTCGGACACGACTGAGCAACTGAACTGAACTGAACTAAAAAGTCATTGCCATACCCAGAGTCAACTAGGTTATCTCTAGTTTTATAGTTTTGCATTTTAATTTTAGGCCTATAATCCATTCTGAGTTAATTTTTGTGAAGGGTGTAAGCTCAGTGTCTAAATTTATTTTTTTGCCTGTGAATGTCCAGTTGTTCCAGCGCCATTTGTTGAAATGACTGTCTTTGCTCCATTGTATTGACTTTACTTCTTTGCCATAGAATAGTTGACTGTATTTATGTGGATCTATTTCTGGGTCCTTTGTTCTGTTCCATTGATTTGTCTGCTCTTTTGCCAGATAAAACAACTGCCTTGATTATTGTTGCTTTATAGTAAGTCTTGAAGTTAGGTGTTGTCAGTCCTCCAACTTTATTCTTCACCTTCAATATCATATTAGCTATTCAGGGTCTTCTGCTTCTCCATATAACTCTTAGAGTAAGTTTGTTGACATCTCCAAAATAACTTGTTGAGATTTTTCTTGAAATTACATTGACTCTGTAGATCAATTTGGGAAGAACTGACATCTTAATGTTATTTAGTCTTCCTCTCTATGAACGTGAAATATTTCTCCACTTAGTTTTTTATTTCATTCATTTAAATTATATAGTTTTCCGCATAGATCTTAAGGGGCTTCCCTGGTGTCTCAGAGGTTAAAGCGTCTGCCTCCAATGTGGGAGACCTGGGTTTGATCCCTGGGTTGGGAAGATCCCCTGGAGAAGGAAATGGTAACCCACTCCAGTATTCTTGCCTGGAGAATCCCATGGACAGAGAAGCCTGGCAGGCTACAGTTCACAGGGTCGTAAAGAGTTGGTCACAACTGAGCGAGTTCACTTCATAGATCTTGTATATGTTTCGTAGGTTTTATACCTAAGTATTTCATTTTAAGGGAGCATGCTAATGTAAATGGTATTGCATTTTTAATGTCAAATTCTACTTGTTCATTGTTGTTATATAGGAAAGTGATAGACTTGTATATGTTAACCTTGATTCCTACAACCTTACCATAATTGCTATTTAAAAACAGGAGTCTTTTTGTTGTTTCTTTTTAGATTTTCTACATATATAATCATGTCATCTGCAAATAAAGGTAGTTTTATTTCTTCCCAATCTGTATACCTTTAGTTTTCTTTTCTTGTCAGATTACATTAGCAGGGACTTCTTAGTGCAGTGTTGAAAAGGAGTGGTGAGAGGTGATGACGTTCTTGTCTTTTTTATGATGGTTGAGTATCTTTTGACCATCAGTATTATGTTATAGTGCTTTGAGAAGCTTCCTTTTACTTTGCAGTTGAATATCTTTAAAAATTATAAGGTTGTTTTTCTATAGTACAGTGTTTATGCTTTGTTGCTCAGTCGTGTCCGACTCTTTGAGACCCTCATGAACTGAAGCCCACCAAGGCTCCTCTCCATGGAATTTTCCCGGCTAGAATACTGGAGTGGGTTGCCATTTCCTCTTCCAGGGAATCTTCCTGACCCAGGGATCGAAGCTGCATCTCTGTGTCTCCTGCATTGCAGGCAGATTCTCTACCCGCTGAGCCATCAGGAAAGCTTTATCACCTAGCTGCCTCCATGGAACTTGATTGTTAGTTGTTTCCCGCCTGCGTCTCATCTCTCTTGCTTCCTACTTCCTTTTTCTTTTTTATTCCCTTTGGTTTCCTTCTCTCCAGTCTGTTCCTTCTTCTGTTACATTTGTCTGTTTTAATTTCTAGATTATTGACAAAGTTACTGCTTAGTTCATATTGAGGAAAAAAGTTGGGAGGGGTCTGAGATCCAAGAGAAGAGCCCATATAGCAGGAAGAGTTATAGAAATGATAGAAATGGTTAAATACAAAGAGAGAAAAATTAGGAGGAAGTAAAATATTAGATTGGCACAAAACTAATTGTGGTTTTGCATTGTTAAACTTTGCCACTTGATATTGGAATACATTCTTAAATGTGGTTATGTTATACATCATTTTAATGCACATTTCTTGCTTTATGTTTTTTGTTAATGAATTATTACTTGCTCTTTATATGTATTTTAGACTATTGAAATGATGTTAGACAAAAAGCAAATTTGAGTGATTTTCTTATTCAAGTTCAAAATTGGTTATGAAGCAGTGGAGACAACTCACAACATCAGCAATGCATTTGGCCCCTGCTAATGAACTCCAGGAGTTGATGATGGACAGGGAGGCCTGGTGTGCTGCAATTCTTGGGGTTGCAAAGAGTCGGACACAACTGAGCGACTGAACTGAACTTAACTGAATGAATGGTAATGAATGTAAAGTGCAGTGGAACTGCTAATGAGTATAAAGGGCAGTGGTGGTTCAAGAAGTTTTGTAAAAGAGATGAGAGCCTTGAAGAGGAGGAGTGTAGTGGGCAGCCAATGGAAGTTGACAACTAATTGAGAGTAGTCATCAAAGCTGACCCTCTTACAACTACATGAGAAGTTGCCCAAGAACTCAATGTCGACCATTCTATGGTCGTTTGGCATTTGAAGCAAATTGGAAAGGTGAAAAGGCTTGATAAGTGGTTGTTTTGTGAGCTGCCTACAAAGGAAAAAAATTCATCATTTTGAAGTGTTCCCTTCTCTTATTCTATGCAACAGTGAACTGTTTATTGATCAGATTGTGATGTATGACGAAAATTGGATTTTATACCACCAGCAACAACCATCTCAGTGGTTAGACTGAGAAGAAGTTCCAAAGCACTTCACAAAGCCAAACTTGCACCCAAAAAAGTGTCATGGTCACTGTTGGGTGATCTGCTGCTGGTTTGATCCATTATGGCTCTCTGAATCCTGGCAAAACCAGTACGTCTGAGAAGTATCCTCAGCAAATTGATGAGAAGACACCAAAAACTTCAATGCCTGCAACCAACATTAGTCAACAGAATGGGCCCAGTTCTTCTCCACAACACCTGACCACACATCACACAACCAATGCTTCAAAAATTGAATGAATTGGTCTATGAAGTTTTGCCTCATCTGCCGTATTCACCTGACCTCTCCTCAACCAACAACCACTTCTTCAAGCATCTAGACAACGTTTTGCAGGGAAAATGCTTCTACAACCAGCAGGAGGCAGAAGATGCTTTCCTAGAGTGTTTTGAATATGCTAGAGAAATAAACCAACTTATTGGCAAAAATGTATTGATTATAAGGGTTTCTATTTTGATTAGTAAAGATGTGTTTGAGCCTAATTAGAATGATGTAAAATTCAGGCCCTGAAACCACAATTACTTTTTGTACCAACCTATATAAAGGATGGGAGAAATAGAACATAGAGACTATTTGAATAATGATGTGTCAGTAGACTTTCAAGAAGACATTTGTTCGTGTTTCTTAGACTTTCAGAATTAAGACTAGCTTTGTTTATCATAAAATAAAACCTTATTTTAAATATTAAGAGATATGTAATATATTAGTTACTTGCTCACTGGTATGTTTTCTCTTGTGAGCTCCACATGAATGTCTTGAAGGCAAGAATATTATTTATCTTTATGTTCCTAATGTGTAGAAGTGACTTTAGACAGCTGTTCAATGTACAAATGAAAGAAACATTATAGAAATAGCAAAGAATTTGGACTTCAAAGAGGAGTGTGTCTACCCTTGCTCTGCCACTTAATAGCTGTGGAATTCATTTTTCAATAGGAGAATATTATTGAGTTACACTTTTTAAAGATCCTTAACTTTTTTTGAGGTACATACTGGATTATTTACAGATAAAATGATATGGTATCTGTGATTTACTTCAAAATGATATGTGAAGGGGAAAGTGGATGGGGGAAGTATAGATGACATAGAGCTGGTCATGAGTTGGTAATTTTAAAGTGGGGGAACAGGTAGGTGGGATTCTTGTCATTTATATATAGTGCTATTTTTTTAGCTTTAAATGTGTATCAGATCAGATCAGATCAGTCGCTCAGTCGTGTCCGACTCTTTGCGACCCCGTGAATCGCAGCACGCCAGGCCCCCCTGTCCATCACCAACTCCCAGAGTTCACTCAGACTCACGTCCATTGAGTCAGTGATGCCATCCAGCCACCTTATCCTCTGTCGTCCCCTTCTCCTCCTGCCCCCAATCCCTCCCAGCATCAGAGTCTTTTCCAATGAGTCAACTCTTCGCATGAGGTGGCCAAAGTACTGGAGTTTCAGCTTTAGCATCATTCCTTATATTTTTCACAAAAGAAAGTTTAAAAATTCCAGAAATAACACTGGATCCTGATGTGATGGCACAATTAATGTGTAAAATAACCTAACTGCATTTTTGCTGTTCAGTTGCTAAGTCATGTCCAACTCTTTGAGACCCCATGGATCTCATAGCACACCAGGTTCCTTTGTCCTCCACTATATGTTCCATAAGAGTAACAGCAATATTTGGAAGTATCAGTTTTACTGTGATAATAAATTAATAAATATGTAGGGGGAAATGTTAGTAATGTTTTATGCAGGAATAACCAAGTTCTCTAGTTTGTTTTTGACTATTTAAAATGAATATTGGGTTTTAAAAGACAAAATAATTGTATAATTAGAGTTTCTTCAATGTAATTTATATGACAAATGTATGTATTATAGTGATACCACCAAATTAGAAAATGATATTTATTAATTTAGAAGTGTTGGTTAATTCAACTGTTTATGTTCCCCACCTATACTTGGCATTCAGTAAGTGTTGAACAGTTACTTGAATATAATAGTTCTTTTTTTAATTATTACCAGGAAGAAGAAAAATGTGATGAAATTTCAGAATACTCTGAACCAATTCTGGAGTTTAGTAGAAGTGTCAAAGCTGTTTCTACAAAATATAATGGTCCTCCATTTCCGCCAGTTGCTTCTACTTCTCAGCCCACTACTGATATTCTGGATAAAGTAATTCACAGAAAAGAAACATTGGAAAATAGCTTAATTCAGTGGTGAGTTTATAGTGTTGGTGGGCTGAACAGAATTGTAGTAGCAAGTATAAATAGAATGTATTAAGTTTTGGTTGAATATCTTTCTTGTTTCTTTTTGTTTATTAATTTTTTTCTTTGCTGTACTAGTCACTGGACACTATCTGATGTGATGCCGAGGGTTTAACTAACTATTGGAGGTATTATTTCTGTTCTTGAATATTTGTACATAGGCTGTCTCTTATGGCAAAAGAGGCTATTGTTGAGTGACAAAAGAGCATTAAAAATGTTCACGTTCTTTGATCCAGTGGTTAGTTTCCAGAAATTTATCTTAAGGAAATAATTGGTTCTACCAGTAGGCCATAGAATACTTATCATTTGTATTGTAGTGCTTACTGCAAACAAGGCACTGTTTTATTATGTATGTATTATGTATATAAACTCATGAACTCTATTTTTATACTTACTTTTACCTGTGAGAAGCCTTAAAGAAGTTATGGAATAAACTATACAATTGACTATTAATACAGTTAGCAAGATTGGGTTTAAAAGAGTATTTAATGATATAGAAAGATATTAATAACATACTGGTGCATAAATGAAGGAGGGTACCAGGGATGCAACCATAGTTTAGAGGAGCTCACTCAAAAATGAATGTGCACGGGAAAAATATTGAAAAATAATACCAAATTGTTAATTAACTTTGTTTATTCCTGAATCTGAGATTGTGAGTGAGCTCTTTTTTTTTTTTTTTAGCTTTTATGTTTTCTCTGATTTTTCTACAATGAACATCTGTTACTTGTATAACAATAATAATAATTAAGAAGCCTGTTAGCATCTCTAAAGAAATGTACAGAAATAATCTCCCACTGTGTTTCCTTTCCTTTTCCTCTCCTACTTTCCCTTCCTAATAATGACCTTGAAAATAAGTTTTTTCCCTTTTTAGGGGAAACTACCTGTGTTGCAGTATATATATTTACTCCTTTGAAGAGAGTGTAGCTGATCTCTTCTAGCTTTGATCTTGTTGGGGTTTTATACATGCTTTCAGAGTAGGGAACCCAACATTTTAGGTGCATGATATGCCAGGTAGTCATTGACCTAACCTTATTTTGAATTTATGAGGTCTTTTAAACTTTTCATTAGACTGATCAGAAAGATTTTAATTTGATAAACTATCTTTAACACAGAGATTTGATGTGTTTTGCTAGGAGATATTTTTTAGTTTTTTCTTCTTTTCCAGGTTCAGCTTTCAGGATGACTACTTTCACATGTAAATTTTTGTGTCTGTGGGTACCAGTTATTTTTAAGGGTGATATTTCTAACCATTTATATATTTCAACTAAATTTAGGAATCCTTAACTTTTTCCCTCAGGGTAGAACAAGAAATAATGTCAAGAATGATCTCTGGGTTCCTTCCAATCCAGCAGCAGGCCACAGCTAATGTCAGTGTCTCAGTCAGTGAGGCCAGTGAGCCAGTGACTTCTGACATTGGTAGGTAAAGTGGAATCTTTTAGCTTTTTCTGTTATTAAAAGACAAAACCTTCAGGTCATTGCAAATTTATGTATTCTAGAAATCATGTAGTCCTTAGTTGACAAAAGATAAAAGTCCTTTTCTTTTCAGTATGACCTCTCAGTTCTCTGTAGAGGAAGTTATTTCTCCCTTACGTTCTTATTCCATACTGTAGCATTCAGATTATTCTAGCAGCCTCTGTCCCCTTCCCCCTAAATCTCTCTGTTATTTCCTGTAGCACTTTGTGTATGTGTATCTTTGTTATAGTAACTATCAAATTGTATTATGATTGGTTTGTATATCTGTCTCACTCACTAGGTTTTAAATTACTTATAAATAAGGGGTTTTCTCATTTAGAGCCTAACTTTAAAAAAATTAATATATTTATTTTAATTGGAGGCTAATTACTTTACAGTATTATAGTGGCTTTTGCTGTACATTGACATGAATCAGCCATGGGTGTATGTGTGTTCCCCATCCTGAACCCCCCTCCCACCTCCCTCTCCATCCATTCCTAAGGGTCATCCCAGTGTTCCAGCCCTAAGCACCCTGTCTCATGCATTGAACCTGGACTGGCAATCTGTTTCACATATGATAATATACATGTTTCAATGCTATTCTCTCAAATCATCCCACCCTCGATTTCTCCCACAGAGTCCAAAAGTCTGTTTTTTATATCTGTGTCTCTTTTGCTGTCTCGCATATAGGGTCATTGTTACCATCTTTCTAAATTCCATATATATGCATTAGTATACTGTATTGGTGGTTTTCTTTCTGACTTACTTCACTCTGTATAATAGGCTTCAGTTTCATCCACCTCACTAGAACTGATTCAAATGCATTCTTTTTAATAGCTGAGTAGTGAACTCTGGGAGTTGGTGATGGACAGGGAGGCCTGGCGTGCTGCGATTCATGGGGTCGCAAAGAGTCGGACACGACTGAGCGACTGAACTGAACTAAACTGAATATTCCATTGTGTAAATGTACCACAGATTTCTTCTCCATTTGTCTGCTGATGAACATCTAGGTTGCTTCCATGTCCTGGCTATTGTAAACAGTGCTGCGATGAACATTGGGGTACACGTGTCTCTTTCAATTCTGGTTTCCTCGGTGTGTATGCCCAACAGTGGGATTGCTGGGTCGTATGGCAGTTCTATTTCCACTTTTTTGAGGAATCTCCACACTGTTCTCCATAGTGGCTGTACTAGTTTGCATTCCCACCAACAGTGTAAGAAGGTTCCCTTTTCTCCACACCCTCTCCAGCATTTATTGTTTGTAGACTTTTTGATGGCAGCCACTCTGACCAGCGTGAGATGGTACCTCATAGTGGTTTTGATTTGCATTTCTCTGATAATGAGAGATGTTGAGCATCTTTTCATGTATTTGTTAGCCATCTGTATGTCTTCTTTGGAGAAATGTCTGTTTAGTTCTTTGGCCCCTTTTTTGATTGGGTTGTTTATTTTTCTGGAATAGAGCTGCAGGAGTTTCTTGTATATTTTTGAGATTAATTCTTTGTCAATTGCTTCATTTGCTATTATTTTCTCCCATTCTGAAGGCTGTCTTTTCACCTAGCTTACAGTTTCCTTTGTTGTGCAAAAGCTTTTAAGTTTAATTAGCTCTGATTTGTTTATTTTTGCTTTTATTTCCATTACTCTGGGAGGTGGTTCATAGAGGATCCTGCTGTGATTTATGTCAGAGAGTGTTTTGCCTATGTTTACCTCTAGGAATTTTATAATTTCTGGTCTTACATTTAGATCTTTAATCCATTTTGTTTATTTTTGTGTATGGTGTTAGAAAATGTTCTAGTTTTATTCTTTTACAAGTGGTTGACCAGTTTCCATAGCACCACTTGTTAAAGAGATTGTATAATTTTGCCTCCTTTGTCAAAGATAAGGTGTCCATAGGTGCATGGATTTATCTCTGGGCTTTCTGTTTTGTTCCATGGATCTATATTTCTGTCTTTGTGCCAGTACCATACTGTCTTGATGACTGTAGCTTTGTAGTATAGTCTTAAGTCAGGCAGGTTGATTCCTGCAGTTTCATTCGTCTTTCTCAAGATTGCTTTGGCTATTCAAGGTTTTTGTATTTCCATACAAACTGTGAAATTATTTGTTCTACTTCTGTGAAAAATACCATTGGTAGCTTGATAGGGATTGCATTGAATCTATAGATTGCTTTGGGTAATATACTCATTTTCACTATAAAGATTGTTCTGATCCATGTACATGGTATATTTCTCCATCTGTTTGTGTCATCTTGATTTCTCTCATCAGCGTTTTATAGTTTTCTGTATATAGGTCTTTTGTTTCTTTAGGTAGATTTATTCCTAAGTATTTTATTCTTTTCGTTGCAATGGTGAATGGAATTGTTTCCTTAATTTCTCTGTTTTCTCATTGTTAGTATATAGGAATGTAAGGGAAATTTGTGTGTTAACTTTATATCCTGCAACTTTACTATATTCATTGATTAGCTCTAGTAATTTTCTGGTGGAGTCTTTAGGGTTTTCTGTGTAGAGGATCATGTCATCTGCAAACAGAGTTTTACTTCTTCTTTTCCAATCTGAATTCCTTTTATTTCTTTTCCTGCTTTGATTGCTGTGGCTAAAACTTCCAAAACTATGTTGAATAGTAGTGGTGTGAGTGGGCATCCTTATCTTGTTCCTGACTTTAGGGGAAATGCTTTCAATATTTCATCATTGAGGATAATGTTTGCTGTGGGTTTGTCATATATGGCTTTTATTATGTTGAGGTATGTTCCTTCTCTGTCAGCTTTCTGGAGGGTTTTTATCATAAGTGGATGTTGAATTTTGTCAAAGGCCTTCTCTGCATCTATTGAGATAATCATATGGTTTTTATCTTTCAATTTGTTAATGTGGTGTATCACATTGATTGATTTGTGAATATTGAAGAATCCTTGCATCCCTGGGATAAAGCCCACTTGGTCATGATGTATGATCTTTTTAATATGTTGTTGGATTCTGTTTGCTAGAATGTTGTTAAGGATTTTTATATCTGTGTTCATCAATGATATTGGCCTGTAGTTTTCTTTTTTTGTGGCATCTTTGTCTGGTTTTGGTATTAGGGTGATGGTGGCCTCATAGAATGAGTTTGGAAGTTTACCTTCCTCTGCAATTTTCTGGAAGAGTTTGAGTAGGATAGATGTTAGCTCTTCTCTAAATTTTTGGTACAATTCAGCTGTGTAGCCGTCTAGTCCTGGGCTTTTGTTTGCTGGAAGATTTCTGATTACAGTTTCGATTTCCATGCTTATGATGGGTCTGTTAAGATATTCTATTTCTTCCTGGTTCAGTTTTGGAAAGTTATACTCTTCTAAGAATTTGCCCATTTCTTCCAAGTTGTCCATTTTGTTGACATATAGTTGCTGATAGTAGTCTCTTATGATTCTTTGTATTTCTGTGTTTGTTGTGATTTCTCCATTTTCATTTCTAATTTTGTTGATTTGATTCTTCTCCTTTTTTTTTTTTTTTGATGAGACTGGCTAATGGTTTGTCTATTTTATTTACCTTCTCAAAGAACTAGCTTTTAGCTTTGTTGATTTTTGCTGTGGTCTCCTTTGTTTCTTTTTCATTTATTTCTGCCCTAATTTTTATGATTTCTTTCCTTCTACTAACCCTGGGCTTCTTCATTTCTTCTTTTTCTAGTTGCTTTAAGTATAAAGTTAGGTTATTTATTTGATTTTTCTCTTGTTTCTTAGGGTAAGCTTGTATTGCTATGAACCTTCCCCTTAGCACTGTTTTTACTGAATCCCATAGATTTTGGATTGTTGTGTTTTCATTTGTTTCTGTGCATATTTTGATTTTTTAAAATTTCTTCTGTGATTTGGTAGTTATTCAGAAGCATGTTGTTTAGCCTCCATATGTTTGTATTTTTAATAGTTTTTTTCCTGTAGTTGACATCTGATCTTTTCACATTGTGATCAGAAAAGATACTTGAAATAATTTCAATTTTTTTGAATTTACCAAGGCTAGATTTATGGCCCAGGATGTGATCTATCCTGGAGAAGGTTCTGTGTGCACTTGAGAAAAAGGTGAAATTCATTGTTTTGGGGTGAAATGTCCTATAGATATCAATTAGGTCTAACTGGTCCATTGTATCATTTAAAGTTTGTGTTTCCTTGCTAATTTTCTGTTTAGTTGATCTATCCATAGGTGTGAGTGGGATATTAAAGTCTCCCACTATTATTGTGTTACTGTTAATTTCCCCTTTCATACTTATTAGCATTTGCCTTACATATTGTGGTGCTCCTATGTTGAGTGCATATATATTTATAATTGTTATATCATCTTGGATTGATTCTTTGATCATTATGTAATGTCCTTCTTTTTCTCTTTTCACGGCCTTTATTTCAAAGTCTATTTTATCTGATATGAGTATTGCTACTCCTGCTTTCTTTTGGTCTCCGTTTGCGTGAAATATCTTTTTCCAGCCCTTCACTATCAGTCTGTATGTGTCCCTTCTTTTGAGGTAGGTCACTTGTAGACAGCATATAGAGGGGTCTTGTTTTTGCATCCATTCAGCCAGTCTTTGTCTTTTGGTTGGGGCATTCAACCCATTTACATTTAAGGTAGTTATTGATAAGTATGATCCCATTAGGAGAAGGCAATGGCAACCCACTCCAGTGTTCTTGCCTGGAGAATCCCAGGGACAGGGGAGCCTGGCGGGTTGCCGTCTATGGGGTCACACAGAGTCGGACATGACTAAAGTGACTTAGCAGCAGCAGCAGCAGCAGCAGCAGCATGATCCCGTTGCCATTTAC
This sequence comes from Bison bison bison, assembly GCF_000754665.1. Lineage (NCBI taxonomy): Eukaryota > Metazoa > Chordata > Mammalia > Artiodactyla > Bovidae > Bison > Bison bison. Next base: position 4,333,636 of record NW_011494826.1, on the reverse strand, counting down.
TTTTTGGGGGGGATTCTAGTTTATAAACCTTTTCTGTGTTTCCTGTATAGAGAAGATCCTTTAGCATTTGTTGAAGAACTGGTTTGGTGGTGCTGAATTCTCTGAGCCTTTGCTTGTCTGTAAAGCTTTTAATTTCTCCTTCATATTTGAATGAGATCCTTTCTGGGTACAGTAATCTGGGTTGTAGGTTTTTCTCTTTCATCACTTTAAGTATGTCCTGCCATTCCCTTCTGGCCAGAAGAGTTTCTATTGAAAGATCAGCTGTAATCCTTATGGGAATCCCCTTGTGTGTTATTTTTTGTTTTTGCTTTGCTGCTTTTAATATTTGTTCTTTGTGTTTGATCTTCATTAATTTGATTAATATGTGTCTTGGGGTGTTTCGCCTTGGGTTTATACTGTTTGGGACTCTCTGGGTTTTGTGGACTTGGGTGGCTATTTCCTTCCCCATTTTAGGGAAGTTTTCAACTATTATCTCCTCAAGTATTTTCTCATGGCCTTTCTTTTTGTCTTCTTCTGGGGCTCCTATGATTTGAATGTTGGGGTGTTTAATATTGTCCCAGAGGTCTCTGAGGTTGTCCTCATTTCTTTTAATTCGTTTTTCTTTTTTCCTCTCTGATCCATTTATTTCTACCATTCTATCTTCTGCCTCACTTATCCTATTTTGCCTCAGTTATTTTACTGTTGGTTCCCTCCAGAATATTTTTGTTCTCAGTTATTGCATTATTCATTATTGAGTGACTCTTTTTTATTTCTTCTAGGTCCTTGTTAAACCTTTCTTGCGTCTTTTCAATCCTTGTCTCCAGACTATTTTTCTGTAACTCCATTTTGTTTTAAAGATTTTGGATCATTTTTACTATCATTATTCTGAATTCTTTTTCAGGTAGACTCTCTATCTCCTCCTCTTTGGTTTGGTTTGGTGGGCATTTATCATGTTCCTTTACCTGCTGAATATTTCTCTGCCTTTTCATCTTGATTAGATTGGCCTTTCTGTATGCTGGAAGTTTGTGGTTCCTCTTTTTTATGGAGGTTCCTCCCTGTGGGTTTGGTTGGACAAGTGGCTTGTCAAGGTTTCCTGGTTAGGGAAGCTTGCATTGGTGTTCTGGTGGGTGGAGCTGGATCTCTTCTCTGTGGAGTGCAAGGAAGTGTCCATTAGTGAGTTTTAAGGTGTCTATGGGTTTGGTGTGACTTTTGGCCGCCTATATTTCAATGCTCAGGCTTATGTTCCTGCATTGTTGGAGAATTAGCTTGGTATGTCTTGCTCTGAAACTTGTTGGCTCTTGGGTGGAGGTTGGTTTCAGTGTAGGTATGGAGGCTTTTGGATGAGCTCTTGTCAATTAATGTTCCCTAGAGTCAGGAGTTTTCTGGTGTTCTCAAGTTTTGGATTTAAGCCTCTTGCCTCTGGCTTTCAGTCTTATTCTTACAGTAGCCTCAAGGCTTCTCCAACCATACAACATGGATGATAAACCATCTAGGTTAGTGGTAAAAAGATTCTCCACAGTGAGGGACACCCAGAGAGGTTCACAGAGTTACATGGAGAAGAGAAGAGGGAGGAGGGAGATAGAGGTGACCAGAAGGAGAAGAGGGGGAATCAAAAGGGGAGAGAGGAATGTAGCTAGTAATCAATTGCCTATGTGCTCTCCACGGTCTGGAACAGTCAGAGAAGTTCACAGAGTAACATAGAGAAGGGAAGAGGGAGGAAGGAGATAGAGGTGACCAAGAGGAGAAGAGGGGGAGTCAAAAGGAAAGAGACAGATCTAGCCAGTAATCAGTTCCCTTAGAGCCTAACTCTTGACTGACACCTAGTGATAAAGTCATTTTGTCGTGTTAGAAGAAACTTTTTTATTTTATTTTATTTTTAAACTTTACATAATTGTATTAGTTTTGCCAAATATCAAAATGAATCCATCACAGGTATACATGTGCTCCCCATCCTGAACCTTCCTCCCTCCTCCCTCCCCATTACCATCCCTCTGGGTCGTCCCAGTGCACTAGCCCCAAGCATCGAGTATCGTGCATTGAACCTAGAAGAAACTTTTTTGAAAGAAGACATCTAGGAATACAAATCCGAAAGAAAACAAAAACCAATTCATCCAAATAATTGCTCCAAGAATATTTCAAAATCTGTTGAAAAAGCAACAGATGGAAAATGTCAGTCAAAATGAAACTGAAATAAAAAAGAACTAGAAGCTAAAGAGAAGGCAAAGCACCATGAAATATGCCTTGGAGAAACAGGCAGTTGGACTCCCATAGCTTTTGGTCAAGATTCTAGTTGTGGAGATGGTATTCAGCAATCCCAAGACAAGGAGACCAGTCCAGGAAAGCAAACAAGTATCTCCAAAGATTCATCCAGTTTATAAGGAATATTATCCAAACTGCCAGATACTTTTTCCTCATTGCTAGGTCAGAATGTCCTGATGGCATATTTTGGAGTGTTTGCATTCTCCAGCAGTCTCTCCTGCTAGCACAAAGCAGGGCTAGTAACAGTCCTCTTCGCAGTCCATCACATGGGTCAGGTGGTGGTTTCAGTGAACTAATTCAGGCTTTGTTGCCGTAAGGACAGATGGTCTAATATAGAGGGTGTTTAGATTCTGTTCTGTTTTCTTTAAAAGCATGTATGTTCTCCTTTGTTTTCCTATGCTTGAGTAGGGCTTTTAGGTTTTATAACAGAGGTATTCTGATTTTTTATCATGTTGAAACATGGAATTATGGGAACTAAAAAGGAGACATATTGACATATATTTTTGAATTTGGGTTTGGGATTGTGGTGGTCTTTGCTGTGGTAGCTCCAGAGTAAATTGTTACTACTTACCTCTCAACAAGTGATCCCAAGATATCTGTACCTACCTTTTAGGGAATTCTGAGTAATGCTGCCATCAGTTCAGTTCAGTTCAGTTGCTCAGTCGTGTCCGACTCTTTGCGACCCCATGAATCGCAGCACATCAGGCCTCCCTGTCCATCACCAACTCCCGGAGTTCACCCAGACTCATGTCCATCGAGTCAGTGATGCCATCCAGCCATCTCATCCTCTCTCGTCCCCTTTTCCTCCTGCCGCCAATCCCTCCCAGTATCAGAGTCTTTTCCAATGAGTCAACTCTTTGCATGAGGTAGCCAAAGTACTGGAGTTTCAGCTTGAGCATCATTCCTTCCAAAGAAATC
>NW_011494826.1:4323563-4330380 GCF_000754665.1 Bison bison bison | reverse complement strand
AGTCTGATACTGTTTCCACTGTTTCCCCATCTATTTCCCATGAAATGATGGGACCGGATGCCATAATCTTCGTCTTCTGAATGTTGAGCTTTAGGCCAACTGTTTCACTCTCCTCTTTCACTTTCATCAAGAGGCTTTTGAGTTCCTCTTCACTTTCTGCCATAAGGATGGTGTCATCTGCATATCTGAGGTTATTGATATTTCTCCTGGCAATCTTGATTCCAGCTTGTGCTTCCTCCAGCCCAGCGTTTCTCATGATGTACTCTGCATATAAGTTAAATAAGCAGGGTGACAATATACAGCCTTGACGTACTCCTTTTCCTATTTGGAACCAGTCTGTTGTTACATGTCCAGTTCTAACTGTTGCTTCCTGACTTGCATACACATTTCTCAGGATGCAGGTCAGGTGGTTTGGTATTCCCATCTCTTTCAGAATTTTCCACAGTTTATTGTGATCCACACAGTCAAAGGCTTTGGCATAGTCAATAAAGCAGAAATAGATGTTTTCTGGAACTCTCTTGCTTTTTCCATGATCCAGCGAATGCTGCCATAGTTGTACTAATTAAGGACTAGTACTCTTTGAGAGGTCATATTTCCATCAAGTTGTATTGATCACTGTTTACATGTTTTCCACACAGAGCTTTAGCGATATAGTCACTTTAAGCCTAATAAAGTCTCTTTAGGACGTTTTACTGACATCCTATATTCATACAAGTGAAAATTACAACCCATTTGGAAAATTAATATACCTATAGAGCTGCTGACATCAAGCCCCTAAACTATGTTAAAAGTTTGAGGAGGATTCTCTGTAGTGTTAGTAATGGATATATCTGAAACTAGAGAAAGAAGTAAGGTTTGTCTTCATTTATGAAGAAGCTGCCATTTTTCTAAATATCTCCCTATCGCCCTTGTGTTTTATCAGGATCCATCACAGGGTTTTCCTGATCCCCTTCTCTTGGAAATATAGATTTTTTTTCAGATGAAAACCTTTAAAGTGGCTGCAAATCCTTTTTAATCACTAAATTTTGTAGTGGTAGGGAAGAGGCCATATAAGTAAGTTTTCATTCGAATGTTTTCTTACCCTGTTTAGTTTCTCTAGAGACAATGTTCATTATGTGTTTCCATCTTATTGTCTTGCATAATAAGTAGATTTTGTATTTTCATTTAATTCCTCGTTACACCATCTCATACACATATGTTCACATCTCTAAAATTATAAGAATTAAGACTTAGAATGCAAGCATGTTTTTTTCACACTTATTCTAAAGTTCTGTCATTTTTTAGTGGAAGGAACAAGCAGTGGTGCACTCCAGCTTTTTGTCGATGCTGGGGTTCCTGTGAATTCAGACATGATCAGGCATATTGTAAATGAAGCTCTTGCTGAGACCATTGCTGTCATGCTAGGTGACAGAGAAGCAAAGAAGCCAGATCCTGTTGTTACAGGTGTTTCTGGGGATGTTTCAACAAGTGAAACACACTTGCCGGTAGGTATGACTCTTTTTCATGACTTGAAGTCCTGGGCAATTTTTAATACCTTTGTTAAAGAACAGTAAAACGGACAGATTTTAAATTGGGTCAAAAGATCATAGTTTGTGGTGGAGATTGATTTATTGTAGCTATGATTACAATAAAAATTACCCTTGTATTTTATTTTAAAAACTCTAAAATCTTAGAAAGTATAATACAGTAAACACCTGTGTATGCTTTATCTACATTTACCAATTGATAACATTCTGACACCTTTTCTTTGTCTTTGTATGTTATGCATCATATATTCTGTTTTTTTGGCTGCATTGGGTCTTCACTGCAACACGTGCACTTCTCTTGTTGTGGAGCATGGGCTCTAGAGCCCATGGACTCAGCAGTTGCGATGTGCTGGCTCTCGAGTTGTGGTGCACAGGCTTATTTCCCCACAGCATATGGGATCTTAGGTCCTCAACCAAGTATTGAACGTTCGTCCCCTTGGAAGGTGAATTCTTAACCACTGGACCACCAAGGATGTCCCTATATATTCTTTAAAAGTCATTTGACAGTTGTAGATATCATGATACTTTACTTCTAAAAGCATCAGCAGTATGTCCTAAGAATAAGATTCTTTATTACATATCCAAAATACCATTATTATGCCCCCCCAGTTTAACACGAATGTGTTAATACTATATAATATAGAGTCCATATTTGAATTCCTTCAGTTGTTCCAAAAGTATCCTTACAGCTTTTTTCTTTTTAAGTTCAAGATATAGCTAACAATCACATGCATTGCTTTTGGTTCTTACATAAACTGATATTTTTAATCTTTAAAAGAAAATATATTTTAAGCATTTCTATTGTTGTTTAATCAAACTTTCTATGTTAAATAGAGTTTCTAATCTATTATAGTAAGATGGAATTATACAAAACCACTCCTGGTGGGCAGGGAGGAGAGGAAGTATCCAGGTAGGAAAGTGGGAGGTGCAAACTATTGGGTTTAAGATAGGCTCAAGAATGCATTGTTCATTACCATATGTAAAATGGGTAGGCAGTGGGAATTTGCTGTATGACCAAGGCACTCAAAGCTGGTGCTTTGTGACAACGTACAGGAGTGGGACAGGGAAGGAGAGGGGAGAGAGGTTCAAGAGGGAGGGGACATATGTATACCTATGGCCAACTCATATTAGTGTATGGCAGAAACCATCACAATATTGTAAAATAATCCTTTAATTAAAAATTTAAAAAATTAATAAGAGGGTGTATTGTACAATACAGGGAATATAGCCAGTATTTTGTAGTAACTGTAAATGGACTGCAACCTTTAAGAATTGTATGAAATTTTTTTTTAAACCAAAAAAAAGAAATTATGCAAAACCAGAATGTACTCTGTATTACCAACTCTTTAAAACTTCATAGTCAATTCTGATCCTGTAGATAATATAGACATCATTTTATATTGGTGAAACATTTAAACTGACTCATTTAAAGTATAAACATAAAGTTACATATTTGAGTTTTATGGAAATCCATGTCAGGTAATTGGTATAGTGTTATTAGTTTGCCAGAGATTTGATACGTAGTTTTGTTCCATGCTTTATTTATTAACTCATCAGTAATGTATGTAGTACAGATGTTGCCAGGGTTATGATTCTGCCTATACTAATTAATTTTGTCTTCTGTCCATATATTGCATATATTTTTATGAGGGTAATTTAATGAAAAAACATAGAAAAATCAGTATAAATCGGAAATATATGTAATTGTTAAGAGCATGAACTTTGGAGCTGGGAAGATCTGAATTTGAACCCTCAGTTCTGTTACTTTAGTTTTGAGATCTACTTTATACTAGAGATAAAATTTTAGAGTTTAAATAATGACAGCTTTACCAAAATCTGCTTTATGAATATTAAAGTGGCCAAGTTCTCTTCTCCTATTGGCATATTGTTCCTTATCTTAAGAATTGTCATGACTTTTTTTGCCTTTTAATCTTTTATAAATATTTTAAATTAGTTTTCAAATACTATAAAATATTTTGCTGGGATTTGTGTGAGAATTAATTCAGTTTTGGTTGGTTTAATTTGGGAAGAATTGACATCTTTATGATACGGTATCTTGTTGAGCCATAATACAAGATTTTGTGGAAGATTCAATGAAATGATGTATGAAAGAACTAACCTAGTTAAATACTCAATAACTAATTGTTTATCATTATTATCATTATTACCCATTACCAAGACTAGTAGAATATCTTTAAGTTTCTCATGATGATGAGTCAGTAGCGTTATATTTGAAAACAGCACTCTTATGCTATTGGCTTATGCAGTTAAGAAGAATAAAACATATGGTGTATTTCTTTCACTTAAAAAACAAAGCTAAGAATATGCAAAATGTTAAGCAATGCTATGGATTTTTTTTCTTTTTTCTGCATCATGTGGGTTACGGGATCTTAGTTCCTCAATCAGAAATCAAATCCGGGCCCCAGCGGTAAAAGCACCAAGTTCTAACCACTGGATAGCCAGGGAATTCCCAATGTGATAGAATTATTAATATGATTCATGATTTTTAAATTATATATCAATTTTCAACTCAAAATACACAATGAAGACCAATCACCCCGCTATAAAAATATGTTTTAGAAAGGGAAAAGACAAATAGAAAAATACAGAAAAGACATGTCTAGACAGTTCACAAAGCAAAACGAAATACAAAGCAAAAGGGTGGTTAGTCTCACTGATAGTAAAAAAAAAAAAAAATCATAAATCATTGAAATTTCATTTTTACATATCATATTGGAAAAACTCGAAGTCTGATTAATGCCATTGTTCAGCAAACCTTTGGGAAGCATAAATTCTCATACCTTCTGGTGTTAGTGTAAAATGACACTCGTTAAAAGGAAATTTGGCAATATGTATTCAAATTAAGAATTCTGTTAGCCCATTAATCAAGCAGTCCCACCTCTGAGAATTTATTCCGTATGTCAGTCAGTCAGTCAGTCAGTTCAGTCGCTCAGTCGTGTCCAACTCTTTGCGACCCCATGAATCACAGCACGCCAGGCCTCCCTGTCCATCACCAACTCCCGGAGTTCACTCAAACTATTGTGCATTGAGTCGGTGATGCCATCCAGCCATCTCATCCTCTGTCATCCCTTCCTCCTCCTGCCCCCAATCCCTCCCAGCATCAGGGTCTTTCCAGTGAGTCAACTCTTCTCATGAGGTGGCCAAAGTATTGGAGTTTCAGCCTTAGCATCAGTCCTTCCAATGAACACCCAGGACTGATTTCCATTAGGATGGATTGGTTGGATCTCCTTGCAGTCCAAGGGACTCTCAAGAATCTTCTCCAACACCACAGTTCAAAAGCATCAATTCTTCGGTGCTCAGCTTTCTTCACCGTCCAACTCTCACATCCATACATGACCACAGGAAAAACCATAGCCTAGACTAGACGGACCTTTGTTGGCAAAGTAATGTCTCTGCTTTTGAATATGTTATCTAGGTTGGTCATAACTTTCCTTACAAGGAAAGTTTCCTTACAACTTTGCTTACAAGGAGTAAGCATCTTTTAATTTCATGGCTGCAGTCACCATCTGCAGTGATTTTGGAGCCCCCAAAAATAAAGTCTGACACTGTTTCCACTCTTTCCCCATCTATTTCCCATGAAGTGATGGGACCGAATGCCATGATTTTTGTTTTCTGAATGTTGAGCTTTAAGCCAACTTTTTCACTCTCCTCTTTCACTTTCATCAAGAGGCTTTTGAGTTCCTCTTCACTTTCTGCCATAAAGGTGGTGTCATCTGCATATCTGAGGTTATTGATATTTCTCCCAGCAATCTTGATTCCAGCTTGTGCTTCTTCCAGCCCAGCGTCTCTCATGCTGTACTCTGCATATAAGTTAAATAAGCAGGGTGACAATATACAGCCTTGACGTACTCCTTTTCCTATTTGGAACCAGTCTGTTGTTACATGTCCAGTTCTAACTGTTGCTTCCTGACGTGCATATAGGTTTCTCAAGAGGCAGGTCAGGTGGTCTGGTACTCCCATCTCTTTCAAAATTTTCCACAGTTTATTGTGATCCACACAGTCAAAGGCTTTGGCATAGTCAATAAAACAGAAATAGATGTTTTTCTGGAACTCTCTTGTTTTTCTGATGATCCAGCAGATGTTGGTAATTTGATCTCTGGTTCCTCTGCCTTTTCTAAAACCAGCTTGAACATCTGGAAGTTTGCGGTTCACATATTGCTGAAGCCTGGCTTGGAGAATTTTGAGCATTACTTTACTAGCATGTGAGCTGAGTGCAATTGTGTGGTAGTTTGAGCATTCTTTGGCATTGCCTTTCTTTGGGATTGGAATGAAAACTGACCTTTTCCAGTCCTGTGGCCACTGCTGAGTTTTCCAAATTTGCTGGCGTATTGAGTGCAGCACTTTTACAGCATCATCTTTCAGGATTTGAAATAGCTCAACTGGAATTCCATCACCTCCACTAGCTTTGTTCGTAGTGATGCTTTCTAAGGCCCACTTGACTTCACATTCCATATTGTCTGGCTCTAGGTGAGTGATCACACCATCGTGATTATCTGGGTCGTGAAGATCTTTTTTGTACAGTTCTCCTATGTATTCTTGCCACCTCTTCTTAATATCTTCTGCTTCTGTTAGGTCCATACCATTTCTGTCCTTTATCGAGCCCATCTTTGCATGAAATGTTCCCTTGGTATCTGTTATTTTCTTGAAGAGATCACTAGTCTTTGCCATTCTGTTGTTTTCCTCTATTTCTTTGCATTGATCTCTGAGGAAGGCTTTCTTATCTCTCCTTGCTATCCAAAAAAAATACCCAGTTGTGGATGTGATTGGTGATAGAAGCAAGGTCCAATGCTGTTAAGAGCAATACTGCGTAGGAATCTGGACTGTTAGGTCCATGAATCTAGGCAAATTGAAAGTGGTCAAACAGGAGATGGCAAGAGTGAATGTCGACATTCTAGGAATCAGCGAACTAAAATGGACTGGAATGGGTGAATTTAACTCAGATGATCATTATATCTACTACTGTGGGCAGGAATCCTTTAGAAGAAATGGAGTAGCCATCATGGTCAACAAAAGAGTCCGAAATGCAGTACTGTGATGCAGTCTCAAAAACGGCAGTATGATCTCTGTTCGTTTCAAAGGCAAACCATTCAATATCACAGTAATCCAAGCCTATGCCCCAACGAGTAACGCTGAAGAAGCTGAAGTTGAATGGTTCTATGAAGACCTACAAGACCTTTTAGAACTAACACCCCAAAAAGATGTCCTTTTCATTATAGAGGACTGGAATGCAAAAGTAGAAAGTCAAGAAACACCTGGAGTAACAGGCAATT
>NW_011494826.1:4317562-4323463 GCF_000754665.1 Bison bison bison | reverse complement strand
CTAATAGATTTTGCCAAGAGAATGCACTGGTCATAGCAAAAACCCTCTTCCGACAACACAAGAGAAGACTCTACACATGGACATCGCCAGATGGTCAACATCAAAATCAGATTGATTATATTCTTTGCAGCCAAAGATTTAGAAGCTCTATACAGTCAGCAAAAACAAGACCGGGAGCTGACTGTGACTCAGATCATGAACTCCTTATTGTCAAAATCAGACTGAAATTGAAGAAAGTAGGGAAAACCACTAGACCATTCAGATATGACCTAAATCAAATCCCTTATGATTTTACAGTGGAAGTGAATAATAGATTTAAGGGACTAGATCTTATAGACAGAGTGCTTCATGAACTGGAGGGAGGTTCATGACGTTGTACAGGAGACAGGGATCAAGACCATCCCCATGGAAAAGAAATGCAAAAAAGCAAAATGTCTGTCTGGGGAAGCCCTTACAAATAGCTGTGAAAAGAAGAGAAACAAAAAGCAAAGGAGAAAAGGAAAGATATTCCATATGTACATGTATGAAATAACTTGGGCTTCCTTGGTGGCTCAATGGTAAAGCATCTGCCTGCAGTACAGGAGATATGGAGACACAGGTTTGATCCCTGGGTTGGAAAGATCCCCTGGAGAAGAAAACGGCAAGCTACTCCAGTAGTCTTGCCCAGAAAATACCATGGACAGAGGACCCTGGAGGAGCCCAGTTCATGAGGTCAGAGTCAGACACGAGTGAGCAACTAAACAACAACAACATGAAATGACTCAAGTCTCAAAAAGCTAAAATTAAAACTACCATATGACCCAGCAGTTTCACTTTTGGGTATATATTCAAAAAAACCAAAAACACTAATTTGAAAAGATACATGCACCCCAGTATTCACAGCAGTATTATTTATAATTGCCAAGCTATGGGAATAAGCTAAGTGTCTGTCAACAGATGAATGGATAAACATGTGTTTTATATGTACAATGGAATACTGTTTAGGCATTCAGGCATAAAAAAGAACAAAGTTGCCATTTCCAGCAGCATGGATGGACCTGGAGATTATCATACTGAGTGAGGTCAGAAAGAGAAAGACAAATATCCTGTGATGTGATTTCTATGTGGAATCTAAAAAGATGATGCAAATGAACTTATAAACAGAGGACTTACAAATATAGAAAACAAACTTATGGTTACCAAAGAGGAAAGGTAGAGAAGGGCAAATTAGGAGTTTCAGATTAGCAGATATAAGCTACTGTATATAAAATAGATAAACAAGGACCTCTTGTATAGCATGAAGAGCTATATTGAGTATCTTGCAATAACCTATAATGGAAAAGAATCTGAAAAAGGTTTTTTAGAAGGCAAAAAAATCTGAATCACTTTTCTGTATACCTGAAACTAACACAACATTGTAAATCACCTACATTTTAATTAAATTTTTTAAAGTGGGACTATAGCCAATATTTTGTAATAACTGTAAATCTAGTGTGACCTATAAAAATTATATAAAAATTTTAAAAATTCTAGATATAAAAAATGACAAGATTGTATCTGGTGTATCTGTGGATGGGAACTAGTTAGATAGGACATGGATAGGAAAGGAGACTTAATTTTCACTATCATCTTTTTGGATTTTGAATTATTTGAATTACCTAATTAACAAATTGATGTAAAAATTTTTGCTTTTTCCTTCTCTAATACTTTTCATTTCTACATTGTCTTCATTTCATTTCCCCCTACTTCTTCTTATCCTTCCATTGCTTTTCATAAGCTCTGTTCTTTTGTACTAAAAGGTTGATTTTTGATATTGTATTTATTAGTTAAAATGCTTTCTTTCTGTTATTTGGTTTACCTAGCTTGTGTGTGGGTTTTATCTTCAGCTGTTTTCCTCTCTGTATTAGATAAGGGGGCCTTAGATTTCTTAGGAGCCTAATTCTGAGGTAGAGCTGTTTGAATTGTCTGAGGCTTCCTCAGACTAGTCCTGAAACAAATAGCTAGAAATTAGAGGACTCCATTTTTCACCCTCCATCCATTTAAATTTTATGCAACTCTAAATAAGATCATTTTATTTTTCAAATTACCCTTATTTGGGAATTATAAGCACTACTTATCTTGTTTTATTTTAGGCAAGAGTGTGTACCCCTTTGGCTACCCCACAGCCAACTCCTCCTCGTTCGCCTTCATCACCTCCTAAGGAGCACGTGTTGGTAAAAACTCCAGATTCTTCTCCCAGTGTTTCAGATCACGATGTTGCTTTTCCCATGAAAGAAATATTGGCTGAAGAAGGTAGAAACTTTATTTCTATAACTCAGTTTTAATTTTTGCAACTATCGTGGTTTGTTGTATTAGAGTCTTTGTAGATTAGTATACACATAGCTATTGCTGATTAAGTTTTAGAAAATCACTTTTGCTGGAAGGGAAACTAAGGATTTGGTTGCCACTTTTTAAAGTATATGATCTGGTAGACATTTAGGTTGTTTTAAGTTCACGGTTATGTTGAAACTGAAGTCTTTTCAAGGTTATTTTTTTGTACTTTACTAAACTAATTTGGGAATTTTCCCATTAAGGGCCTTAATTATTATTATTAATTATTGTTGCCATCATTTGTATGCCAAAATGTTAAGGGCTATCTGAAACAACATATCTTGCCTTCCTGTAGACTTGATATTGACTCTTTCTTTTTAAAACAACCTTTAGGAAATGATATGCCTGCCATCACACTTGTTAATACCCCAGCAGTCACCCCAGTGACTACACCTCCCCCTGCAGCAGCTCTTACCCCAACTTTGTCAGAGACTTCAATTGATAAATTGAAGATGTCAAGCCCAGAGCTTCCCAAGCCATGGAGTGATGGAGACCTGCCACTGGAAGAAGAGAATCCCAACTCTCTTCAAGAAGAGCTTCACCCAAGAGCCATGTAAATGATAATATATTCACCTTTAGCAACTATACATTTTACCTTAAGTTGACTTAGATGACCTGTTGAAAACATCAGAAATGATAAATAAGGTTTATAATTCATGAGCTAATCTATAGTAGGAAGAAGTTTCATAAATTTCAAGTTTTTACCAAATTTATTCCTTCAGTTCTCTTTTTTCAAACAGAATTTTTTGGGAAATAGGTTAAATTTGAGGGAGAATCAGATTAATTTTGGAGGGAAACAGATTAAAATAAAGATATCTATAATACTGTTAATAAAATAGAATATGATTTTTCCCCAATGTGAATCTTCATTTACTATGATAAGTATTACCATGTATTACCATGCATTACCATGCATTATATTACCATGTATCCCCATGTAAGCTTTATTTTAGGGATGGTAGAACTTTCAAGATGGTCTTGAAAGTTCTAATCAAGAGATTAAAACATGAAGATGATTTTGGAAAAATAGATCTTGTTGGTTAATTATAGTAGTACAGATTATGTTAATATAGAAATATGTCTAAAGGAGACAGTATTTTTTCATCTATTTTTTTCGTATTATTTGGTTATACTGTGTGGCCTGAGGGATCTTAGTTCTCTGACCAGGGATCAAACCTTTTCCCCCTGCAGTGGAAACATGGTGTCTTAACCACTAGATTGCCTGGGAAATCCCTGTATCTATTTTCTTATATAACAATGAATATAGGCCTTCACTAACCTGATAAATTCAAACCATGTCTCTTTCTTCTTAGTGTAATGTCTGTGGCCAAGGATGAAGAACCTGAGAGCGAGAACTTCCCTGCTCAGCTTGCCCCTCCAAAGCCAGTTGCCCTTATGCCACTTCCTGCTGGCATCAAGGCTCCTTCCCCCATACAGATGCCAAGTTCAGATTCCTCCACTGTGGAGAGTACCTTGAGTGTTACTGCCACTGAATCGGAAACCTTAGATAGACCCATTTCTGAAGGAGAGATCTTATTTAACTGTGGTCTCAAAGTGGCTCCTAAGAGTAAGTTAGCTTGTATCAATTGATTTCACTGGTTAAATTATGATCCTTCCTAAGTAATACTTTTCTGTGTGAAATGTTTTTACTGAGTTTGTAAGATTTAACATAGTATAGTAGAAAGAATATGGACTCTGCAAGTTAACTTTTCTAAACCTTAACCTTAGACTCTAAAATCTCCCTCATATATTCTACCTTCCAGAAGTATCACTCTTAAAAGTTTGGGGTATACTTTCCAGTCTTTTTTTAAATATGCATATATAGGTACCTAAATACATCTGTATGTTACCTTTAAAAATAGGGTCATATTATACATACTGTTATGAAACCTGAATTTTTTTAACCTTAAATACATTGTGGACATTTTCCTGTATTAATACATATAGTCCTACCTCTTTTTTTCAGTGACTGGCCATTTAGATTGTTTAGATTGATCTAGTGGTGCCCTAATGGTGGGCGTTTTCAGGTTGTTTTCAGTGTTTTTATACTATACATAGCTCTCTGCTGAGTATCCTTGAACGTGTATCATATATCTAATATATAACTGATAGCTTCCTTAAAATATGTGCCTAGAAGTGAAATTGCTGAGTCAGAGTAGGCACCTTTAAAATAGCAATACATTGCCAACATGCACTCCAGAAAGTTAAATCAGTTTTTAATTGTATCAAAAGTATATAGGAGTATTTTCTCTTTTTCAGTTTCATAGTTCCAGTTGATATTTATAGCTCTTTTAAATTTCTGACAAGCTGGTAAGTGAAGCAAACATCTCACTCATCTTTGTTATAAAACATACTTTTTAAAGAACTGGTGAGATTGAACGTGCATGCATGCTAAATCTCTTCAGTCTCATCCGACTCTTTGTGACCCTATGGACTGTTAGCCCTCCAGGCTCCTCTGTCCATGGGATTCTCCAGGCAAGAATACTGGAGTGGGTTGTCATGTCCTCTTCTGGGGATCTTCCTGACCCAGGGATCAAACCTATGTCTCTTATGTCTCCTGCATTGGCAGGCGGGTTTTAGCTTGTGAATTATGATTTATGAACTTTGTCAGTATTTTTATTGTGTAAGTTTAAGGGTAATGTTTTACAACTTTATCGTGAGATTATTTACTAAATTTGTTTCTTGTTTCTAAATTTTTGCATTTTAATTTCTAGTTTTAGGAGATGAAGGACTGTATCTGGCAAACCTAAATGATAGCTTATCCAGTACTTTGCAAGATGCCCTCGAAATGGTAAGAAATGATTCACTTCACTTTGAATTCTGACATAAAAGATATCCTGATGAACTTGCTGCAACTGATCAGGGTTTTTCCTCAAATATTTGAGTTATAGTCATAAAATTCAACAAAGGAATTTAAAGTTTCTTATACATCTTATTATCATATCTATATATTTCATTATTGTAATTATAAAAATAGAAAATTATAATAGAAGATTGTAATGAATAGAAAATTTTTGTTAACCCCTGTGGCTCCAGTAGTTGAAACATGCAATTAATGTAATTAGATAATGAAAATCTCAGTGTACATTGTCATGTGGAGATATTGTAAATGCCTTTATAATATTGCAGGCAGGACCTTCAGTGTTGAAACCAGCTCTCTTATATTTGTTATTTTTCCCTAACCATGATTATAATTCTTTATGCTAAAAAAATAACTGAATTTAGTTAGTTTTAAAAGAATTACTGAAATACGACCCAGGGGCACTAACTCTTCTTAGTTATTATTTAGCTTTATAGACAAAAAATAGGCATTTAAAAATGTATTTTTACATAGAATATATATATTATATAATGTAAATATATATATTATATAATGTAAATATATATATTATATAATGTAAATACCACACAGAAATTATAATAGGGATTTTCTTTTGAAAACTGTTAAGGAATAGAAATCTTTACTTTTTATGTTTTCAAACAACCTAAGTGAGGAAGGGTTGTTGTGCTCAATTTTCATCTACATTTATCCATGTGTGTGTGTATGTGTGT
>NW_011494826.1:4304537-4317462 GCF_000754665.1 Bison bison bison | reverse complement strand
GTGTTAGTTACTCAGTGTGTCTGACTCTTTTCAACCCCGTGGACTACATGCTGGGCTCCTCTGTCCATGGAATTCTTCAGGCAAGAATCCTGGAGTGGGTAGCCAGTCTGTTCTCCCGGGGATCTTTGCTGACCCAGAGAATAAACCTGGGTCTGCTGCATTGCTGGCAGATTCTTTACTTTCTGAGCCACCGGTGAAGCCCACATTTATCCATAGTCTTTGCTAAGCATTGCTAATGCTATTGCTTTTAAAACTTAGTTGATAATTTTTGACATATGTATATGTCTGTAAGCCATTATCACAGTTAATGAAATAAACATACTCATCATCCATCACTCCCAAAAGTTTCCTCAGGCCCTTTCATTATCCCTCCTTCTCATCTCTCATCATTCTTCTCATCCAATTTATCTCTCCCACCAACCACTGATTCACTTTCTGTAACTATAGATTAGTTTGCATTATCTAGATTTATATAAAAGGAATCACATGGCATGTATTCTTTTTTTGCGTGTGATTGCTTTAACTCAGCATAATTATTTTGAGATTTATCTGGGTTATAGCTTGTATCATAGTTCATTCCTTTTTATTGCTGAGTAGTGCTCTATTGTTGGAGAAGGCAATGGCACCCCACTCCAGTACTCTTGCCTGGAAAATCCCATGGACGGAGCAGCCTGGTGGGCTGCAGTCCATGGGGTCGCTAAGAGTCCGACACGACTGAATGACTTCACTTTCTCTTTTCACTTTCATGCATTGGAGAAGGAAATGGCAACCCACTCCAGTGTTCTTGCCTGGAGAATCCCAGGGACGGGGGAGCCTGGTGGGCTGCCGTCTATGGGGTCGCACAGAGTCAGACACGACTGAGGCGACTTAGCAGCAGCAGCAGTGCTCTATTGTATGGATGTACCACTGTTTGTCTGTTCACCTGTTGATGGACATTTGGATTTATTCCAGTTTGAGACTATTACAAATAAAGCTGCTGTGAACACTTGTGTGCAAGTCTTTGTATGGACATAGATGCTTTAATTTCTCTTTGACAAATAGCTAGGGGAGGAATGGATGGATAATGTGGTAGTTATATGTTAATCTTTCAGTTCAGTCACTTAGTCGTGTTCGACTCTTTGCGACCCCATGGACTGCACCCCCTGTTCATCACCAACTCCTGGAGCCTACTCAAACTCAGGTCCATCACATCGGTGATGCCATCCAATGATCTCAACCTCTGTTGTCCCTTTCTCCCGCCTTTGATCTTTGCCAGCATCAGGGTCTTTTCCAATGAGTCAGTTCTTGGCATCAGGTGGCCAAAGTATTAGAGCTTCCACTTCAGCATCAGTCCTTCTAATGAATATTCAGGACTGATTTCCCTTAGGATGGACTGGTTTAATCTCCCTGCAGTCCAAGGGACTCTCAAGAGTCTTCTCCAACACCACAGCATCAATTCTTCGGTGCTCAGCTTTCTTTATAGTCCAACTCTCACACCCATACATAACCACTGGAAAAACCATAGCTTTGACTATACGGACCTTTGTTGGTAAAGTAATGTCTCTGCTTTTTAATATACTTTTGGTCGTAGCTTTTCTTCTGAGGAGCAAGCATCTTTTAATTTCATGGCTGCAGTCACCATCTGCAGTGATTTGGAGCCCCAAAAAATAAAGTCTCTCACTGCTTCCATTGTTTCCCCATCTGTTTGCCATAAAGTGATGGGACTGAATGCCATGATCTGAGTTTTCTGAATGTTGAGTTTTAAGCCAACTTTTTCATCTCCTCTTTCACTTTCATCAAGAGACTCTTTAGTTCTTCTTCGCTTTCTGGCTTAAGGGTAGTGTCATCTGCATATCTGAGGCTATTGATATTTCTCCCGGCAATCTTGATTCCAGCTTGTGCCTTATCCAGCCCAGCATTTCACCTGATGTACTCTGCATATAAGTTAAATAAGCATGGTGACAATATACAGCCTTGATGTACTTCTTTCCCAACATTGAACCAGTCTGTTGGTCCATGTCCAGTTCTAACTGTTGCTTCTTGACCTGCATACAGATTTCTCAAGAGGCAGGTCAGGTGATCTGTTATTCCCATCTCTTGAAGAATTTTCCACAGTTTGTTGTGATCCACACAGTCAAAGGCTTTGGTGTAGTCAATAAAACAGAAGTAGATGTTTATCTGGAACTTTCTCGCTTTTTTGATGATCCAGCGTATGTTGGCAATTTGAGCCCTGGTTCCTCTGCCTTTTCTAAATCTAGCCTGAACATCTGGAAGTTCACGGTTCATGTACTGTTGAAGCTTTGCTTGGAGAATTTTGAGCATTACTCTGCTAGCATGTGAGATGAGTGTAATTGTGTGGTAACTTGAACATTCTTTGGCATTGCCTTTCTTTGGGATTGAAATGAAAACTAACCTTTTCCAGTCCTATGGCCACTGCTAAGTTTTCCAAATTTGCTGGCATATTGAGTGCAGCTCTTTAACAGGATCATCTTTTAGTATTTGTAATAGCTTAACTGGAATTCTATCACCTCCAAGCTTTGTTCGTAGTAATGTTTTCTAAGGCCCACTTGATATTGCATTCCAGGATGTCTGGCTCTAGGTGAGTAATCACACCATTGTGGTTATCTGGGTCATGAAGATCTTTTCTGTACAGTTCTTCTGTGTATTCTTGCCACCTCTTCTTAATATCTTCTGCTTCTGTTAGGTCCATACCATTTCTGTCCTTTACTGTGCCCATCTTTGCATGAAATATTCCCTTGGTATCTCTAATTTTCTTGAAGAGATCTCTAGTCTTTGCTATTCTGTTGTTTTCCTCTATTTCTTTGCATTGATTGCTGAGGAAGGCTTTCTTATCTCTTCTTGATATATTTTGGAACTCTGCATTCAAATGGGTATATCTTTATTTTCTCGTTTGCCTTTTGTTTCTTTTCTTTTTACAGCTATTATTAAGGCCTCCTCAGACAACCATTTTGCCTTTTTTCACTTCTTTTCCTTGGGGATGGTCTTGATCACTGCCTCCTGTACAGTGTCACAAACTTCCGTCCATAGTTCTTTAGGCACTCTGTCTATCAGATCTAATCCCTATTAGTCACTTCCACTGTATAATCATAAGGGATTTGATTTAGGTCATACCTGAATGGTCTAGTGGTTTTCCCTACTTTCTTCAGTTTCAGTCTGATTTTGGCAATAAGGAGTCACGGTTTGAGCCACAGTCAGTTCCCAGTCTTGTTTTTGCTTACTGTATAGAGCTTCTCCGTCTTTGGCTACAAAGAATATAATCAGTCTGATTTCAGTATTGATCATCTGGTGATGTCCATGTGTAGAGTCTTCTCTTGTGTTGTTGGAAGAGGGTGTTTGCCATGACCAATGTGTTCTCTTGGCAAAAGTCTGTTAGCCTTTGACCTGCTTCGTTTTGTATTCCAAGGCCAAATTTGCCTGTTACTCCAGGTAGCTCTTGACTTCCTACTTTTTCATTCCAGTCCCCTATAATGAAGAAGACATCTTTTTTGGGTGTTAGTTCTGGAAGTTCTCATAGGTCTTCATAGAACTGTTCAATTTCAGCTTCTTCAGCATTACTGGTCAGGGCATAGACTTGGATTACTGTGATGTTGAATGGTTTGCCTTGGAAACGAACAGAGATCATTCTGTCATTTTTGAGATTGCACCCAAGTACTGCATTTTGGACTCTTGTTGAGTATGATGGCTACTCCATTTCTTCTAAGGGATTCTTGCCCATAGTAGTAGATATAATGGTCATATGAGCTAAGGTCACCCATTCCAGTCCATTTTAGTTCACGGATTCCTAAAATGTTGATCTTCACTCTTGCCATCTCCTGTTTGACCACTTCCAATTTGCCTAGATTCATGGACCTGACATTCCAGGTTCCTATGCAGTATTGCTCTTTATAGCATCGGACTTTATTTCCATCACCTGTTACATCCACGACTGAGTGTTGTTTTTGCTTTGGCTCTGTCTCTTCATTCTTTCTGGAGTTATTTCTCCCCTTTTTTCTGGTAGCATATTGGGCACCTACCAACCTGGGGAGTTCATCTTTCAGTGTCATAACCTTTTTGCCTTTTCATACTGTTCATGGAGTTCTCAAGGCAAGAATACTGAAGTGTTAATCTTTAAGAAGAGTTTTTTTTAAGTTATCTGCCAAAATCTTGTGTAGACCTTTTCCTTCTATGTTTTATATTTTTATATTGCTATAAATATGTTTTATATTACTGAGTAATATAAAATATACTGAGTTATGTTTTATATTGCGTAATATGCTTATATTTATATTTAACTGAGTAATATGTTTTTTATTTACATTCATATTTAACTGAATAATATGTTTTATATTACTGAGCTTCTCTAATACCTCAGATGATAAAGAATCGTCCTACAATGTAGGAGACCCTGGTTTGATCCCTGGGTTGGAAAGATCTCCTGGAGAAGGGAATGGTAACCCACTCCAGTGTTCTTGGCTGGAGAATCCCATGGACAGAGAAGCTTGGTGGGTTACAGTCTGTGGGATTGCGAAGAGTCAGACACTACACTTTCTTTGACTTTTATATTACTATAAATATTTCTGAGCATTGCTCAGGAAATGGCTAAGTACTCAGAGATGGTTTTATCCTTTTGCTTCTTGCTTTTATGGTTTTTTAGGCAAAACCACAGTGGTACTCAATCTAGGGCTACTTATCCCCATTGTGGAGAGAAGACTCTTCTATGTACTCCACTCAGTGCCTCAATATTGAGGTTTTCCAGCGTGGCCAGTGGAAACAACCATTGTCCTTTGTTATATATGATGTTATTTAACATCAGTTCAGTTCAGTTCAGTCGCTCAGTCGTGTCTGACTCTTTGCAACCCCGAGTCACAGCACGCGAAGCCTCGCTGTCCATCACCAACTCCCGGAGTTCACTCAAGCTCATGTCCATCGAATCAGTGATGCCATTCAGCCATCTCATCCTCTGTCATCCCCTGCTCCATCAGGGGTCTTTTCCAATGAGTCAACTCTTCCCATGAGGTGGCCAAAGTATTGGAGTTTCAGCTTCAGCATCAGTCCTTCCAGTGAACATCCAGGACTGATTTCCTTTAGAATGAACTGGTTGTATCTCCTTGCAGTCCAAGGGACTCTCAAGAGTCTTCTCCAACACCACCATTCAAAAGCATCAATTCTTCAGCACTCAGCTTTCTTCACAGTCCAACTCTCACATCCATACATGACCACTGGAAAAACCATGGCCTTGACTAGACGGACCTTTGTTGGCTAAGTAATGTCTCTGCTTTTCAATATGCTATCTAGGTTGGTCATAACTTTCCTTCCAAGGAGTAAGCATCTTTTAATTTCATGGCTGCAATCACCATCTGCAGTGATTTTGGAGCCCCCCCAAAAATAAAGTCTGACACTGTTTCCACTGTTTCCCCATCTATTTCCCATGGAGTGATGGGACCAGGTGCCATGATCTTCGTTTTCTGAATGTTGAGCTTTAGGCCAACTTTTTCACTCTCCTCTTTCACTTTCATCAAGAGGCTCTTTGGTTCCTCTTCACTTTCTGCCATAAGGGTGGTGTCATCTGCATATCTGAGGTTATTGATATTTCTCCCGGCAACATTGATTCCAGCTTGTGCTTCTTCAAGCCCAGCGTTTCTCATGATGTATTCTGCATATAAGTAAAATAAGTAGGGTGACAATATACAGCCTTGATGAACTCCTTTTCCTATTTGGAACCAGTCTGTTGTTCCATGTCCAGTTCTAACTGTTGCTTCCTGACCTGCATACAGGTTTCTCAAGAGGCAGGTCAGGTGGTCTGGTATTCCCATCTCTTTCAGAATTTTCCACAGTTTATTGTGATCCACACAATCAAAGGCTTTGGCATAGTCAATAAAGCAGAAATAGATGTTTTTCTGGAACTCTCTTGCTTTTCTGATGATCCAGCAGATGTTGGTAATTTGATCTCTGGTTCCTCTGCCTTTTCTAAAACCAGCTTGAACGTCTGGAAGTTTGCGGTTCACGTATTGCTGAAGCCTGGCTTGGAGAATTTTGAGCATTACTTTACTAGCATGTGAGCTGAGCGCAATTGTGCGGTAGTTTGAGCATTCTTTGGCATTGCCTTTCTTTGGGATTGGAATGAAAACTGACCTTTTCCAGTCCTGTGGCCACTGCTGAGTTTTCCAAATTTGCTGGCGTATTGAGTGCAGCACTTTCACAGCATCATCTTTTAGGATATTAAATAGCTCAACTGGAATTCCATCACCTCCACTAGCTTGTTCGTGTGATGCTTTCTAAGGCTCACTTGACTTCACATTACAGGATGTCTGGCTCTAGGTGAGTGATCACACCATCGTGATTATCTGGGTCATGAAGATCTTTTTTGTACAGTTCTTCTGTGTATTCTTGCCACCTCTTCTTAATATCTTCTGCTTCTATTACGTCCATACCATTTCTGTCCTTTATCGAGCCCATCTTTGCATGAAATTTTCCCTTGGTATCTCTAATTTTCTTGAAGAGATCTCTAGTCTTTGCTATTCTGTTGTTTTCCTCTATTTCTTTGCACTGATCGCTGAGGAAGGCTTTCTTATTTCTCCTAGCTAGGCTTTGGAACTCTGCATTCAGATGCTTATATCTTTCCTTTTCTCCTTTGCTTTTCGCTTCTCTTCTTTTCACAGCTATTTGTAAGGCCTCCTCAGACAGCCATTTTGCTTTTTTGCATTTCTTTTCCATGGGGATGGTCTCGATCCCTGTCTGCTGTACAATATGACGAACCTCCATTCATAGTTCATCAGGCACTCTATCAGATCTAGTCCCTTAAATCTATTTCTCACTTCCACTTCATAATCATACGGGATTTGATTTAGGTCATACCTGTATTTAACATCAGGCACTGTTATATCCAATCCCTTCTCAGGTACTTGTTCCTGCAGTCTCATGTAATTGCCTCAGATGCCTCTGCTGATCAGTAATCAGCTTAATACTCAAGGGAATCATCTGCTGTTCTCCAGAGTTCTCTCTCTGCAGCTTTCACTTTTCTAGCAGCCTGTCTTCGGAGAAGGCTATGGCATCCCACTCCAGTACTCCTGCCTGGAAAATCCCATGGACGGAGGAGCCTGGTGGCCTGCAGTCCATGGGGTCGCTAAGGGTCGGACACAACTGAGCGACTTCCCTTTCACTTTTCGCTTTCATGCATTGGAGAAGGAAATGGTAACCCACTGCAGTGTTCTTGCTTGGAGAATCCCAGGGACAGGGGAGCCTGGTGGGCTACCGTCTATGGGGTCACACAGAGTCAGACACGACTGAAGCGACTTAGCAGCAGCAGGAGCAGCAGCAGCCTGTCTTAGGAACTCTAGCTGTCTTGGCCTTCCTGGAGTTTTAGCTCCATCCTTTCAGCTCAGGCTCCTGTGCCACAGTCTGGAAGCCTATAAGCTGTAAGCTAGAGCAGTCATAGGCTTCTTCTGATTTGTTTCCCATTTCTCAGGGATCATTGTTTTTTGTTAACTGATGCTCCATGTTTTGAAATGCATTTTTTCACATACTTTGTCCATGTTTTAAGCAATGTATCTGGTCTTTATTACTCCATCTTGACTGGAAGTAGAAGGCTAGTTACATTAATCTTTTCATTTGTATCATTGTATATGATCATGATGAAACAGAAGGAGATTGGTATACTTTTGAAACATCATGTTCTTCTATCCCATTACAATCATAATGCTAGAAATTTCTTTAAAGCAACCCATTCAAGTGATGTAAAGTAGGACTGTATATTAAATTCACCAGTGGAGCTTTTAAAAATGTGTGTCTTTGGCCTCACCCTCTGATATGTGGATTCAGTAGATCATAAGGGTTATGTGGTATGCATGTATGTGTGTGGGCGGTTAGAAAACCTCTATATTTAAAAGAGGCATCTTAAAGGATGATATGCATCCTTTGTTAAAAATATGTTAGTACTTGTTTTACTTTGAGTTGAAGGAGGTTAAATCACTTATTTGTGTCACATAGCTATATAGTCACAGATTTTTATGTGGATACATAATACTTTTGCCTTTCATTTTAAGCTATCAACTTAAGCTGTGTGTGCTAAGTCCCTTTAGTCATGTCCAAATCTTTGGGACCCCGTGGATTGTAGCCAGCCAGGCTCCTCCATCCATGGAATTTTCCAGGCAAGAATACTGGAGTGGGTTGCCATTTTCTTCTCCAGGGGATCTTTCCAACCCAGGGATCGAATCTTGGTCTCTTACATTGCAGGCAGTCTCTTTCCCATCTGAGCCACCAGGGAAACCTGATGTTAAGTTTTGTCAAGCTAAGAACTGTAAATTTTGAGTTCTAATAGGGGCTGTATGAATTCTAAAGCTTGAGTTGCAAGGGGCTGGTGTTTGTCAAGTCCAACAAACAAAAAATGAAAGATGCCATATAGCATCTTTACACTATTAAAGACACAGGAATGAAAGATGCCTAATCTGGAGATTCATATGTTCAAAATGTGTTAAAACAATTTTCTCTACTATATGTGGGAGTATGAAGTAATGAAGGAGCATTTTGATAAGATATTAATAGGGCAGTTACTTTTCTAACAGTAATTATTATGAGTAATTGGTTGAGTCTATTCTGAAGAGAGTGGAAGTCACTTTTATAAAGTAATACCAGGGGGAAGACTAAAGGAGAAGTCTTTGTTTTCAGAGAAGCATTAAACTAATATTTGGCCTACTTCATATTGTCATTATGGCATTTTTATCCCTTCTTAGAACTGTATCTTGGTGCCAAAGCATGTTTAAGTTTGTTCAAAGTAAATCGCTGACCTGAACCAGGACTTAATTATAACATCTTTCTTTTTCTGCATTTAAAACTAATTAATTTCAACATTTTTACTAAGCCTAAAATCAGATATGCTACAAAGTTATGATAGAATCACATGCAGAAATACAATCTTGAAAAGCTGAGACTAATTTTGAAGTTATGAATCAGTAGGTATTTACCTATGTACACCTGGGGGATAAAGACTTGTGCTCCAGAGTTAATAAACTTTATTTCATTAAACATAAGATACTTAGGTAAAATTACTATTAATGGAATCTAAAGTCATGTTAATACTGGTATTTACAAGGAATCCAGTTTTCTGGCTCTGTGGCCTACATTTGGGGGACTGGTCTATTTTGAGGTGCCAAGAAGTCTAAGCTGGGTCTTCCTGCTCCCTCAAAAGCACTGGAGGTGAGCACAAAGGCACAGGGACGGTCAAAGGCCTGTAGGTGCCTCAGCATATTTCCGTAGGTTTTCATTTCTGCCTGTGGTCTGGGTTGCACCACTGCAGTGGTGCTTCACCCTCATTGCCACGTTGGGGCACAGCTTTGTGTGCCGCATCCACAGGAAGCAGGAAAATGTGTGAGAAGAAACTTGACGATCCTGAATAAAATGTTTATGAATCATTGTCACTCAGTCTCATGGGACAGCAGGTTTAATTTTCATCTTTTATAGTAAATCTCCAATTCAAATGTAACCAAATTATTTTGTACTGATGATTATATTTGAGGCAAACACAAAAGATTTTTAGTATAGTTGAATAGAAATGAGATCTAAATGATAGTAAAGAGTCCATTTTCTTTGTGTAAAGTGCCAATATGATCATATTCATAATGACTTAAGTTTTATGAATCATGAATTATTAATATGAAAAATGGGATTGTTTGGGGGATTAATTTTTGTTTTTTGATTGTATTATCTTTGTATTTTATTTAGGAAGATGATCCTCCCAGCGAAGGACAAGTGATTAGGATGCCCCATAAAAAAGTTCATGCCGATGCAGTTCTTTCTCTTCTTGCTAAACAAAACCCGAAATCATTAGTTTCACAGCAAGCCGTATATCATTCAGAGGTACTTTTTAACTTTAATTATTTTTTCTGTTAGATCTAAATACAAGAAAAAGATAACAAAGATATTCATAATTTTAGTTAAAGCATGCTAGTTGCTGCTGCTGCTAAGTCGCTTCAATGGTGTCCAACTCTGTGCGACCCCATAGATGGCAACCCACCAGACTTTGCCGTCCCTGGGATTCTCCAGGCAAGAACACTGGAGTGGGTTGCCATTGCCTTCTCCATTGTGTGAAAGTGAAAAGTGAAGCAGATAATCGTTAAGAGCCTTGTAGGGTAAGGCCATTGGAGTCCCTTAAGATATTGTGAGCAAGGGAGTCACAAGTTAAGATATTTAAGAAGGCATCAGGAGCCATGGACAAGTGACGGAAAGATGGAGGTCTGTCATAACACCATTGGAGTAGTCCAGACTGAGAACATGAACAAAGGCAGTTAAGTAGAAATGGAAAGGAGAGAGATTTAAACTTGAGTACGGAATTGGCAGTAATTGGTCACTGATTAAGAGAAGTTGTGCTTGTGTAGTTGTGGACTTTGAAATGCAGAGAGAACAGTGCCAGGTTGTGTGAGGAAGATACTGAATTTGATTTGAAACATTAAGGTGCTTAAGGAAATGCCAGGTGGAAAGGTACAGTGTGGTCACTCAGGCTGGTTAATGATAGAGGTGGGACTTGGATTCTTGATTCTGTTTAGTATTCTTTCTGTTGTGTTTGGTTGTCTGTGCTTGAACAGGTGAGAAACTATCTTTAAATGAACTGGAGATCCGAACTCTGTATATCATCCAAGGAGATGGCTACCTTTATTGTCTATTAATTTTTATTCTTAAAGATTTAAATGCTTAGGAAAGATAGAGGAAAAAAGATATGGAACTTAGAAATAGAAAAAAAAAATGTAAATTTAACTTATTCCTTCTTGTTGAAAAACAACTAATTTTTCTGCAACTTATTTAGGTATTGATTAAAAATTGATTTCACTGGAAAGATATTATTTGTAATTGCTGCTACTGAGTTTGAGAAAGTACTCTTGTAACTCTAGAAACCAAGCTGCTTAGTATAGAGACCAGAAGTCTGAGAGAGAAGGAGAGAGAAAATGAGACACACAAATGGAACAAAAAATAGTAGAAAATAGCAGAAATGTCAGCATAATTTAAAAATTCCGCTAACTTAATCCCTGTTTCCTTCTTTTTGGAAATCAGTAATATTGTTTGGCCTTCTCCAGCGGCTCAGTGGTAAAGAGTTCACCTACACTGCAGGTTGGATCCCTGGGTTGGGAAAATGCTTGAGAGAAAGGAAATGGCAACCCACTCCAGTATTCTTGCCTGGGAAATCCCATGGACAAAGAGTCTAGGAGGCTATAGTCTGTGGGGTCACAAAAGAGTTGGACACAACTGGACAGCTAAGCGCCGCCACCACCACCAATACTGGTCCATTTATTCCTTCTGTTCTCAGACTTTTGCATCTTTTTAATGCTGGGAAATTTATCTCTACTACTTTTTCAGTTTTTTTCTTCCTCTCATCTTTTTCCCTCTCTGGCTAAAACTTATTTCCAGATATTAATACTTCTGCTTCTGTTTGTGTCTTAGATTTTCTATCTCTTCATTCTTTTTTACTCTGTTCTTGGAGAGTTCTTCAATCTGATCTGCCAACCACTAATTTGTTCTTTAGCCTACTGTTTATCTGACTTCTATATTATTCATACTGGATATTCTCACTTGTGTCTTTTTTTAACGATCTTTTGCTCCACATTGTTAGTATTTTCTTTATTCCTTTTGTATGTGTATATGTGTATATGGTTAATGTTTTTCACTTTTTTTTTTTTTTTAACATTTACTCCTTGAATAATTTGTTTCTTTTGTTATGTGAACTCATGTTCTGGGGCCAGGGTGGGGGCAGTACGATAAGCTCTTCTGTCTGAGAATTAGTGTTGGGTATGGCAGAAAGTGAAGAGGAACTAAGTAGCCTCTTGATGAAAGTGAAAGTGGAGAGTGAAAAAGTTGGCTTAAAGCTCAACATTCAGAAAACGAAAGATCATGGCATCTGGTCCCATCACTTCATGGGAAATAGATGGGGAAACAGTGGAAACAGTGTCAGACTTTATTTTTGGGGGCTCCAAAATCACTGCAGATGGTGACTGTAGCCATGAAATTAAAAGACGCTTACACACCTTGGAAGGGAAGTTATGACTCTAGATAGCATGTGCAAAAGCAAAGACATTACTTTGCCAACAAAGGTCCGTCTAGCCGAAAAAGCAAGAGAGTTCCAGAAAAGCATCTATTTCTGCTTTATTGACTATGCCAAAGCATTTGACTATGTGGATCGCAATAAACTGTGAAAAATTCTGAAAGAGATGGGAATACCAGACCACCTGATCTGCCTCTTGAGAAATTTGTATGCAGGTCAGGAAGCAACAGTTAGAACTGGACATGGAACAACAGACTGGTTTCAAATAGAAAAAGGAGTTCGTCAAGGCTGTGTATTGTCACCCTGTTTATTTAACTTATATGCAGAGTACATCATGAGAAATGCTGGACTGGAAGAAACACAAGCTGGAATCAAGATTGCTGGGAGAAATATCAATCACCTCAGATATGCAGATGACACCACCCTTATGGCAGAAAGTGAAGAGGAACTAAAAAGCCACTTGATGAAAGTGAAAGTGGAGAGTGAAAAAGTTGGCCTAAAGCTCAACATTCAGAAAACGAAGATCATGGCATCCGGTCCCATCACTTCATGGGAAATAGATGGGGAAACAGTGGAAACAGTGTCAGACTTTATTTTTTGGGGCTCCAAAATCACTGCAGATGGTGACTGCAGCCATGAAATTAAAAGACACTTACTCCTTGGAAGGAAAGTTATGACCAACCTAGATAGCATATTCAAAAGCAGAGACATTACTTTGCCAACAAAGGTTCGTCTAGTCAAGGCTATGGTTTTTCCTGTGGTCGTGTATGGATATGAGAGTTGGACTGTGAAGAAGGTTGAGCGCCGAAGAATTGATGCTTTTGAACTGTGGTGTTGGAGAAGACTCTTGAGAGTCCCTTTGACTGCAAGGAGATCCAACCAGTCCATTCTGAAGGAGATCGGCCCTGAGATTTCTTTGGA